>NC_142465.1:30915000-31220000 GCF_049115385.1 Moschus berezovskii | reverse complement strand
CTCCCCAAGAAGAGAGAGGGTAGAAAAGCCCATAGCAGGGGTCACTGATCCCCAGGCCAAACCCAGGAGATGTTCATATGATGATGAAAGTGAGATGTCCCCCTCCATTCAGAGGCAAAGGCCCCACATAAGAGGAGGAAGCCATAGAGATGCAAAGAGACCCAAAGTTGGAGGCAAGGCCTGAAGTTGGGGGCAAGGAAAGCACTTTGGGAACAAAGATTCACTCTCCCCAGGAAAGAGGATAAACTACAGGGACTAAAGGGGGCAGAAACTAGTTCCTGGGAAAGAATGTGTTATTCATGCTGCTGCTGCTGCTGCTGCTAAGTCACTTCAGTCGTGACCGACTCTGTGTGACCCCATAGACGGAAGCCCACCAGGCTCCCCCGTCCCTGGGATTCTCCAGGCAAGAACACTGGAGTGGGTTGCCATTTCCTTCTCCGTTATTCATGCTAGAAGAAAGAAAATGGGAGCTTCCTGGAGGGGAGGGGGTACTGATTTTATCTGACCGTTTACATTCCAGAGGGGCCTTGCTGCTGCTTCTCATCTTAATTAGAAAATACCTGAGGATCCCCGCTAAGTGCTCTGAGAAAGGAATTCAGGCACCTCTCCTGACCCCCACCGCAGTCTGGCCCCCCTCACCTCTGACCTCCAGGCTTGCTGTATAGATAGACTGGTGGGTGGGAGCGGGGCATTGTCTGCATTTCTGTTTCTTCATCCACATTGGGTGGATCCTTTAAGCTCCTTGAGAGATAATATGAGGGGGTCTGGGATCTGTCAGGACTCCACTCCTGCAGGAAAACAATAAACAGTGCCAACCCCCAGGTCGCCCTTCCTTCACCACTGTGGGATAGGGTGCTGATATTTCACCCATTCATCCATCTGGCTGTCCATTCAAAGTCATTTATTAAGGCCTGTTATATATGTGCCAGACACAGTGCTGGGGCACAGACACTTCTGTGGCAGCCTCTGTTTTCAATAATATATGACAAAAGCTATAATCCAGCTATATACATGCTATGAGTGCATGGAGACAAAACTTTGTCTTGCAGCGGTCCCAGAAGCACTGATGTCTGAGCTGGTCCTTGAAGGATCTGTCCAAGATGACAAGGCAGTGGTAAGATAGGGCACTGCATGTTTAGGGAAGAGCATGAGCCACGGTCTGGACTCCATCCCTTCTTAAACAGCATCAACTGACCTTCCCCTCCCTCCTCCATCAGATTTCTTTCTCACTCTCAAACATGTCCTAGTGATACCCATCTTAAGACAGGCTCCCTGGACCACTGCCCCAGCATCCCCTTCCCGAGCTCTCTGCTCCTTTCCACAGGCTCTCCCCTCCCTTGCCCCCGCCCACTCCTCAGCCCACTCCAGGCTGGCCAGGGCTCCCATGAGGGCTGCACCAGTCAAGGTTCCAAGAAACTCCACATTGTCAAAATCAGTGGATGCTTGACGCTCCTCTATTCCTCGACCTCTTAGCTTTCAGCCTCAGAATGTAAACACTCCCTCCTGCTTGGAGCACTCTCTTCCCCTCATCTCCTTGAACCTCCCTCCCGGTTCTCCTCCAGATGTAGCCCCTGAGCCTCTTGTCTCAGCTCATCCCTTTAATCTGCTCTATATGCATTGGCATGCCTCTGCATTTATTCCTGTGTATTATTCCCTTGAGTCATCTCACCCATTGTCATGGCTTTAACTCCATCCTCTATAGACCAAAGGCTTCCAGTCTTAGATGTCCAACCCAGATTTCCTTCTGAGCTCCTGACTAGTCAATGGAACTTTCTACTTGATGCCTCCTTTTGAATGTCTCTTAGACATCTTGGATTTAACCTGTTCAAAACCGAAAACTGAACTATTGATCTTAACTCCTCACCAGCTCCTTGTTAATTATTGCTCAGCTTAATAAGTGACACACATCCAACTGCTCACTCTCAAAACCTGGGGGTCATATTTGACCTCTTCTCTCTTACCCCATCCCCTTGCACCTAGTGAATTACTACGTCTACTTCCAAAATAAATCCAAACCTATTCCTTTCTCTTCTTCTACACTTGGTATCCAGGCTGCAGCCATCTCTTCTCTGTACTACACTGTCTCCCTAAGTAAAGGCCTTCTTGGGGCCACTTATGACCCATTAGCTTTCTTTGACATGCCAGCCAGCACTGTCTTCTTTGAAAATAAATCTTATGGAACTTCCCCAGCAGTACACTGGTTAAGATTCCAGGCTTCCACTGCAGGGGGCGAGGGTTCAGTCTCTGGTCAGGGAACTAAGATACCACATGCTGCTCTGCGCAGCCAAAAATACTAAAAATAAATCTCATCTGTCTCTCACCTACCTGGAATGGTCTCTCCGGGGGTTTCCCTGGTGGTTCAGATGGTAAAGAATCCACCTGCAATGCGGGAGACCTGGGTTTGATCCCTAGGTTGGGAAGATCCCCTGGAGAAGGAAATGACAACCCACTCCAGTATCCTTGCCTGGAAAATCCCATGGACAGAGGAGCCTGGCAGGCTGCAGTCCATGGAGTTTCAAAGAACTGGGCACGACTGAGCGACTAACATGGTTTCTCCAGCCTTCGGGGACACTGAGCTTCACCCAGTTCTTCCAACCAGGCACACTTTTCCAGCCCAAGGGCCTGAGAGTGTGACAGTCACACTTCACACACCCATGCTACTCATATGCATTGCCCCTCACTTAGCTCCCTCCTACCTCATCCTCAAGGGATCTGTCAGGCTCTGGCTTCCTCTCCAGGCTCTGGTCAAGGGCTCTGGTGCCCAGAAGGTGCTCAGTGAACGTGGAGTAGGGAGGGAGAACAGAGAGGGGAAAGGAAGAGGCATGGTGAGGGAGGAGGCTCGCAGCCAGGAGTGTGTGTGGGAGAAGGGGAGGGCTGAGGGCAGTGGCTGCACAGGTCCTCTGAGCTCCCTCTGAGCATTCAGCATCAAGATCTGCACCTGTTTGGATTATTCTGTTTTGTCCCTGGCTCTTCATTGTTATAATGATCCGTTTTATTGAATGGAATTGTACACCGGTGGCTCCAGCGGGCCCTCTGGAAGCAGCCCCCTCTTAACCTTCGACTGCCCCCTGGTGGCTTTTCAGAAGCAAATGGCTGTTCCAGCCTAACCCGGGACTACTGCGCTGTGCTCTGATTCTCTGCCTTATAGCACCACCATCTGGCCAAAGCTATTAATAGTCGGCTGCTCCACCCACATTCTTTTAATTTCAATTTCAAAGAAATTAAAAGACGCTTACTCCTTGGAAGAAAGGCTATGACAAACCTAGACAGCTTGTTAAAAAGCAGAGACATCACTTTGTCAACAAAGTCCATCTAGTCAAAGCTATAGCTTTTCCAGTGGTCATGTACGGATGTGAGGGTTGGACCAAAAGGAAGGCTGCACGTGCATGCTCTGTCGCTTCAGTCGTGTCCAGCTCTCTGCAATCCTATGGACGGTAGCCCACCAGGCTCCTCTATCCATGGGATTCTCCAGGCAAGAATACTGGAGTGGGTTGCCAAGAAGGCTGAGCAGTGGAGAATTGATGCTTTCAAACTATGGTGCTGGAGAAGACTCTTGAGAGTCCCTTGGACTGCAAGGAGATCCAACCAGTCCATTCTAAAGGAGATCAATCCTGGGTGTTCATTGGAAGGACTGATGCTAAAGCTGAACCCCAATGCTTTGGCCACCTGATGTGAAGAGCCAACTCACTGGAAAAGACCCTGACGCTGGGAAAGATCAAGCATAGGAGGAGAAGCGGGCAACAGGGAATGAGATCTTTGGATGGCATCACCAACTCAATGGACATGAGTCTGAGCAAATTCCAGGGGATAGTGAAGGACAGAGAAGCCAAATGTGCTGCAGCCCATGGGTCACAAAGAGTTCAACACAACTGAGCGACTGAACAACAACCACACCCATACTCACCTCCAGTTTCTTTTCGACCTTCTCATCGGGCAGAGTTCATAGAATCACAGCCTCTTGGAACGCAGATGACCTCAGAGGACAAAGTCGCATCCAGAGTTCATCTATGCTTGAAGTTCATTCCTGCGGGACCATGCAAGAGGTATGGACAGAGAGGCAAAGACCGTGGTCCAGCAGTCAAGGGACTGGTAATACGCATGGCAGGTGTAGAGCCCCAGTCCCTGACAGCTCCTTTGTACCCAAGCTATCCCAGCTTTCCTGGTCCTGCCCTCCATCTCCTTCCCACCCCACCTCGGCCCTTCCTCACACACAAACACCTATCACTCTCCTTCATCCTGGGTGGAAAGTCATTGGCCTTTTACTGGGTTCTCATCCAGATTAGCTCAGTTGCATCCCTGGTGGCTCAGATAGTAAAGAATCCGCCTGCAAGGAGGGAAACCTGGGTTCGATCCCTGGGTTGGGAAGATTTCCTGGAGGAAGAAATGGCAACCCACTCCAGTATTCCTGCCTGGAGAATCCCCATGGACAGAGGAGCCTGGGGGGCTATAGTCCATGGGGTAGCAAAGACTCAGACTCGACTGAGCAACTTTCACTTTCATTAACCTATTAACACAATCTTTGATTCCTATCCAGTGACTCTCACCATGCTTTAAAAAAATAAATGTGGTTTTTCCTTATTGTACCTAAGTAAGATGTGTTCACTGTAGAAAATTAGAAAACACAGATGAGCAGAAATAAGAAAAAATTTTAAACCTTCAGAATTCCGCCACCTAGAGAGAACTATTGTTAATACCTTGATGTGTAGCTTTCAAGGTCTTTTATTAATAGGGCTTGTGGCTATTAGGGCTTGAGCCTTGTGGCTCAGCTGGTAAAGAATCCACCTGCAATGGGAGAGACCTGGGTTCAATCGCTGGGTTGGGAAGATCCCCTGGAGAAGGGAAAGGCTACCCACTCCAGTACTCTGGCCTGGAGAATTCCATGGACTATGTATAGTCTATGGGTCACAAAAAGTCAGACACAACTGAGCGACTTTCACACACTTGTTTTAATTTCACAAAAGTGAGATTGGATTGTCCCCACTGTTTTATAATCTCCTCTTCACATATCACATATATAATGGAAATTTCTTTCCCTGTCAAACATTCTTCCTCTAATAATATTTTTGAGGATTGAAGAGTATCACCTCACTGAATGGATACAGAGCAATTTATTTAACCATTCCCCTAGTTTGGGATATTTACATTGACTTTAGTTTTCTGCCATCATAAACTGAATTGCAACAAACATCTCTCTGATCATTTAAAAAATAACTTCGCATTGTAAATGTTCCCATAGGTGGGCTGCTGACTCTGTTCAACTGTGAGGACCCCACAGACAGAACAACCCTGCACCTTTTCCCTCATACAGAGCCACACTTGCAGTCCCAGTGGTCCATCCCCTTCTGTCCTTCTGTATCACAGGGGCCAGTAGGCACTTCTTATGTAACTCCCACCTGCTTCAGCTCTCCGCTTCTCCAGGGCTCCCTTGTTTATTTTTCTGACTTGGGACATAAGTCAGTATCCACCTATGAAATAAAAGGTGATATTTTCACTATGGTATAGTGGAAAGAGCTTTGAAGTCAGACCAGACCTAAGTCTGAATTGCTTACTAGTTGTGGGTGTCATAGGCTGTCAGCCCACCCCCTGGACAGACAGGGACCTTTCTCAGAAAGGGAAACAGAGGGCTTCCCTGGTGGTCCAGTGGTAAAGAATTTGGCTGCCAGTGCAGGAGACACAGGTTCGATCTCTAGTCCGGGAAGATCTCACATGCCCGGGAGCAACTAAACCTGTGCCCTACAGCTACTGAGCCTGAACTCTGAGCCCGGGAGCCGCAAGAGAAGCCACTGCGGTGAGAAGCCTGGGCACAGCCTGAATAAACAAACAAATAACATCTTTTCAACAGTGCTTCCTGCCTAGCTCACAGGATTGACATGACTTAAAAAAAGAAAGAAGACTGACAGTGAACACCTCTAGCCAGAGTACGCCCTCCTGGTCTTCCACGGACTGCACAGCGCTCTATGCAGCTTTCCACTTACATCCCTTTACAGACATGCCTCTCTGAATTTGAGACCCAAGAGGATATTATCCCATTTGGTCTTTAACAAGGACCTTGTAAGGAGAGCAGAGCTATGGGAACCGTCCACCCTGAATTAGGCATCAAGGGGGCTCGTTGTCAGTGGAGAATTTTTTAAAAAAATAAAACTGACTAAAAGCCTGTTTTTCTTATTTTCATGTGTAGACAATTCTAAACAAGGTCAGTAAGGGAATTCCCAGGTGGTACAGTGGTTAGGACTCCTTGCTCTTACTGCCAGGGGCCCCAGGTTTCATCCCTGGTCGGGGAACTATTAACAAGAATCTGCAAGTCATGCCTCTTGGCCAGAAAGTAAAAAATAAGGCCAATGATCAAATATTTCATAAGAAAATCTTTTGTTGGTCCAAGTGCTAAATGATTGCCATGATTACTGTTGAGTTTTGATAATGAATGTGTAAACTCCAAATGAACACTTTCATTACTTATCTATCAATAAACATAATATTCTTTACCCAGCGAATACCCTGTTCATTCTGAGAGAAGTTTGTAACAGTTCAGAATTCTCCAAGCCTTTGGATGAAGCACAAAGTGGAATCAAGATTGCCAGGAGAAATGTCAATAACCTCAAATACTCAGAAGACACCAAACTTATGGCAGAAAGCGAAGAGCCTCTTGATGAAAGTGAAAGGGGAGAGTGAAAAAACAGGCTTAAAACTCAACATTCAATAAACGAAGATCATGGCATCCAGTCCCATCACTTCATGGGCAATAGATGGGGAAACAATGGAAACAGTGAGAGACTTTCTTTGGGGGGGCTCCAAAATCACTGCAGATAGTGACTGCAGCCATGAAATTAAAAGACATTTACTCCTTGGAAGAAAAGTTATGACCAACCTAGACAGCATATTAAAAAGCAGAGACATTACTTTGCCAACAAAGGTCCGTCTAGTCAAGGCTATGGTTTTCCCAGTGGTCATGTATGGATGTGAGAGTTGGACTATAAAGAAAGCTGAGCCCCGTAGAACTGATGCTTTTGAACTGTGGTGTTGGAGAAGACTCGAGAATCCCGTGGACTGCAAGGAGATCCAACCAGTCCATCCTAAAGGAAATCAGTCCTGAATATTCTTTGGAAGGACTGATGCTAAAGCTGAAACTCCAATACTTTGGCCACCTGATGTGAAGAACTGACTCATTGGAAAAGACCCTGATGCTGGGAAAGATTGAAGGCAGGAGAAGGGGACGACAGAGGATGAGATGGTTGGATGGCATCACCAACTCGAAGAACATGAGTTTGAGCAAGCTAGGGGAGTTGGTGATGGACAGGGAAACCTGGCATGCTGCAGTGCATGGGGTCACAAAGAGTCGGACACAACTGAGCGATTGAACTAACTTGCCAGCCAACCTTTGTGATAATACATCTTCTGGGTATTTTTAGACGGTAGATGAGAAATAGACAATGACCACACACAGTGATTATTAATAAACAACCTTTGGCTTACTCCAACTCATCATTCTGTGTGGACATTTCAAAATTTAATTTTGCTTAAAATTAAAAATAATGACTACAAACTGCAAGGTAGAATATTTTGCTTGGTAAGTTGTAAACTTTAGTTCATATATAAAATGTTATACTGAATTTGTATAATATCGTGTGTATATATATATATTTAAAATTGGCTGTACCTCGCGGCTTGTGGGATCTTACTTCCCTGACCAAGGATCTAACCCATGACCCCTGTAGTGGAAGCATGAGTCTTAACCACTAGACTGCCAGGGAAATCCCTTGAATAATATTTTTAAATTTCTAATTGCTCTGAAGCTAAAAAGTGAATCAATAAAGTAAATGATTCTTTCTGAAAATTATTTTGTCCTGTAGAGGAGGAGTGTTCAAGTATGCCACTGGAGAAAGACACAGTTTTGTGTTTTTTTTAGATATATTTATTTACTGGCCTGAGGCTTCCCAGGTAGCACTAGTGGTAAAAAGCCCGCCTGCCAATGCAGGAGACATATGGGACTTGGATTCGATCCCCAGGTCAGGAAGATCCCCTGGAGGAGGGCATGACAACCCACTCCAGTATTCTCGCCTGGAGAATTCCATAGACAGAGGAGCCTGGCAGGCTACAGTCCATAGAGTCGCAAAGAGCTGGACATGACTGAAGTTACTTAGCACTCATGCACATTTATTGGCTAATTAGAATTATTATGAGCTAATAATTATTACTTGGTTAATTAGCATTGTTATTGAATTAATAACATTTGCCCTTCAATTACTTTATCAGTCAGAGTTCTCCAGGGAAACAGAACCAATAGGAAATATAGAGAGATATGTAAGACAAGATTTATTTATTTATATCTTGCCATTCCTCACAGCCTGTGGGATCTTAGTTCCTTGACCAGGGATTAAACCTGGGCCCTACGCAGTGAAAGCATGGAATCTCAACCACTGGACCACCAGGGAATTCCCAAGACAAGAATAATGGAAATTGGCTCACATAGTTATAAAGGTCAAGAAGTCTCACAGGCTACTTCCTGAAAGTTGGAGACCCAGGAAAGTTAGTGGTGTTATTCAGTCTGAGTCCAAAGGCCTGAGAATTGAGGCCCAATGGTCTGATGGGGCCCATCAGTCCTGTTCTGATGCAAGGACCCACTGAAGCACCAATGTCTGAGGGCAGAAGGTGGATGTCTCAGCTCAAGTAGAGAGAGCAAATCCACCTTTTTGTTCTATTCAGGCCCTCAGCAGACTGGATGATTCTCACACAAATTAGTGAGGAGGATCTTCTTAACTCAATCTACTGATTCAAATACTAATACCTTCCAAAGACACCCTCACAGGCACACTCAGAAATAATTTTATTACCAATCTGGGCATGTCTTAGCCTAGTCAAGTTCACATAAACTCAGTCATCACAACCACAAATTTGAATGGTAAAAAAGATATACAATGAAAAGTATGTCTTAACATGGGTACATGCTAAGTCCCTCCAGTCGTGTCTGACTTTGCAACCCTATGGACTGTAGCCTCCCAGGCTCCTCTGTCCACGGGATTCTCCAATCAAGAATACTGGGGTTGCCATCAAGAAGTGGGTTGCCATTTCCTCCTCCAGGGATGTCTTAATATATGATCCAGGAATTCTACCCTGGGTATATATCCAAAAAAAACAAAAACACTAATTCAGAAGATACATGCACCCCAATGTTCATAGCAGTGCTATCTTTAATAGCTAAGATGTCCATCAACAGAAGAACAGATAGGGAACTTCCTGGTGGTCCAGTGGTTAGGTCTCAGTGCTTTCACTATTGAGGGCCCAGGTTCCATCCCTGGTCAGGGAACTAAGATCCCACAAGCTATGTGGCATGGCTAAAAATAAATAAAACAGAAAAATGGATTAAGAAGATGTGGCATACACACACACACACACACACAATGGAATACTGCTGCTGCTGCTGCTAAGGTAAGTCACTTTAGTCGTGTCCGATTCTGTGTGACCCCATAGACGGAAGCCCATCAGGCTCCCCCGTCCCTGGGGTTCTCCAGGCAAGAACACTGGAGTGGGTTGCCATTTCCTTCTCCAATGTGTGAAAGTGAAAAGTGAAAGTGAAGTCGCTCAGTCGTGTCCGACCCTTAGCGACCCCACGGACTGCAGCCTACCAGGCTCCTCCATCCATGGGATTTTCTAGGCAAGAGTACTGGAGTGGCTTGCCATTGCCTTCTCCGAATACTATTCAGTCATAAAAAAAAAGAATGAAATGTTGCCATTTGCCACAACATGGATGGACTTGGAGGGCATTATTCTAAGTGAAACAAGTCAGACAGAGAAGCACAAATACTGTATGTTACCATTTATGTATGTATGTGTTAGTTGCTCAGTTGTGTCTAATTCTTTGCAACCCCATGGACTGTAGCCACCAGGTTCCTCTGTCTGTGGAATTCTCCAGACAAGAATACTGGAGTGGGTAACTATTCCCTTCCCCAGGGGGATCTTTCCAACCCAAGGATCAAACCCCAGTCTCCCACATTGCAGTCAGATTCTTTACTGTCTGAGCCACCACTTATATGTGGAATCTGAAAAATAAAGCAGCTGCCATGACAGTCCAATGGTTAAGATTCCAAGCTTCCACTGTAGGGGGCACAGGTTCAATACCTGGTCAGAGAATTAAGATCCCACACGCCACAAGACATAGCCAAAAAATAAATAAATAAATTTTAAAAATAAGATAAAACAAACCAGAGAATAAACCGGCAAAAAAGAGTAAGTCTTCATCCTATCCCAGATGCCCAGTCTCATACCTTATACCAGATGTAAACTGTTTACAGGTTTTTTAAGTTTCTGTAATTTTATAGTATAATTTAAATCTCATTTTACAACTAAGGAAACTGAGACTGAGCATGGTTGAGTGACTGCCTGAGATCACACAGCTACAGGGGCTAGTAGAACGGAATAGAGGTCTTCCTGGACACCGTACTGCCACCGACATCATCTCAGTTCACACGTATGTCCTGGATGTACAGCCTGGATTGAGGGCCGTCAGAGACAGGGCTTCCCAGGGAACCGGCGCTAGGTAGTTTCCAGCACTGGGTCAGTGGACACTACCACAAGAAGCCTGCGATCTGGCCCGCAATTAAGCTGCTGTGGAGATCTCTCTTGATTTCCTCACCTGTTCTTCTCACTCACTGGGCTATGCTGGGACTGAAACATGCGAAGCAGAAAGATGTTTGGAAAGTAAAAGTGTCACATGACACATCTGAGGAAGGGAGGAGGCCGATATTGACAACAGATTTAACTTCATACCTTAATTTGGACACACATGTCCTCTTTAGATGTAAAGTTCTAGAAGAAAGCTGCTTGCTCACTGACTCTCTTCTTGGAAGAGGGTGGACTCCTGCTGCTCTGAGTCACCAACCCCCCCAGTGCAGACAGTGCTCCTGTCAAAGCAGCCCTGTGCACACCTAGAAGGTTTGGGGCCAAACAGCATACTTAGCTAGTGATATTTCTGTCAAGGAGCAGCACAGGGGTGCCAGTCAGCTGCGGCACAAGATAGTTGAGCCAGGAAATTCAAGCACGGGGAGTAGTCTATATCTGCTACTTGTCCCCTGTTCCCTGCTGACATTCCATGACTGCAGAGACACCTCTCCATCAGTTTAGCCATCCCTACACGGCAAAAGACGGTGAAGGACAGGGAAGCCTGGTGTGCTGCAGTCCATGGGGCCGCAGAGAGTCGGACATGACTGAGCAACTGAACAACACAAAACAAAACACCCAAGACTAGAGGCTTAAAACAGCAATCATTTATTAGGTCACCATTTTAGCTGGGTTCAGCTTGGCAGTTCTGCTGGCCTCACCTGAAGTTGCCCAAGTGGCTACAGTCACCAGGACCAGGATGGTCCAAGCTGGCCTCACTCACATACACAAGGGTTGGCTGGGACTCTCAGTCAAGGCTCCTTGGTTCTCTCCATGTGGCTCTCCAGAAGAAGAGCCTGAGTTTCTTACTGGGTAACAGCAGGTCCCAAGACACTGAAAGTGGAAGCTGTGGGGGTCTCTAGAAGTTTAGGCTCCAGAAGTCACTCATTGTCACTTCTAACTTTTTGCTGGCCAAAGCAAGTCACAAGGCAATTCCAGATTCAAGGAGCAGGACATTAGACTCTACATCTTGATGAAAGAGTTGCAAAATATTTTGGTCATAGTGTTCAAGCTACCACAAGCTTTATAATCATTTAACAATTCTCATCAGGACTTCCCTGGTGGCACAGTGGAGAAGAATCCACCTGCCAATGCAGGGGACACAAGTTCCATCCCTGGCCCAGGAAGATCCCACATGCCATGGAGCAACTAAGCCCATTTGCCACAACTACTGAAGCCCACACACCTAGAGCCTCTGCTCTGCAACAAAAGAAGCCACTGCAATGAGAAGCCCGTGCACTGCAGCGAGGAGTTAGCCCCTGCTCTCCTTAACTAGAGCAAGTTCCATGTGGCAACAAAGGCCCAACCCAACCAATAATCAATAAATAATTTAAAAACTAATTCTCACCAATCAACCAATCTGCACTCATGGAAAATCTAACATGCACTAGGTGTTGTGCTCAATACCTAAGTATGAAAGAACTCTAAGACCCAGTCAACATAGGAAAAATCATAGACCAAAATGAGCAAGAGATTCCTGGGTGCCTTTCAGAGGACTGCTGGGCTTTGTCTAGGGACCTTTCAGCGTTCCTTGATTCTGTTCATGTCTCCGCCTTTGATGTTTTAAGTTTGTAAAACTATTTTAAGGACTCTCAATAGGACTTCATATCTTATTTTCAGATATGCCAAGAAGATAATGTGTTCAGCACAATCTTTGATCGCTTTTGTTTTATCATTTTTTTAATTTGTTGATTTTATTTTTGTCTGTACCAAGTCTCCGCTGCTAGGCTCAGGCTGTCTCTAGCTGTGGCGAGCGGGGCCGCTCTTCGCTGTGGTGCGTGGGCTTCGCGGCGGCTTCTCTCATTGCAGAGCACAGGCTGTAGGGCCTCCAGGTGTCAGTAGTGTGGCTCACAGGCGTAGCTGCTCCGAGGCATGTGGAATCTTCCCAGACCGGGAATCGAACCTGTGTCTGCTGCATTGGCAAGCAGCTTCCCATCCACTGTGCCACCAGGGAAGTTCTTTTGATTATTTTTATTAAATTCATTTACAGCTCTGCAAGATGAAAAAACTGACAGTAACACAGATAATATGGGGCCATAGAAATGCAAATGAACACTGAGATAAACAGTGACAAAATTGCTTTCTGAATTAAAGAAGAAGACACATTTGTGAAAGGCTTTTAAGTAGCTCACAGATTTCTAAGAAGGACAGTGAGATAGACTCTATGGCTAAATATCCAGAGGTAAGGTCGCCAAAGAGTCATACATGACTTAGCTTATTTGCTGACTGGTAATATGACCAACCTTGATAGTATATTAAAAAGCAGAGACATTACTTTGCCAACCAAGGTCCGTCTAGTCAAGGCAATGGTTTTTCCCGTGGTCATGTATGGATGTGAGAGTTGGACTGTGAAGAAGGCTGACCGCCGAAGAATCGATGCTTTTGAACTGTGGTGTTGGAGAAGACTCTTGAGAGTCCCTTATACTGCAAGGAGATCCAACCAGTCCATTCTGGAGGAGATCAATCCTGGATGTTCATTGGAGGGACTGATGCTAAAGCTGAAACTGCAATACTTTGGCCACCTCATGCGACGAGTTGACTCACTGGAAAAGACTCTGATGCTGGGAAAGGTTGGGGGCGGGAGGAGAAGGGGACGACGGAGAATGAGATGGCTGGATGGCATCACCGACTCTGTGGACATGAGTTTGAGTGAACTCCGGGAGTTGGTGATGGACAGGGAGGCCTGGCGTGCTGTGATTCATGGGGTCGTGGAGAGTCGGACACGACTGAGCGACTGAACTGAACTGAACTGAACATGTTGCTCTCCGGGAATAGGAAACGGCAATCCATTCCAGTATTCTTGCCTGGAGAATCCCATGGACAGGCTCCTCTGAGCCTGGTGGGCTATAGTATATAGGGTCTCAAAGAGTCCAACATAACTGAAGCAAGTTAGCACGCACCCACACACACAATATGCTGCTGGTGCATGCTTAGTTATATCTGACTCTTTGCCACCCCATGGACTGTAGTCTGCTAGGCTCCTCTGTCCATGGACTTTTCCAGGCAAGAATACTGGAGTGGGTTGCTGCTTCCTCCTCCTGGGGATCTGTCCAGTGCAGCGCAGTGCAAGTCGCTCAGTCATGTCCGACTCTTTGCGACCCAATGGACTATACAGTCTACGGAATTCTCCAGGCTAGAAGACAGGAGTGGGTAGCCTTTCCCTCCTCCAGGGGATCTTCCCAATCCAGGGATCAAACCCAGGTCTCCCGCATTACAGGCAGATTCTTTACCAGCTGAGCCACAAGGGAAGCCTGGGGACCTTTCCAGCCCAGGATCAAACTTGGGTCTCTGATGTCTCTTGCACTGGCAGGCAGATTCTTTCCCACTGTGCTACCTGGTCCCAGCTGGGGCAGCTGCTTCTCTTCAGCATTAATGAAGCTCCAGGCTGAATGATGGCAGTTTTGCTATTCAAGTCCTTTAATAGCCAGACTCTTCTACTGCCTTGCATGCCAGAAGACCAATTCTTTCCAGTTTCGCCATCTCCTCCCTCTGCTAAATAAATAGACTATTCATCAAAATATAATAAAATATATTTTAAAATAAAATTGGTTTCTGGGCTTCCCTGGTGACTCAATGGTAAAGATTCCACGTGATGCAGAGCAACTAAGCCCGTGTGCCACAACTACTGAGCCTGTGTTCTAGAGCCCATGGTCCACAAAAGCCACCAAATTGAGAAGACCCCACCACAACTATAGATTACCCCCGCTCGCCTCAACTAGAGAAAAGTTCTCACATCAACAAAGACCCAGCACAGCAGCAAAACTTTTTTAAATTAAAAAAATAATAAAATTGGTTTCTGTCCAGCAGAAAATTTTAGTATATATAGGACATGGCAACTTCATTTCAGTATTCTTGATTGCCCATAAATTTGTTTGCTCTTGAGTCTCCTTTCAGTTAGTTTTTATTGCAGGTTTTCTCCTTAATTAGGGGAGTTAAATAATATCTTTGATGTGTATTCACTTCATGTTTGTGTGAGAGTCATTATGTTACCTTTTTTAAAATTTATACTATAACACAGCTTCCTCAGTTGTAAAGTGGCAATGATAGTAGAACTTCCTCATAGGGTTGTTAGGCAGATGAAATTACCTTAAATACATAGATATATTAGCAAAGTACCAAGCTCATAATAAATGCTTAATAAATACTAACTGCTTTATTGTTGTTATTCTATTATTCAAAGCAGTAATCATTTAGTTGGGAACTCACACATAACAGCAGCAGAGTTTGAGGGTATCTTTAAGCTCTAAACTTCTGTGGCAAAGGTTATTAACCCTGGTATTCAAAACAGCTTAATGGATTCTGGAGTCATCCAGGAGACTTCCTGAAGGACGGGCAAGATTTAGAGAAGGAAAGAGAGGCAGAGGAAATGGTCCCGGGCCAGGCAAGGTCAAGGTGGGAAAAAGTATAATATGGCCAGGATCTGTGACAAGTTCATCCTCAGCTCCTTGTTCTGTTGTGTTTACCTTTGATCTGTCTAGTAGAGAACATTTCACTACTCATTTTTCCACAGAAATACAATAAAAACATTAATCAGCTGAATTATATTCTTACCAATACCTGTCAAGAGCACACAATTAACTACAGCTTTGTAAACTCCTCAGGAGCAAGGGTTGGGCCTTTAGCTGTTTCTCAAACATTCTTCAGCGTTAAAAAGCTTGAACTGATAAGTGAGAAAGGAAAGAAGGGGAATTTGAGCCCGCTGCTGTCAAACAAGCCTTTCCTAACGAGCAACCTGACTGCTTTCTTGCCAAAGTCCAGAGTGAGTTTCAGGTTTGAAACACTACATGGCAAGTGCAAGTGAAGTCGCTCAGTCGTGTCCGACTCTTTGCAACCCCATGGACTGTAGCCCACCAGGCTGCTCCGTCCATGGGATTCTCCAGGCAAGAATACTGGAGTGGGTTGCCATTTCCTTCTCCAGGGGAATCTTCCCGACCCAGGAATCAAACCCAGGTCTCCTGCATTGTAGGTGGACGCTTTAACCTCTGAGCCACCAGGGAAATCTCTAGCCAAAACCCTCACCTGCTCCTCCACAGACTAACAACTTCTAACCCAGGAAGTGAAACTATGGTATCTTTGGTGTCAGAGGTTGGATTTGGGCAAGAAAATGCCTACCCACATTCATCAAGCAGAAATTCTCATTTAAAAAAATAAAAGGCCTTGGAGGAGAGGAAAAAGAGACTGTTAAGTAGCTCCTGGAGTTTATCATCTAACAAGGAGGATAAAATCAACTAAGTGTTAGTTGCTCAGTCATGTCTGACGCTTTGCAGCTCCATGGACTACAGCATGCCAGGCTCCTCTGTCCCTGGAGTTCTCCAGCAAGAAGTCTGGAGTGGGTTGCCATCCTCTTCTCCAGGAGATCTTCCCAACCCAGGGATTGAACCCAGGTCTTCTATATTGCAGGCAGATTTTTTACCATCTGAGCCACCAGGGAGTGCAAAATCAACCAAGTACACAACTAAGAAGCCAGGCCAAGAAGTCTGGGACAATGTCTTGGAGTGGGTAGGGCTTCTCCTGCGAGACTGAGAAGGTACAGGCTATTCTAGGTGAAGATAATTGTGAGCAACAGCAGGAAAACCCAGCATCTGCTCTGAGCAAGACAGAAGTTGGGGGCAACATAAAGTTGGAGAAACCAGTTGAAGACAGATTATGAAGTGCTTTCAGTGCCAGGGAGGAGTGCCTTGGAAAGAAATGGAATGTGTATTAGTCAGAGTTCTCCAGAGAAAATGGAAACAACAGGACACAGAGAGGTAAATATAAAAGGAGGTTTGTTATAGGCATTGGCACGCGTTGTTATGGAGGCCAAGAAGTCCCACGATTTGCTCTGTGCAAGCTGGAGAGCCAGGAAAGCTGGTGGTATAATCCACTCAGTCCAAAAGCCTGAGTACCAGAAGCACAGATGTCTGCAGTGGGGAGAAGATTCATGTCTCAACGCAAGCAGAGAGTGCAAATTTGTCCTTCCCTTGCCTTTCTGTTCCACTCAGGCCCTCAGTGGATCGAATGACACCCAGCAGAATCACTGGTGGAGGTTATCTCTACTCAATCTAGCGATTCAAACTCTCATGTCTCCCAGAGATACCCTCACAGAAATACCAAGAAATGATGCTTTACCAGCTATCTGGGCATCCCTTAGTTCAATCATGTTGACGTATCACAGGGGCTGCCCTGGTGGCTCAGTGTTAAGGAGTCCACTCGCCAATGCAGAAGACACAGTTTCGATCCTTGGTTCAAGAAAATCCCACACGTCTCGGAGCAACTAAGCCCATGTGCCACAAGTATTGAGCCTGTGCTCCAGAGCCCAGGAGCCACAACTACTGAGCCCACGTGCTGTAACCACTGAAGCCCGCGTGCTCTAGAAGAGCCTGTGCTCCACAACAGGAGATGCCACCGCAATGGGAAGCCCTTGCTCTGCAACTAGAGCGTAGCCTCTGCTCTCCACAGCCAGAGAAAATCTGAAAAAAGACCAAGCAGTGACAAAGACCCACCACAGCCAAAAAGTTAAGAAAAAAAAAAAAAATCAACCATCATAGAACCCAGATTTAAGAAGGTTCACCCAGGCAGCTTGTACTGGGTAGACTGGGCAAACTGGGACAATTCCCGAACCAGGCCAGAGGGGAAAGGACAGTCACAGCTGGAACAGAGGTGGTGGGAATGCAGCAGAAGGCAAAGATGAGAGAGGCAGGTAACCACCCCTATCACCCTCTCCCCTGCCCACCAAGTTCCAGCCACAATAGTCTCCCTGTTGGGCGACGCCCTCCATGGACCTCAAAACACGCCATGCATGCCTCCACCCAGGGTCTCTGCCTTTGCAACACTCTTGCCCTGAAGTACGCTGTCTCATCCCCTCTTCTTGACTTCTACCCGAGTACCCTTGACCCCCTCCCCTACCATGGCACTCCCTACCTCTGTTGCCTTTCTTCAGTTTTCTCCAAGGCACTCATCACTCTCTGACCTAATATATATTTATTTTCTGCCTGCTCCCAAATGGATGCAAGCTCCACAAGGACATGGACTTTTTATGAATACTTAATATCTGGGTTGGTTTTAGATGGGGAGGTTAACTTGACACCCACAGTTTGAGACTGTGACACGGAAGACAGCAGTACCTTTAACGGAGATAGGAGAGTTGGGATAGAAAAATGTTTGTTCAACATGAGATATCTATGAGATTAACTGGGCTTTCATGGCGGTTCAGTGGTGAAGAATCCGCCTGCAGTGCAGGAGCCACAGAAGATGTGGGTTCAATCCCTGGGTAGGGAAGATCCCCTGGAGGAGGGCACGGCAACTCACTACAGTATTCTTGCCTGGAGAATTCTATGGACAGAAGAGCCTGGCGGGCTATACAGTTCATAGGGTCGCAAAGAGTCAGACACAACTGAAGTGACTTAACAGGCGCGCACATATGAAATTAATTAAAAATCCAGGACTATTCCAGAGCAAACCCACAGGGAACTAGAAGGCAGAATCTAAATCTCCAAACAATTAAAAAAAAAAAAAAAACCTTAGAAGAAAAAGGTTGAAAGGAGGAGCTGTACTGAGTTAGGTGCAAAGGGCACAACCATGAACGGCAAGGCCGTATGCGGGAAAGTGAATCACCAGGTCAGAAAGCACAAAGAAACGCTCAGGCTGAGCGTGAAACGTGTCAGGCAAAGGTGGCCGAGGCCAGCGCCACGAGAAATAGCCATTTAGGACTCTTACAGGCTGCACTTATCGGTGCTGGCTACAGGGAGCCAGGTCAGACTCGTGACTTAGCAATCAGTAGCTGCCCCCCACAGTTTAGACCAGGGCAAGAAACCCAGAGTTGGAGGCATCATTGAGCTCATCAGGTGCTGTGAATCAAAAATCGGATCTCTGCCCCATTTGAACAGGGGTGACAACAGAAGCTTTGAGTCTCTGATGAGAACTGATGAGTCACCAAATGCAGAGCTCAAGTTGCAACTGAGTGACCCCGGGGTTAAGCTGACCCCCAGGAAAGTCTTATTTGGGGTATACAAGGTTTTACTTTTCTAACTAACATCTATTTTCAAATGTTGACATTTTCACCAAAAAACCTCGTATTTCTGGTTTATCTTGCAGAAACTGGAAGATCTGGCGACACTAGGCTTAAGTTTCACTTGATAGTAAGAGGCTGAACTGAGCTGTGACTGCTGCCTTTAAAGAAAGTGTGTGGGGTAGGCTAGGCTAAAAAAATAGAGGAAGGGGCTCAGAATGCAGATTTGTTTCTTGTTCACTCCAAGTCCAGGGTCAGTCGGGCGACTCTCTGAAACAGCTCTCCTCTTGGCAACATCGCAGGGATCCAGGTTGCTTACACCTTTTCGCTCTACTTCAACTTCTATTCTCCATGATCAGCAAGGAGCAGCAGCTGTTCAGACCAAGCTGTTCCAAAGCTTTTAACATGCTTCCTACTTGATGGGACACAGCACCTCC
Organism: Moschus berezovskii; assembly: GCF_049115385.1. NCBI lineage: Eukaryota > Metazoa > Chordata > Mammalia > Artiodactyla > Moschidae > Moschus > Moschus berezovskii. The sequence continues at coordinate 31,200,926 of NC_142465.1, read as the reverse complement.
ACTGCCAGTCTGTCTCCCTCCCCACCCCGCAGCAGGGAGCTGAAAAATGGGGAGTTTATGGATGGGAGTGAGCAGTAAACATTTCTGCCCATGGAGCAAGTGCTCTGCATGAAGTCTGCCACAATGCCTACAAGGCTGCTTAAATCACTCCCATTAGCTGCCTAGCTCCTGGAGGCATCTGCATCCTTAGACTTTGGGCAAAAAAAAGAAAGAAGGGCTGGAAGAGAGCCTCCTCAAATGCTAGCCCACAACAGAATCCTAAAGTTGCAGGTGTCTTCCAGCTTTTCCTCTCCTCCCCAAGGTAGCTGGCTGCCAAGAAAACCCACACCCACAGCTAGCCATCTAGCCATCTCTTTCCCACTCTTCTGGGTACACCACTGAGGGATGCCTGCTGCTTCTCCAGAGATGATTCAAAATGTGCCTGAGCCATTGCATATTTCAAATTCCTCATAGTCAAGAATACTCTACTATATTCTATCCATTTGACTCCCCCTTGCATTGTGTTTTTTTGTTTACCTTTGTTCTGCACAGATGAGTAGCAACACAGTTGCAACAAGAATCTGCACTCCTAGGCTCTGCTGCTGCTGCTGCTGCTAAGTCACTTCAGTCGTGTCCGACTCTGTGTGACCCCATAGACGGCAGCCCACCAGGCTCCCCCGTCCCTGGGATTCTCCAGGCAAGAACACTGGAGTGGGTTGCCATTTCCTTCTCCAATGTGTGAAAGTGAAAAGGAAAAGTGAAGTCGCTCAGTCATGTCTGACTCGTAGCGACCCCATGGACTGCAGCCTACCAGGCTCCTCCGTCCATGGGATTTTCTAGGCAAGAGTACTGGAGTGGCTTGCCATTGCCTTCTCCGTCCTAGGCTCTAGAAAGTAAAGGGATGGAACATGAATTGTCTTTCTGAGTAACAGTTTACATGGGGATTTGTACTTCCTAGGCTCTAGAAAGTACAAATCCCCATGTAAACTGTTACTCAGAAAGACAATTCATGTGCCATCCCTTTAAAGTGCTTGCTCTACATATCTTATTTTTCTCCCGGCTAGTTTTTAAAATTATTATCATAATTTATATCATATTATGGGAAGGATTGGGGGCAGAAGAAGGGGACAGCAGAGAATGAGATGGCTGGATGGCATCACCAACTCAATGGACATGAGTTTGACTCAACTCCGGGAGTTGGTGATGGACAGGGAGGCCTGGCGTGCTGTGATTCATGGGGTCGCAAAGAGTCGGTCACGACTGAGCGACTGAACTGAACTGATTCCTCTTTTTTTGCCTTCTTTTTGATTAAATGTCTTTTAAAATCCCATATTAATTAATTTTAACTATATTCCTTTGCATTATTGTTAAAGTTCCTGTTCTAAGGCTTAGAAAATCTATCCTTAACCTTTCATAGCCTATTCAGAGTTAATATCGTATTTCTTCAGACAGAAGAACCATTATCCTTTACACTATAGCTGTAAATAATACACACATTACACCTAAATACATTGCAAAATACCACAAGACAATATTCTAAAATTTGTTTTTGCTTTTAACAATCAGATCAATTTCAAAGATGTTAAAAGGGAAGAAAGTCTTCTTTATGCATCAATTTACTATTTCTGAAACTCTGCATTCTTTCCTGAAGATCTGAATTTCCTCTGGTGTCATTTCTTCTCAGCTTTATTCTTCTGGCATGCTAAGAATCTTGTTTCTCTGTTTTTAGACCTCTATAGTTCATGGAAAGCCCATGGCCATTCAAATCACTGTTCCCCTATACACAATGTCACTTTTTTTTCTGAATGCTTTCAAGATTTTTCTGTTATCATTGGTGTGTGTTCAGCATTTTGACTATGATACGCCAATGCAATTTTCTTTATATTTACGTTATTTAGGGTTTGCTGAGCTTCCTGAATCTTAACCAAATGTGGAAAGTTTAGGGGTACTATTTCTTCAAATATTTTCTACCCCAACTCTCTCCTTTTGACTTCAATAACATGCTCTAATTTTTTATATTCTCCACAGGTCCCAAAGAGTCTGTTCACTTTTTTCTCTAATCTTTTTTCCCTCTTTTCAGATTTGATAATGTCTATTGATCTACCTTCAAGTATAGAGACTCTTTCCTATCATTTCTATTCTGCTTGTAATGTCATCCATGAAATTCATTTCAGAAATTGTATTTTTTATTCTAAAATGTCCTCTTGGTTCTTGTCATATTTTCTATGTCTCTGCTGAAATTTCCTACCTTTTCACTCATTACAAGCATATTTTACTTTAACTCATTGAGCACTGTTATAATAGCTGCATTAAAGTACTTGTCCGATCATTTCAACATCTGGCTCATCTCAGGGCTGGTCTCTGTTGTCTTGTCATCACATTTTCCATTTTCTTCACATGCTGAACAACTTAGATTCACGTACATCATGTATATTATGTTTTGAAGACTCTAGATTCTGTTATAGCCTTCTGAGGCATGCCACAACTAAGAGTTCACAAAACTAAAAGATCCCTCCAGCTGCAACTAAAACCCAGTGCAAACAAATAGATGTCCATATCCAAACCTCTGGAACCTGTGAATATGTTATATTACCTGGTAAAGGGGAATTATGGCTGCAGACAGAATTATGGTGGCACACTGGAAGACCTTAAGATAAGAAGACTAGACTGGATTGTCCAGGTGGGCCCAATTGTTTCACAGGGGTCCTTAATAGTGAAAGAAGGTGGCAGAAAGAAAAATCAGAATCAAACTGATCAATACAAGGAGGATTCAACCCAACACTTCTGGCTTTGAAAACAGAGAAAGCGGACCATGAGCCAAGGAACATGGCCAGTTACACAGAAGGTGGAAAAGGCAAGGAAACAGAATCTCCCATAGAACCTCCAGAAGGAATGCAGTCTTGCCAACACCTTCATTTTAGCTCAGTGAAACCTATTTCAGGCTTCTGACCCAGAGTCATTAAAGAATAAATTTGTTTTTTAAGCCACTAAATTTGTGAAAATTTCCTACAGGAGGAACAGGGAACAAATGTATCCTCCAAAAATGTTTATATTTTCATTTTAGCAAGCAATTAAACCGGTTGGACCCAAACTACCAACTCTCTTTCTTACATGAGGCAGACATCAGCTCAGATCTCAGTTCAATTATTTTTTGCTTTCCTCAGCTGAACTGTTCATGCATTCATGCTTCAACGACCAGTCAGCAGTTTGGGTAAAGTCAACAGCAGAATTCAGGCTCTCTTCTTTACAGGATTCCCTAACAACTTTCTGAGAAAAGAGACTAAATGCATGGCATCACCCAAGTGTTCATGCCAAAAACTTGGGAGAGTTCCTTCTCCTGTGCCCTTTTACATCTAGTCCACTTACAAAATCTGCATCCATCTCTTTCCATCTCTACACTCATGTCTAAAGCACCAGCTTCTCTCACCAGGATAACAGCAGCCAGGGTTGACTTATTCAGCAGGCATAGCAGACAAAGTGCCTGGACACCACCATACTTTAAGGGCCCCACAAAAACATTTTAGCTTATTTATAAATAAATAAAGGAGAAAAGGGCCTATGAAGGCAAAAGTACCTAGGGTCCATGAAGACATTATGAGGTCCTGGCACCAATCTTTTAACTGATCTTTTAACTGATCTTTCTCTTCCATTAGTGCCGGTGTATAATCCACTCTCCATTCAGTAAACTGAGTAATCCTGCTGTTATCACTGTTGTTTAAAGTATGACATCTATACACTTAAGTGAACAATTCTTGAGTGTACAATCTGATGTATGTAAATATACACTTATGTAACCATCACCCACATCAAGATACGAAGTAACCCTTTACAAAACTATTTCAAGTCCTCACACTCCCCTACATAAAATCTTTCCACGCTTTCCCAATCCACTTGGAATAAAATCCAAACTCCTAAACCTGATTCACAGAGCCTCACATGATCCAACCTCAACTTATTTCTCAAACCTCATCTTTTACCACTTTACCCCCCCTCCCTCACCAAACTCAGACTCAAACTTGCCAACATGTTCCTGTCCTGGAGCATTTAATCTAGTTCTTCAGGGGGTTGGCTCTCTGTAACTGAGATCTCAGTTTACATGTCACTTCCTCAGAGGTCTTCCCTGACCATGCAATTTAAGTTGCACAAAATCAGTTTTATCAAATTACCTTAATTACCGGTAGAGTGCTTAACATTTCTAATATTTCATTTAATTACTGCTTATTGTCTGTCGTTCCCTCACTGAACTATATATCATCCTTTGGAGCAGTTTTGTTCTCCAGTTGTACCCAAAATGCCAATAAAAGCGCCTGACACGTGGTAGAATCGCAAGGCAAATTTTCATTGAGTAAATTACTACCTATGGGGTTTCCCTGGTGGTTTATTGGTAAAAGATCATTATTCCCATGCAGGAGACGTGGATTCCATCCCTGGATGAGGAAGATCCCTTGGAGAAGGAAATGTCAACCTACTCCAATATTCTTGCCTGGGAAATTTCATGGACAGAGGAGACTGGCGGGCTACAGTCCACCGGGTCCCAAGGAGTCCGACAAGACTTGGCAACAAGAGGAAGCGCAGATAGCATTAGCCTGTGAAATTCTAAGGGCCTGAGTTTGACTGAATTTAGCTTGCAAAACGAAGGATTAAAAGACTTTTAGTAAAAGATCATGGCAGGTAAGTGATAAATGTTATTTTATTTTCCTTCTAAACATCCCCATTTAAAACCATCCTTAAGCAGAATGGCGGGTTTATTTTACTTTAACAAAAAGCGATTTACAAAGAAACTCAGAATCTTCCCAGGAAACCAACTGTAGCACGCCCATTCTGGATTCCAGCCGGCCTCCAATCGCTGCCAGAGAGGTGGAACTTGACAGCTCCGCGTCACCCCTTCCGTTTACTGCACCGGCAGGAAGTCTGCGGATCAGGAGACCCCGCCCCAGACTCAGACCTGCCCCTCGTCCGCGCGTCGCCCTACGTAAAGCGTGAGAGGTTTCGCGACAGCGCAGGCCCCACCCTTTTGGCCACATGTCGCGCAGGTCTTCCCGTCGGATGCCGCGTCACCTCCTCGCGCTGCTTTACGAACCTAGAGGAGCGCCGCCCCGCCTCCTGTGTCCCTCCTCAATTCCCCGCCCCCTCCCAGTTTCGCGTCTCCTAGCCCGACGCGCTCGCTATAATCACGTGACTGCCTCATCCGGGTCCTTTGCGTTCTCTCTCCCTCTCCCAACATGGCGGCCTCAGGTGAGTGAGCGGCCGAGCGCGGCCAAGGACCAGGCTCCGAAGCGACTCTCCGGGCCTGATCCACTGATTCTTCGGCGTCGGGGGGTGGGCGGCACCTCTTCCCTTCGGATTTTGGGGCTGCGGCAGGCTGGCGGCTGGGCTACGTTAGGTTATTGCCTCGGGATGTTTGGGGGGAGGGGAAGGTGTCCTTCCCCTCCCCCCAACACCCTTTTCACCCCATCTGCGCGAGGTTGGACTGGGGAGTAATGGTAGACTCTGGCTTGAGTTGGAGTGAGGAGGAGGCACAGAAAGATCAGCGGGAGATGTAGGCCTTCTCATAGACGTGAAGCACTGTGCCCGCGTGAAAGCGTGGAGGAAGGAAGGAGGCGGTTGGCGCGCGGACGGGTGCACTCTGAACTAGGTCTCCAAGGCGCGAGGCCGTTGCGGACGGGAGTGGGGGCAGGGAATAAAGGGGGGGCAGTTAGAACCCGAGCGCGAGTCGCTGGAGGGGCGGAGGAAGGCGGCGGTGCGCGTGCGCGGTCGGAGAGCCTAGGGTACGGGAGACTGGCGCGCCTGAAAAGCACGCGCGAGAGCCCAGATGGGAAGGTTTTAGGCGCCTGTGTTGCTTTCTCTTTAAGTCCTTCCACTTTTTGCTCTTCCCTTTCTAGAGTGTGATCCGGCCCCTGTGTTCTTCCAAGGGTAAATGTATTAGGTATGGAGGTTGGCGCTGCTCGAGTTAGACGGGGGTAGGGAACCCGGTATGGTGCGCCCACGTGTTGGAGGAGAGGAAGCAGGGTGGAGACCTAAATTTCTTCTGGACTTTTTCTTACTCAGTCAACACTGTTTTACTTGAGTGTGAGCTGTATATTTGTCGGGCATGGTTCTGAATATGGGAGATCCACTGATGACCAAGATCAGAGCCCTTGACAGCTTCCGTTTTGGTTGAGTTTTGATAGCCCCAGTGGTGGGGTAGGGCCTTTTTTTTTTTTTTTAAGGGTAACTGCACAACTGCTCGGAGTTGCCTTTAGAAGAATACTAGTGGCTGGAGTTGATTTCTTGTTTAGAATTTGAGAGGAAATATCACTTTCATGTAAGTCTACTTGCACTTATGATGGACTTAGTAGAGAGTTGTGCCAACATTTTGTTAACAGTGATTTTAGAATGGGGGATATGATCTCTTTTCCCTGGCATGAGCCTGCATTGTACAAAACATTTATTGAACAGCTTACCTCTGAACACTCATTTCTCACCAAGAATTTCTCTTCTCTATTACATAGAGATGTATGTCTTTGGAAAATGTTGAGGGAATTGAGGTGCAGTTGAGCATAATATCTTTTACTCGTGTAGCAGTTGACAATTGACCTGGCACTTTTCTCTGTGTTTTCTAATTTGATGTTCTGTGAGATAATGCAGATGTTGGTTATCTCCTGTCTGAGGAAGATGAAAATTACTCGTTCAAGGTCACTGTATACAGATGGCAGAGTAAGGTCGAAATCTATGAAACTTCTCATTCTTCTCCATTATCAACTTGGGTCTAACAAGGTTGGTTTCTGTGTCATCATAAGTTTGGGATGCTGCCCAGGAGCTTCATCTGAAGTACTTTGTCCTGAATTTGCATCTTTATGTCTTAGTGTCATAATTAGTGAAAAGCCTGTTTTCCCTTTCTGTATAACTTGTGTGGAATTTTTTTAGAGGTGGAAGACACCCATAGCATTGTGTAAATAAAGTCCAGACTGGTAAAACAGATGTGCTGAGTGAGGTCTCTTCTTCCACTCCACCCAGTTGGAAGCCCTCATCTCTTAATTCAGTTGCATGAGTCTTTTAGCTTGTGTAATACATGTAAGGGACAATTATGCTAGTATCTGGGTACCGTGGTACATCTGACAGTCAGCCCTTGAGATATTATCAAACTTCTTTCCCCACTTTGGATCTTTCCGCATAGTATTGATTTGGTTTATAATGGGTATACGCCCATTATATTAGTACAGGCCCACTGTATTAATGGGTCTATAAAGTTAATATATTTGCAGTATACTTCTTGATGGCCCCTGAAAAAACATCTGATATTTTCTTTGTGAAAATACATGATAAAACTTAACAGGCCTCTTTTATTTTATTTTTTTTTTTAATTAGAGGAAAATTGCTTTAGGATGTTGTGTTGATAACTGTACATATATCCCCTCCCTTTTACTTTTAAATGAAACCAAAAAACTTTGCAATAATACAGTATCCAGTGTGACTAATTATTGACCTTCAAGAACTGGAGTTGTCCCAAAGCTAACTATTGCATCTGTGTCCTTTCCTATAGGGGAGCAAATGGATTTGACACGGGCTAACAGTTTGAACTAGACTGCTTTGGGATTGTTAACAGTGTACCTGTGTGCGCACAAGGCCTTTCATTTGCATAACCCTTCAGAATGCCATTATATGTGGCATCTTTGATTATTTTTTATGGTAAGATAGTGTCCAGTGGTTGTTTTCATACAGTGCTGACCCCTGTAGTTAAAATGGTTTCACTGGTTGCTATTATATGCAGTTCATGTATTACCTATCTTCATATCCCCTCCTGTACCATGTGTTTGTTATTCTGGGAGTAAGATACCCAGATTCAGAAGGTCAAGGTTAAAATATCTTATGAAAATTTCAAGTACAAAGAGAAGTATCAAGGTAAAACATTGTATTTCTAAGTAATGTCACTTTTAAAGAATGTATACTTTCGGAGAATCTTGAGGTATAAGTCACATACCATGTATATATCACTTGAGATAGAATAATCTACTACATTGTATTCGTTGCAAAACATCCTAGAATTTGTTTTCCTGTTCATGGGGGAAGGAATTAACTTTAGAGTTTTGGAGGGGGGGTTTATTTTAACTGGTTTTTTCCCAGAACATCCTCGAATTTGTTTTTCCTGATCATGGGGAAAAGGATTAACTTTGGAGTTTTGGGTGTTCTTGTTTTAACTGGTTGTTTGTAGTTAAATATATGTATGTACATTTATAAGTGCACTCAACCAAAGTCAATTTCTTAGATTTGTATCGGATATTGCTGTGGTCCATATGTGATGAAAATGGAGTATGTGTGGAGAGGTAAGGAAAAAGCATTGTGGCATTTTCCTCAGATTGTGTCAAGATGAAGTTGGACAAAGAGATCCCATAACAGTTAAACATAGGGGTCAAGGTGGTTCCCAGGTGGCTCAGTGGTAAAAAAAAAAAAAATCAACCTGCCAATGCTGGAGATGCAGGTTCAATCTCTGGTTCAGGAAGATCCCCTGGAGAGGGAAATCGCAACCCACTCCAGTATTCTTGCCTGGAAAATCCCATGGACAGAGGAACCTGGCAGGCTACAGCCCATGAGGTCGCAAAGAGTTGGACGTGACTTAGCACGAGCAAGATGGTGAAGCTTGTTGATCCTGACTTCGTCTTTATTCTCTGGTCTGCTAAACAGTAGCACAGTAAAGGTCGAGGACTCTTAAATGTTATGGTACTGTGCCACACTGTATGAAACATCTTTTCGTGCTGTTCTCTAAACAGCAGTGAATAAGTCTAGTTCTAGGCACTCTGGTATTTGGGCAGATTGCAATTTTTTTATTATTGGCTGCATTGGGTCTTCATTGCTGTGAGAGGGCTTTCTCTAGTTGTGGTTCACAGGTCTCTCCTTGGAGAGCACAGGCTCTAGGTGTGTGGGCTTAAGTAGTTGCAGCTCACTGGCTCTAGAGCGCAGGCTCAGTAGTTGTGATACACAGGCTCAGTTGCTCAGTGGCAGTGTGGGATCTTCCTGAATCAGGGATTGAACCCATGTCCCCTGCATTGGCAGGCAGATTCCTATCCAATGTACCACCAAGGAAGTCCAAGAAACTTAATTTTTTTTAATAATGTCTCATTTAATTATTAAGAACTATGAATTCTCCTTCCTGAATAAGAGATACTAGTTTGAGAAAGAGGGAAAAGTAGGGCTGTATTGTACAACAAACAAGGTTTTATTGCTTAAAGTACTAACAGCTTGTCCATAGATTTTATCACTCCAGTATATGTCAGTTGGAGCTTTTATTACTAATACAATGGAGTTAGAACAGGAAAACATTCCAAGAAAACTAAAGGAAGCATTTTTACTTTCAATTAGCCTGATAATCCTGAAGATTTGGTTTATTGTACTTTTCTGCTAATGTGCTTTGTATAGGGTTAACATTTCCTTTTGTTTGTCTACTTATTTATTGATGTGAAAATACCACTTAGAATGCTGGTTCTCAATCATGGGCAATTTTGTCTCACCCACCCAGGACACTAAATCTAGGCTTGGAGATTGCTGTTAAGTATACAATACATGGTACAGTGTCTCCCAGCCCTCCCCCCAAACAAAGGATTATGCAACCTAAAATGTCAGCCAGCAGTGCAGAAATTGAGAAAGAGTTAAGCTGATCAGTTGTAGTATTTCTTTTTATAACTATCATAACAAAGCTTAACTAGGTGAGTATATAAAGAGCTTCACAAGTACCTAGTATATAGTCAGTAAATTAAAATTGTAATGAGGCAAGCAGACAGAGGGTTTAATAAAATTTCTGGGACTTGTGTTTTTTTTTCTTCTTGTCCAAGTGGATTTGGTCTTAAGTAACTGGGATGTGTTTTATTACATGGTTGAACTTTCACCAATTCACGAAAAATTTAAAGACATTTAAGAGTTGGATCAGCTCAGTCATTGTGTCAAGGGTTTGATAACTGCTGGAGCATTAAAGGATGCTTTAATAAAGAAGAGAACATCATTGAAGTCCTAAACGTGAAACGGACACAGATATTGCAGGAGGAAAAGGTGCATGAAGGATTTAGATAACATTGTTTCTCAATTATTAGAATAAAACAGAGTGGAGAGAGCATTTAGGTTTGTTAACTTTACTTTTTTAAAGGCTTGTTCTGTTAAATCTGCTGCTTATATTATGATTGAGTCAGTGCTGCTGCTAGATTTAAAGAAGTTGGAGGTCTTGAGGAAGAGTTTTAGTTTGTCTGTATATGAAGGCTATCCATCATCCAACAGTGATTTCTCAGCCATAAATTTTTGGAGGGGCCAGTCACAGAATCAGAGGGGAAAGGGATACGTATCATTTGAAAAGACATTCTAAAACAGTGTTTTAATTTTCTTTTTTGGACACACTATTTTGAAATTTCAAATGGTGTTAAAGGAGAATGTGAGATTAGTTTGTCAAGAGTTAAAAACTGAAAAAACCTGATTAAGAAAATCAATATACGCCAAAATCAAAAAAGGGCAGATTGGTTTTCCAGCTTGTGCTGTTTTGGCATTAGATTTGTATGTAAAACAGGGAAAAGCGATACCTGGATCTCATGTTGGGCTTTACCTCACTGTATGGGCTAACCACCAGTTCTATTTTTATTTTCTCAATGGCCAGACAGATCATGAAGCCCCATGAAGGTAAACCTCTCTAGCTAGCATCATACTAGTCCCACTTATTTTTTAATTGACCAACTAAAATAAGCCTATACATTATCGTTCTACCCCACAGGTATGTTTTATGTCTTACTCAAATTAAAATTTCCCCCAGGCCTGTGAACTAGGAGCAGTATCAGTATTATCAAAATTTGCATAGCTACTTTCGAATCATAGGCTAGATCCACAATGTAACCTGGTGATCATAAATGAGTTTTGGAACAAGGTTACTATTAAGTCACTTGAGAGAAGCATGAAAACTTCACATTCAAGACCATATTTTTCCTGTATAATTGTACCCAAGTTTGTCTGTTTTGCACATTGAGACCATAATTCTTGAGGTTCATTCTTTGTCCAGAAGGTTCATAACATTCATAGCAAACAGGTCATTACTTCCTGAAAATTGTATATTAAAGGAAAGGTAAGTACCAGGTGAGAGAACAGCCTTCATTCAGTTAAGCAAATGGTGCATCGAGTTACAGACTCTTCATCATTTTGGATTGAAAATTGAAAGTTTGTTGAGAATTGGAACATGGAGAAGGAACTCATCATTATAAAAGGCATGAAACTGATCTTTGTTACAGCAGAGCTGCTTGTTATGGTGTTTTGGGGTTTATTTTGGTTTTTCTTTCCTTAACCGTGTCACAGCTGCTCTGAAGGGTCAATTCTAGAACTTGTTAGTCCTTTCAGTTCTTCTGCATTAGCTGCTCACTGGTGCCATCTCAGAAGTTCTAAGGACTGGAGAGTTAAAGAGCCGTGGTCAGGATTCCTAAAGATTTCATAACCAGGGAAAACATTTAAATTGCTGGTTCTCAGGGATTTCTTTATGTTTTTCCTTTAGTATAATATCTCGTTTTCTCATATGGTGTTAGGTAGGCAAGGAATGTCAGACTATTAAGAGTAGGGATTTTGTTTTGTTTCTTTGTGTCCCCGGAGCAATGAATGTAGTAACCTTTCTTAAACACAAATAGTTAAATTAAAAATCTCAAATGATACACAAGAAAGTGTAGTAGGAAATAGAAGTTCGCCCCTGCCTCATTTTATTTTCACTTCTCATTGGGCTTTCTGTCCCAGTGCACTGTGCTTTCTCCTTTATATCTGTGTGGAACCCTTTCATATAAATGTACCACAGTCTAAACCTTTGATGGGCCTTTTTTGTTGCTTTCTTATAAGTACATTTAACAATAGTACCGTGTATAATTCTGTAAAGACTCAAGTATTGATGAATAATCTTTCTCTTGTCTTTCTGAAACAGCGAAAAAGAAGAATAAGAAGGGGAAGACTATCTCCCTAACAGACTTTCTGGCTGAGGATGGAGGGACTGGTGGAGGCAGCACCTATGTCCCCAAACCAGTCAGCTGGGCTGATGAAACAGACGATCTGGAAGGGGATGGTGCGTCTCCTTCTGTTTTCCGTCATGCTTGGAGTTTCTGGACAAAATCTATCCCATAATAATGCTTCACACTTGCAGTTTGGAAGAAGCTTACTAATTTTGTAGAACCTGAAATCTTATGTTTATGTATTTGTACATAACAAAATAGGTTAAGGCTGTGAGTTTGAAATAGGGACTAAAGTGATGATTCAAGAGGGCTTAGTGCCAGTTCTGGCTATTACAATAATAGAGTTTTGTCAGGGTGCTGTCCTTTTAAGCCTTGTTTTCTTCATTTGGAAAGTAAGGACTAGATGATTTCATTTTAGGTCTAAAATTCTGTGATGTCCTCATAAAATAAGATGGCAATATATAAGCTGTTTATACTTAACAGTCAAGGAATAATTTGTTCTAGGAGCTATTTTTATGAAGGCATGGTGTTCCTGGGTAAACAAAAATGGTCTGAGGGAAAGGAATGGGAATAGTAATTATGGTGGGAAAATATCTGAAGAAGTTCTGTGCCTTCGCAGAATAGCTGGCAACAGGCAGGAGCTATAAAGTCACTGGGCCTGACAGATTTGATCACCCATCATTTTTTTCTAAAAGCCTTCATTACAAACTGAAAACTACTTTTTCTTTTGTGATCTATTTTTGTATTAAGAACTTTGATCTAGATCGTACCTTCTGTGAGTGTTGATACCTGAAGTACAAACTCACGGGCAGTACCGTAGGAACAGTATCTCCTAGCTCCACTAGGATTACCATCCTGCTGGGCTACCATCTGTGTGGCCTTGGTAGGCAAGTTACAAAACCTTCCCAAAATCTTAGTTTCCTTTTCTGTAAAATGGGGAACAAACTCACAAGATTACTCCAAAGGTAAGGTGGAATAAAATGATTCAACACTTGGCACGCAGTGTAGGCCCTCTTATTCTACAGTGGTACTGAAGGAAGTTTCTTCTGTTGTTTAATGTCTACTTTTCTACCCTAGTTTCAACCACTTGGCATAGTAATGATGATGATGTGTATCGGGCACCTCCGATTGACCGTTCCATCCTGCCCACTGCTCCACGGGCTGCTCGGGAACCCAATATCGACCGGAGCCGTCTTCCCAAATCTCCACCCTACACTGCTTTTCTAGGGAACCTGCCCTATGATGTGACAGAAGACTCCATTAAGGAATTCTTTAGAGGATTAAATGTAAGTGTAAAGGATTTAGGTAATTAACTAGATAGGGAGGGTAGGGATACACTGTCTCTTGAATTCCTGTGTTGAGAAAAGTTCTGAGGTTATATATAGACTTAGAAAAGAAAATTATTTAATTAAGTGGCATTTAGGCCCTCTGGCTGAGAATGCTCTCGTCCAACAGCGGTTGGACAGTCTTATCAATAAATTTAATACCTTATTGATACAGGGAGAATCTGTCAAGAACATATACCCTTCTCATTAAGAAAGTGAAAGCTGACACACCCAGTTGAATGTTGAAAAGTGGGAAGAAAGTTTCTCTGAACTCAGCTAGTCTGTTAATGACATTCAGGCTTATAGCAAAACTACATTTAAAAACTACATTTTAATATTCTATATGAATACATTTAACTGAGCAGATATGTAGTTTATATTAACAGAATCTGTTCACATATAATGGAATTCACAGGCTTGCTTAAAAAGCTTAATGCAAGATGTTTGAAAACACTGATCTGAAAGTTTCCAGAAAGACAAAATATGAGGTGCTTAGAAGTCCTTTTTCCAAACTTTGATAAAAAAATACTTAAGATTTCAAAAATGGAAGAAGGAGTAATAATTTCCAATTCTATTGGGTTTTTCTCTAGTCTTTGCCAATGAGAAGACATCTTTATTCCCTTTTATTTTGTTCCTTTTCCTGCTCTACTCATGAGTGGAGTTAAAATAGAATTTGAAAGCAACTAACAAAATCTGTATCTCAGAAGGCCAGAATAAAGTATCAAATCAGTGATGCAAAAGATAACTTGAATATATGCACAATGTTAGAGAAGTGAAGAAATAAATAATAAGGGTTAGGAAACAGACACAAAGGTGACAAGAAAGTAGTTAGAATATGATTCAGTGCTTATCATCTCAGAATTTGGCAGAGGGTAGGGATGGTGGCCACCTCATGCGACGAGTTGACTCACTGGAAAAGACTCTGATGCTGGGAAGGATTGGGGGCGGGAGGAGAAGGGGACGACAGAGAATGAGATGGCTGGATGGCATCACCGACTCGATGGACATGAGTTTGAGTGAATTCCGGGAGTTGGTGATGGACAGGGAGGCCTGGCGTGCTGTGATTTATGGGGTCACAGGGTCGGACACAACTGAACTGAAGGATGGTGAGAGTTTACAATCCAGTGTTTGATTCAGCCAAGCTATAAATATGTGAAAACAGTAAATAATGTGTCTCAGATAAGTCAGCTTGTCATAAAATATACTGCCCAGAAAACCTTTTGGCAAAAACTGAGTCTAATTTCTGAGAGAGAAAAATTGAAAATCAATTAATTGTGGAATAGGCAATTCCTCTTAATTGAAAAACACTTAAAAAATAGAAATACAAAATGAGGCAGAAGTCAGAGGTGCAAGGAATACACTGAACTTGTCCAAGTTTTTTAAAGGTTAGATTCATACTGTTCAAGTTGAAAAGATTTTAACAAGGTATATAGTGAAGTCTGTCTTGTATCCCTCTGTACCAGTTTTCCTCCTGGAGACATCTAGGTTCTTGTGTATTTTTCAGAGAAATCCATTGCATACACTGTGTCAAAAAAGAAGGCAAGTGAACAAGAACACTGAATTTGGGAACTATTTCTTATTTCTTCTTTAGATCAGTGCGGTGCGTTTACCGCGTGAACCCAGCAATCCTGAGAGGTTAAAAGGTTTTGGTTATGCTGAGTTTGAGGACCTGGATTCCTTGCTCAGTGCCCTGAGCCTCAACGAAGAGGTAAATAAAATAAGGGTGGGGTTGAGGGCTGGGAGCTAACAACTCTTATGTTTATCAAACTGATTATTTTTAGTCTGGGTCTGTAGCTAGTTCAAAGATTCCCACAATATCTACAAAGAAAAGCCTGGATTATTTATCAGTATTCCAGTTAACTTTCAACATCCAGCAAGTCATACTTCCCTTCAGCAAGTTCAGCAGGGCCTAGTAATAATTTTAAGAGGGCTCAGAAACATTTCTAAAATGTCATTTGTATCAATAATACTTGCTTCTAGGAATGACAGTAAATATTCAGTCCTGCATTTTTACAGTTGCCTGTAGATGTTTTCCTATCTAGACACTCCAGAGGTTCAGTAGGGAGAGAAAATTCAGCTGTTAATACATGAAGGGGAATGGAGATTAAATCTAATTGTGATCAGTTATTTAAGGCCATGTATGGATTGTTAGGCTTGCCCAAGCAGGAATATTAAAACAGTTAGTTGCTTATTAGTGATAAAAAGTTTCTAATCCAGGAACTGCTTTTTTACCTCTAGTGACTTTAGAAATCAAACTGATCGTATATCTGAAAAGGAAAAAAAAGGCTCTTTTTTAAATTCCAGAAACCTCTCATTATTTGTTGAGAAGGCAATTTCCAATGACATTTGTGGCATAATTCTGTGGTCCAAATCTGACATTGGACGTGATTGAAAGTAACTCCTCCTAAAATATTTTTCCTGTCTCAGGCTTGAGTACCACCATGATAATCTGAAGCAAATGTCAAATAGGAATAAAATCTGTGTATTTGGTTAAATATTAATATATGAAAAACAAAACTTGTTGGAAGTTTTTCTTTTCATGTCATTTTTAGGTTTCATTAGCATTACAAATTTTTAACTTCTCAGTCTGGATAAGAAAAGGATACCATACAACTGTTATTATCTGGAGTTTGCTGAATTGACTATAATGTAAAAGGATTATACTTAATAAATTGCCTGTGATAGTTAAAAGTTAAATCTATTCTGTGAGATTTGACTTTATAAAAATAGTAAGATAATTGAGCTGACATTTATTTAAGCCCAACTTAAATGTTAATTCTACAAGGTTATTTTATATTCAAGTCTTTATAGAGGATTCTTTAGCCAACAGATTGTAGTGTTGGCTAGATTACAGTGTTTTTCCTTTATCTTCCTTCCCCCAGTGCTTCTGCTATGCCCAGACGTTCAAGGTCACTCATGGGATTTGTGCATAATGGGGCAAAAGGTTGGTTAATATGGTCCTATGCTCTCAGTCTCTAGGTAACAGGAGAATTCGAGTGGACGTTGCTGATCAAGCACAGGATAAAGGTGAGAACGCTGACTGAATGTGTTTGAGTGTTCTGTTTCATCTGGTCCTAGGATGACAAACCAGAGGTGCCCTTCCCCAGAAATTTTTAGTGGAGGCCTACCTTAATCTCAGTCAGTAATTGTTGACTGAGGGTGGTTTTGCTTCACAGGGGCCATTTGTCAGTATTGGGAGACTTTTGGGTTGTTCAAGTGTGGGGAAGGCTGACATCTGAAAGAATCCAGGGGCTGTTCTATAGTGTGTATGATGGCCCCCACAACAAAGAATTGTCCAACCCAAAATGTTAGTTGTGTTGAGACTGAGAAACCCTGATTGACCTGGATGAACATTAAATATATACTAAATAAATTACATACCTAGCACTCTGGACACCAAAGGAGCCCGATTCATGTATATTTTAGCAGCTCCTGGCCTGCATAGAAGATGAGACAGGTAAGCACTAAACCAGTAGGAACAAATGTGAGGAAGGGAGTCACTGGGTTGAGTTGAATGGTGCCCTTACAGAGCTGGGGTGGCTTCATGACAACACTGTGGCATAAGCAGGGGCCGTGTGTGAGGCAGCAGGGTTGTCTACACACGCGAGAAATATTTGGCAACAGTTTTTGTGAGCTAACCTGTGGGTTTTTTAATTTGATATGTCCATAGACAGGGATGATCGTTCTTTTGGCCGAGATAGAAATCGTGATTCTGACAAAACAGATACAGACTGGAGGGCCCGTCCTGCTGCAGACAGCTTTGATGACTACCCGCCCAGAAGGGGTGACGATAGCTTTGGAGACAGTAAGTTCATTTTCATCCAGTTAGTTTCTTCTGTGTTCTGGGGGTGTTTTCTAATTAGACAATAACAGAAAATTCATTACCTTCAAATAATCCTAAATATCTACCCATACACCAGGTACTTTTGTGAGCTCAGGATATAGCAGTGAACAGAACATAAAATACTGTTCTCTGGACATTATTTTAACAGGGGAGAGAAACAGTAATGAAATAAATAATGTGTAATTTAGAGATAACTAAGTAGCGGTTTGTTGATATAATGGGATACTTGATAGCAAAACGCACATGTGATGACAGGGATGAAATTCAGAGCCTTTTTGGTGTGGCCGAGCTCATGGTTTATGGGATCCTAATCCTCCCGACTAGGAGTTGAACTCAGGGTCCCGGCAGTGAAAGTGCTGAGTCCTCACCACTAGACCACCAGGGAACTTCCGAAACCTGTTATGGTGAGGAAGAAAAGCAAAACTGTGGAGGAATTTTTAGAGCAGTATCATGTAGCGTAAACATGTACGTTTGTAAAGATACGTCAATGGCAACGTAACATATCCCTCATGAGGGTAACGCAACCACGCTCATGATTATGGATGGAGGGTGGAGGGAATTCTTTCACTACGTTTGTTACATGCTACTTTTAAATGTTAAAACTGAAATAAACATGGCAAAATATTGACATCCACTCAACCTAAGTAATAGATTCAAAGTCATTTATCATTTCTATAGTTTCTTGTATGTTTGGAATATTTTTTAAGTTAAAAAACGGAAAGAGCAACTTAAATCCACAAACATTTTGATTTTTGTGAGACTAGTGAACCCTGTGCCACATTGAGGAATAATTGAAGCAGAGATACATTCCCATTTTAAGAGAGTCCTCCTTGACATAGTTAAGATGTAGAAGGACGAAGTCACGTTTGTATCTGATTTCTAGATCAAGTCTTTATGACTCAACAGAGCCTTGGGAGAACTACTTAGGTACTTTTAATTCAGTATCTATGCAAGAAGTTTTATTATTAACAAGGAGAAATGGCTCTTGAAAAGCAGACAATCAGCTCAAGGGGTCCCAGGAACATGACAATTTTCTCAACTCAGATATTAAATTTAGAGCAAGCAAGATGGATAATAACAAGGAAAGACTAGGCCAGGGCCCCAAAGTTAGCCCTGCCAACATGGTAGAGGTAGGTCCCGCACTGTGCCACAAAGGGTAGAGACCCCTGTCCCAAGCCAGTAGCCCATAAAAGACACCTTGGGAGTGGGGCAAAGTATTATGCTAAATGTTTTGTATATTTCCAGAATATTCTATCTTATAATAGCATAACTCCTGTGCTGCTTTTCTTCACTGCAGATTCCTGCTCTCAGTGCAAGTTTATAATTTATAAAGTTTGTTTATTTAATTATTTATTTTGCCCATGCCACAAGGTATGTGGGGTCTTAGTTCCCATCCAGGTATTGAACATGTGCCCCCCTGCGTTGGAAGCACAGTCTTAGCCACTGGACCACCAGGGAAGCCCCTTAATTTATAAAATCTAAACTACCTGTGGATGAATGTTCATGTAGAGAAAATGATGACCTTTGCAAAATGAAACCATTGTTTAAAATGAAGCTGTCACAAAAATAATATCTTTCTTTGACCTACTCACGTAAACTCAAAACATCTTTAAAGTTGGCTGTTTCATTTTTTAATTAATTGGTTCATATTGAGACGTTGAGATTTTACCACGCCAAATTTTTCCCCCCCCCACCACACCACATGACTTTCAGCATCATTTTTCCCTAACCAAGGATCGAACCCATGCCTCTTGCTATGAAAGCTTGGAGTCCTAACCAGTGGACCACCTGGGAGTTCCCTCCATGCTAAACGTTTAAGTAGTCTTTGATTCTTTGATACCAAGTGTGAAAGATTCTAGCTATATTTTCTTCTGGTGCTTTGTGCTTATATTATTTAAGATTTAAATCATTAATCCTGGAAGTTTATTATGGAATATGCAGCAGTCCATCTCTGCTCCCCTGCCATATCTGTGGGGATACATTTCAAGACACCACCACCCCCACATGGATGCCTGAAACCTCGGATATTACCGAATCCTGTGTGTTACACTGTGTTGTTCCTATACATACGTAGCTTTGATGAAGTTTAATTTATAAATTAAGTATACTAGAGATTAACAATAATGATTAGAACAATTGTAACAGTATACTGTAATAAAAGTTACGTGAATGTGTTGTCTCTCTCAAAGTATATCTTACTGTACTATACTGTGTGGGTACGCTGGACAAAAGGGATGATTTGTATCCTGGACAGGTTGGAAGGAGAGAGCATAAGATTTCATCCATGCTATTCAGAACAGCACACATTGCTGTTACATTTTAAAACTTAAGAATTGTGTATTTCTGGAATTTTCCATTAAAAACTTGGCTGTAGTTGACCACAGGTAACTGAAACTTCAAAAAGCTAAACCACAGATAAGGCAGAACCACTGTATATTTATCTCTCCCCAAACTTCCTCCTAAATTGTTACCCCAGGAACATTTATTGAATCACTAGAGAACTTTTTAAAAATAACTACTGTGAAAACTTAATTCAATACAAATTATTCTGCCTTGGATATAATATTTTTGTTGTTAATAAAAACAGACACCTCAGTGAATATGAACTCGAAACCAAACTGACCTATTGGGCTGTCATGTTTCTTTTTTTATTAGTAGTCTGTCTCTCTTCTTCTCTAGAGTATCGAGATCGTTACGATTCAGACCGATACCGTGATGGGTATCGGGACAGTTACCGTGATGGCCCACGCCGGGACATGGATCGATACGGGGGCCGAGATCGCTATGATGACCGAGGTGGCAGAGACTATGACAGAGGTCATTATAAAACATAAATTCTTTGAAGAACTTCCTTCCTCCCTCCAGCATGATGATTACAGTTTGGGGTCTGTTTACAGGCTATGATTCCAGGATAGGCAGTGGCAGAAGAGCGTTTGGTAGCGGGTACCGCAGGGACGACGACTACAGAGGCGGCGGGGACCGCTACGAAGACAGATACGACAGGCGAGATGACCGGTCCTGGAGCTCCAGAGATGATTACTCTCGGGATGATTACAGGCGGGACGACAGAGGTGATCATCTTGTCTGCTTGCTCGATGGAGCGTTACAGCTGGAGTAGTAACTGTTTGAAAATTTCCAGTTATGGGCACAAATAGAATCTGCACATAGTTAAAGAGAAAAATGCATCAGAACAATATAGAAAGAGCATTAGATTAAAATGGACATGATGAACATAAGGCCTAGTTCTAACCTGTCTTAGGATATAGATTAAAATTTAATTGAATAGACAAGGAAAAAACCATTTGCCAGACTCTTACAGTAAGGTCTCACTTTAAAATAGGCTGTTTTAGCCCCACTTTCCAAGTGAAGAAATGAAACTCAGTCACGGTCTCATAGCCAGTAATTGGTAGGCGGTATGGGTTAAAAACCAAATGTTGCTTATTTCAATGCCATTATACCAAATGGTAGCTCTTCATTCATTAATGGTAAGATGCTGACATTACCTGTTGTAAAATTAATGCCCCTAACATTATGATCACTTATATAAAACATGCGTTGTATTACAACTCTGCCTCTCAGAAAGTATTGTAAATGGCCACCATTTATTGTTTTGACTTCAGCGATGTCATTTTAAAAATAATATATCTGGGAGCTTCCTAGTGGCCTGGTGGTTAGGATTCTGGGCTTTCATTGTCCTGCCTTGGGTTCAGTCCCTTGTTGAGGAACTGAGATTCCAAATGTGGCACAGACAGAATTAAAATTTAAGGAAGGTATCTGGTCCAGAATTATTCTCTGTAATTCTGTTTAGACAGCACACCTAGAGTTAATGATTAGTGACTATTCAGTGTGGTAGAGGTACAAGTATTGTCTCCACTTTGAAAAGTAGAGGCTCAGATGCAGTCTTCGTTGGCTACTGACCTTTGCCTTTCATGCCATTTCCTCCCCCAATAGTTGATTTCTACCCCCCATCACCCCCAACTCCTAAGATCTGCCCCCTTTCCTCCAGGGTCACTGCCACTGTCACTGTTCAGACATCGTTCCTGTGCCCATGTTACTAACATTTCCCTCTATTTGGGTTGTCTTTCTGGAACAATATCTAATTAAGTTATTCTTTTAAAACCATTTTTTTGTCTCTTCGTGGCCTGAAACGTACCCCTTTGTACCTCTGACATAGACAAGGGCCTTCACTGCTCTGCCTCTTCATATTCCTGGCGTTGAGACGGTATCTGAAATATAAGTGTTCAGATTATTTGTTGAGTAGGTAAATGAAATTATCAAAGGAGGAAGAAGGGGACACTGTGCCACAGTGGGAGGAGTAATGGAGTTGCTTCCATAATGTGGATTTCATTTTTTGGTCCCCCCTGTATTAGGCGTGTGACTTCAATGAGTTCTTGTTTCTGACCCCAGTTGTATCCTATTCACATTGGTTATGGCCCCTTGACAGAGTTATATAGATGAAAAATGTTACCTTAAAAGTTACATAAACTACTAATGTAAAACCTTTATAGAAAATTTAAATTTTGCTAAACAATACCTTCTTTGTTTGCAAATACATAAATATGTACTAAAAGAATAAAGACATGTATGAGAAGGATAAATAGCAAATTGAGCATAGTAGTTAGGAGAAGACAACACAACTAAGCATGTTATCAAGGAAGGCTTTGGAAATTTTTGCAGTGTTTTAAGTCGGGTGGTTGATGTACACAAGCTTTCTTTATATTTTCTATATCTTTTGTATGTTTGAAATGTTTAGGATAAACACTGATTTTTGAGAAATACAATCTCCCTGAAGCACTCAGGTTTATCTTGAAATATTCTGACAGCTTGGATCCAGGAAGAAATCAGACCCTTTTAGAGTTGACATTGTGGTGTTCACTGTTGCATGCTTTGCCCTATGAATCCCTATCAAATTTATATATTATACACAGAGATAAAGAATATAAGAGCTGGAGTCTTCCCCAGCATAGTGTTACAAGTTCTTCTTAACCTACTAAAATGATTTATCTTCCAGACCACATACTTTAATCAAGATACTTTCATCTGATATAATAGTTAAAAATCCCCCCAGATAATAGTAATCATGGTAAATGATCAGTTTAATGATCTGCCTCCTTACCTTTGTCGGATTGGCTAGGCCACTCTTTAATCTGAATACTAAATAGCATTTCATAAGAGATACGTCTGGCAATCTGACTTTTAGCCATCAGCTTCTGGTGATTTCCAAAAACTATTACTTAGAGTTTTATTTAACTTAGGTCCCCCCCAAAGACCCAAACTGAACCTAAAGCCTCGGAGTACTCCTAAGGAAGATGATTCCTCCGCTAGCACCTCCCAGTCCAGTCGTGCAGCCTCTATCTTCGGAGGGGCAAAGCCTGTTGACACAGCTGCTAGAGAACGAGAAGTAGAAGAGCGGCTACAGAAGGAGCAGGAGAAACTGCAGCGTCAGCTGGATGAGCCAAAACTAGAACGACGGCCTCGGGAGAGGTGAGGCCATCTGCAGTGACAGGTTTCCCATCCGTGAAGCCCATGATTCTTAATGGGGGCATTGTATCTCTAGGACTCTTGGAAATTTGTGTGTTACTGGTTGTCACTTACTAGCATTTAGTGCTCATGGGCCGAAGCTGCCAAGTGGCAGTGAGTGAGACATTTTCTTTAGTCAGGGAAGAGTTGTGGCCTGTCCCTCATGATTTTCAAAAGGCCTCCTGGGCCCTTACAAGCGTCTGCAAATTTTGGCTGACCTTCAAGAAAAAAATTTGCCAAACCCTGCCTTAGGTGTATAGAGTAAAATCCAACCAAAGTGAGGTGAATGGATTTACCTCTTTTCAAGTTATTAGAGATGGAGTAGAAAGAATGTTTTCACTAGTACTAAGTATAGGCTGTAAATTATTTTCCAGTTATAATCTGATGAAACTAGGCCTGGTTTTTTGATTGATTGGCAGAATTGTGTTGTCAACAACGGAGCACAGAGTTACAGATTCTGTAGGAGAATGTTCTTAACCCTAGCCAACACTTGGTGAAGTGCAGGTTTCCCCGATGTCCAAAAGTAGAGCATTCCTACAAAACTTTTTATAAGCCAGAATGGTGTAAATTATTTTAGGACACATTTTGCTAACAGATAAAAAGCTTCCTGCAAAACCAAGACTGAACGCTGTTTTCACTTTCATCTGTTTTGTAAAAGCAGAATCCCCTTAGGATTTCTTTCTGGCAGCAGTAGCATATATGGGTCTTTTTGTGAAAGTAAAGTGGCATGAAGGTAACTTTGAAGCAAGTAAAAACTTATATTTAGAACCCAGGTGTGTTAAATGTCTGCCACTTTCAAATGTTTGAGCAAGAGAGACAGGTTATACACCCACAGACAAAGCCAACACGATAAAACCTGATAGTCTTGAGGAGTCAGCATGGGTCCAGGGTAGCCATCACTGAGCTGGACATGATGTATTTTGTTAAATCTCTTTTATACAGACACCCAAGCTGGCGAAGTGAAGAAACTCAGGAACGGGAACGATCGAGGACAGGAAGTGAGTCATCACAGACTGGGACCTCAGCCACATCTGGCAGAAGTAAGTCAGACCAGGGTGGGTATCTCATTATTGCCCTTTTCCATAACCTAATGTATCCATAGCCAAATTATGCAGAGACTTTGGAATATGAGATTTAGTCATGGACTCTTTATTTGGGTTATCATGGATTGGTCTGACTTTCATATCTGCTCTGAACAAATCTGGGTGGTGGGTCCCAGAAGAGAGTGAGTTGATCAGTCTAGTAAGCTCCCCCTGAGAAGTAAGCTTGACCGTTGGGCTTGTCCCCTCATCCTGGGTTCTTGTGTTCACTTTGTTGTTGTGCTGGGTCTTCATTGCTACAGGTGCGCTTTCTCTAGTGGAGGGCGGAGGCTCCTCTCCAGTTAGGGTGCATAGAGACTTCTCGTTGTTGTGGAGCCCAGGCTCTGGTAGTTGTGCCTCACAGACTCCGTAGTTGTGGCGCACTGGCTTAGTTTCTCCACGGAATGTGGAATCTTCCAAGACCAGAAATCAAATCCATGTCCCCTGCAATAACAGACATTCTTATCCAGTGTACCAAGAGTGAGGGCCTTGCGAGTGTTTCTACATGTGTATCAAGTACCAACATTTTAACGCTGAGAACAAAAAAGTTTATAATCTTAGAGAAAACAATACTCTTTTATCTGTTGGGAGCCAAATTCAGCTCTGTATTTAAGAATAATGATGGAAAACAGTACACTTGGACGCAGACCATTTTCCACTCTTGAGGTTCTAATAGATTGTTATCAGTAAGCCCTTTTTTCTGATGCTTTGACCTTCCCATTTTGACCTCACAGATGCACGAAGGAGAGAGAGTGAGAAGTCTCTAGAAAATGAAACCCCGAATAAAGAGGAAGACTGTCAGTCTCCAACTTCTAAGCCTCCCAAACCTGAACAGCCTCTAAAGGTAATGCCAGCCCCTCCACCAAAGGAGAATGCTTGGGTGAAGCGAAGTTCTAACCCTCCTGCTCGATCTCAGAGCTCAGACACAGAGCAGCAGTCCCCTACAAGGTGAGTCAGCTTGGAAACATAGCAGTTGGTTGGCTATAGACTCTTCAGTGCTGTTTTCTCATGGTGGAAGGTGCCCTCTGGGGTGCTAGCCTTTTGGCATCTGATAAGTTCTGCCATCTGGGCTTTCATAGTGCAAATTCTGTGGTGTGCTGGTTGTTCAGTTTTCTGGAGTTTTGATAGCTGGTTGACATCACTTTGGTGACTTAGTCTGCACACACTATAAATCAGAGCCCACAAGTGCCACATTTTGGCAGTCACTTCCCTTAGTCTTGGGATTCTCATTTGTAAAGTAGACGGATAAGATTAACCTAACATGACTATGATGATTCTAAGGATGTGACACTTGGTCAAGTTCACGTAATTGCTCTGATTGTTGTCTTTTCCCATATTTTAATGTTTAAAAGCACTAAGTATGTATTTTTGGTTTTCTGTAAGATTTACTGCACTTGACATAGACATTTCTGTTCCTTTCCTAAGATAAGCTGATGAATGTGATTACATGTTTTCTTTCTAGTGGTGGAGGGAAAGTAGTTCCAGCTCAACCATCTGAGGAAGGATCAGCAAGGAAAGGTAAGGCCAAGAGGGAAGTAGGTCATTCTTCAAGATAGAGACCTAAATAGGAAAAAAGATTATCTATAGAGGAATTGAAAAATACTGAGCTTCAATGTATTTTGCACCTTTTTTGTTGTTGTTAAAAGTTTGCCTTTTCTTGCCAGTAGAGGGCAGGAGCGGCTTGTTTGGAGAAAACCTTGAGCCCTGCCCTTTCCTGGTAGTACATTTCTTTGAAAAGGGAAAGAAAAGGGGGTGGGGAGGAAACTGACATGCTTGGTCCAGATTAGAAATGTTGCCATCTACAAGGCCAAGGTCACACTACACTGGCGTCATAGTCCTTGTTTCCACTTTGCTTTTCATGATGGCGTTAACCCCATGGCGGAATTTTTTAGTGGATCTTATTTAGGGTGTGTGACTGATACAGAGGACGTGGAAGAAGAGCTTAGGAAGGAAGTCTGGATCGGGGGTAGTTTTGATTTCCCTCAGTACTTTTGGGCACACTTCTCTTCAGCTTAAGGGAAACCTGAGAGAGTGGGAGTGTTTATTTCACTTGACTTCCATTTATTTTTGTGTCCCTCAAACAGATGAAAATAAAGTAGATGGGGTGAGTGCCCCAAAAGGCCAAAGCGGGAACTCCAGCCGTGGTCCGGGAGATGGAGGGAACAAAGACCACTGGAAGGAGTCAGACAGGTATGCATGTCCTTTCTTCATTTCTAATCTCTGACCTGATGCTAGATAGCTGTCTCTTTGTAATTAGGTTCTTCAAGCATTGCCAGTTCCACTGTGAACCTGTTAAAATCAGCCAATATAGTTAGTTACAATTCTGAGAATCTAGAAATTACAAAAGATCGAGATAGCCAAAATTGTTGACTGGATGTGCCTGTTCAGTATCTGAAAACTCCTTATTGGTGTTGGGAGAGTCCTCTCCTAAAGGTATTTCTGCCTCTGCAGGAAAGATGGCAAAAAGGATCACGACTCCAGATCTGCACCTGAGCCAAAGAAAGCTGAAGAAAATCCAGCCTCGGTGAGTGTCAAAGATTTCCTCAACTTCCTGTGGCCCACTTTCACCAATGAAATTCTTTCTGTACATGCTGCAAACGGAGTAGTTGAAAGTGGGCATTGCTGCTTGTTTGAAATAGTGAAAGAAGCTTAGGCTAGCTTTTTTCCTTCATTCTACCTTTCACTACTCTGATCCCCTCTTCAAGATAAAAGGTGGTGTATGCCTTCCATAAGAACACACCTGCCTCCGATCAACTCCCTAGCTACAGCTGCATCAGAAAAGCCCCATAAGCAAACGAGTGGGTGTGGTCTGGACATGCACCTCCCATCTGCTGCAGTATCCTGGACCTTGGTTTTTGCTGTGAGAATTCAAGGCCTTATCTATCTTGTCTGTTACAGAAATTCAGTTCTGCAAGCAAATATGCTGCTCTCGCCATTGATGGTGAAGATGAAAATGAGGGAGATTACACCGAATAGACCTCTGCATTCTGTGCTTTCTCCTAGTCTCTCTCCACCCTGGAACATTCGAGAGCAAATCAAACCTCTCTCCAGACAAGACAAAATAAAACTCACCATCTCCTGAAGACCTTTCTTAAACTTTTTTTTAAAAAAACACAAAATGAAATTCTTTTGCATGCTGCTGCAGCCTTTAAAGTATTAAACTAACAGGAGAATCACCAGTGTAGCCAGAGAAAGAGATGTACAGCTTTTAATGGAAAAGTTGTGGTGTGTTTCTATGACACATGCAATTGCCTGTGTGATTAGTGCCTAGGGGCCTCCGTTTAGCAAAATGCAGTGACGGTGATGCAGTGTCTGGAGTCTAGTTGGGCAGTAGACAGGTATAAGGAAGAGTGAGGTTCCTGCCTTTAATTCTTATTATCCTGTTGTGGCATACATGAATTCTTAAATATTACCTGGATAAATTCTCCATCCTCGGCAAGGTAGGTTTAGTCTCTGATGTTTTAGTCTCCAGGAGGCTGCCAGCCCCTCCTCTCATTTAGTTCTGAGTTACTGGGGCCAGCCTACGGGGAGTTCCTTCATTTGTACCCCCCAGGGGGGTAGGTGGAAGTGAGTCTACAGGCCACTGAAGAATAGGACTGTTTGGTGACCAAAATAAATGGGGAAATCGTGGTTTGAAAAGAAGCTTGGGGGTTTGGTGAATTATTTTGCACCAGTAATAGAGAAAATGGTATATGACCGCCAGTAAACACATGAATGGTTTACTTCCTGGAGCAGGAAACACTTAGGGTTCATGGGAATTCCCAGATCTTTTATGTGTCCTGGTTTCACCCTTTCTTAAACACTATCCCTTCTGAAAGTTTAGATAAATCCACATTCTGTTGAAATCTTGAAGTTTTAAAAATTCAGACTCTTGTCATCATCTTAGGTTCCTCGTGCTAGTCTTTCCTGTTACCTTCCCACAGATGACTTGGGCTTCAGTCATACTCTTGATCTCCTAGGCATCCTCTAGAGCCCCCCAGAGCTGTCCAATGAGGAATCACTAATGCTTTTCTTAAGCAATTCTTGGCTCCTTCATGTCTTGAGTCTCACTCCTTCCCTCCAGCCATTCCTGCTCCTGCTGCTTTGACCCCTTTTGCACCTCAGAAAACTTTAGACTTACCAGTCTTAGGTGGTGAGTGTGGTTAAATTGGAAACCTTTCTTACAACCTTGATTGGTGTTGGGGGGTGTGCTTTTTTAAAAAGTTTCCATCTCTGCACTGAAATACTACACAAATGTTTGGGTTTATAATGTGGCCTAGACCAATGTGGGGGGGTGTTGGTTCTTTTTATTTTTTAGCATTCCTTGCGAGAATGAATGATAATGGAGGACAATTTAACAAGGTTCTTGCTTCTCTTGCAACACAATAGCTTTACTTGCCTGCTTTTATGTGCACCTTGGTACTGTCAGCTCAATAGATGGTGTCCTTATGGGCAGTATTGGTACCTACAGAGAAAAGACACCTTGGTCTCTTATTTGCAAGCTTTTTTCCCATCAGTCCTTGGTTAGACCCTGTCCAGCCTTGCAGGGTGTTGGTTTGTGAGTGCTGCAGCAGTGACCATAATGAATCATTTACCCAGTGGACATAAAGGACACACCAAGTGAGGTGACTTTAAATAATTGGCTTGGAGTGGCTAGTAGCTAGGAAGTGGCTTTTAGAGATACCCAAGGTTGAGAGGGTATTTTTTTAAACCATTTGCTATAGATGTTGAAAAGGTAGGGTTTGCCCTCTTCATGTCTGCTCCTTCCAAATAGATGTATACAAAAAAGCTGTTTTTTCCCCCCGTTCCTCTACTCCGCCACCCTGTTAAAACAAACAGGGATTTATGACCCGCTCCTCATTACATGTAAAATTTGTACAAAAATATCTTCTATGAAAATGATTTGTAATCTGTAGACTTAATACCTGGGAGATGTCTTGAGATGTAAAATCCCATCCTTTGGGTTTTGGGGTTTTTTGTTTTCTCCAAATAAATCTGATCTTGAAAGTTCACTTTAATTCTTAAGTTTCTTGATATGCATACCACATTCTCTCCACTGACAGTGTGCTCTCCACACACACCTTGCTGAAGTTCTCTCAGTACTCTACCATACCACTTTATGCAGCTCAAGTGTGGGACTACAAGCAGAATCTGTTGACTAAGGCCTCAGAACTGGAAATGATAGCATGAACTCCCCCTCCATCATTTTTGCCTGGTGTTAACTTTTTAATACCTGAGAGTATCTGCATCCCATTTCCTGTACCGTTTATTTTAATCGTAAGATGAAGCAGGAACTCTAGGGCTACATCTGCAGGTCTTTGAGGTGTCTGCGCAGGTCTTTGAGGTGTCTGCGCAAACCTGCACTCCAGTCTGGACGAGTGCTGTGTCTGCTCTCCTAGCTGCACTGTGTAGGCGGAGGGGAGTTGACAGGGTGGTCCAGGTTACAACTGAGGCCACTTTTAAAGCACCAACGGTGGGAATTTTCCAAACAGCTAGGGACAGACTGTTCATTGTTTCAAGGCAGGAAAGAGGTTAGAACAGTGGCAGAGAATCCTTAAGGTCATAAGGGGGTGGAGCATAAAAGCCACAGAAACCGCAGTGGACAATTTTGGGGACTTGGAGCCAAGAGGAAGTGTGGGGCGGGAGATGTGGGAGATGGAAGCACAGTTAAACAGGTGGCTTTTCTGGGCCAATTCCAGCAGCAACGGCTCATGTAGTTTACGGCTGGTGCGTTGACTTCCAAGTTGAGGGATAAGGGGCGTGTGCTGTGCTGTGATCCCTGTGGGCAGGGAGGAAAAGCTCCCGCCCAGGCTGCCTGTATAGCCTGCCTCAGTCACATCCTCCAAAGCCTTCATTTCAAGCCACCCTCTTCACTGTAATACTGAGGGAGGTCTGAATAAATTGATGCAAAGAAGGATGAAGATGGGAAAAGGGCTGACTGGAAAGAGGTTCACGTTGGTTGTGCACAGAAAAGCCAGGGAGGAAGGAACTCCCCGTTCTATGTCCAGGGTAAGTTAACTGGTCTGCCCCCCATCCTCAGTCATAAGAATGTATGGACTCTCAGAAGCCAAACTGTGGAACTGGGTTTCAAGATCGGTCAGCCTGTCAACTTCCTGTCGTCTTGAGCAACCGGAGGCTGCAGGTTTGGCATCAACTGGAGTCTCTGGCCAGGTCCCACGTGTATTCCAGTCCATGTGGCCTAGTTTCTCCTAAACAGAATGAAGTATTAGGCTCCGGATCCCAAGGCAGAGTCCCAGTGAGTGCTAAGTGAGTGCACAGCATCTGGTTTCTCAGGAAGTGGGAGACCTACACATTTTCTGGGAAGCTGTTTCTCAAAACCTTGTTTCTCAGCAACCATCATAACCCCCAGGGCCACAAGTGTGGGCGGGAGACTTTGCCTTCTCTCACAACCCCCCCACCCCACTCTGGTCACACCAAAAAGAAAAGTTTGGAAGAGGCAAGCTGTGCTGCTCCCCGCCCAGCAGCAGCAACCTCCCAGTTGGACAATATACCCTCTGTCCTCAGCCAGGAGATCCGCCTCTGGAGATAGCTCTGCCCCTCCCCTGCCCTTCCTGGTTTCCAGAGCCCAAACCCTTCCCTTAAGTCCCCCTGACCTCTTCGTGCCAGACAGCCTACTCTTTCGATGCCCTCCTCCTGTAATCCCCCACCCCAAGGATCTGAGCACACTCGGTCACAAGCATGGGATCACCCCAGACCACGGAAGAGGGAGTTCAGCCTTCTGTGCCAAGATGGGCTGCCCTCTGCATAGTTAAGGTAAGGAAAACCTGCAGGAAGGGTCAGAAGGTGTTCTTCAACTTGATTCACCTTCACTGAAACCATCCTGGTTTTTCCCTCCTTTTCCCCTTCCTTTCTAAAGTTCTCTCTGCTCTCAGCTGGTATGGTAGTCAGGATGCCTGGCTGGCCCCCCATTATAATTTCACCCTCTCCAAGCCGCCACCTTTTTCACTCTCCACTTTCCTCAGCGTCCCTCCTGCAGCCCCCTTCCCCTGAGCTGCAAGTTCAGCTACCCATCTTATGATCCTCCTCCAATTCTTTGGCACCTCAAAAATTCCTTTTAGTGGTAAGTCCCTGGTTGTCCAGTGGTTAGGACCTGGCACTTTCACTGCCAGTGGCCAGGTTTGATCCATGGTTGGGGAACTAAGATCCTGCCAGCCGGGCAGCATGCCCCCACAAAACCTGCCAAAAAACTTTCTCTTAGGGGCAGCAATACCAGTGTGAGTGTGAGGCTCTAGCCCTGCCCACCACTCTGGGATCCAATCAAGGATGTTTTCTCTGAGTCCCTGTCTCTCCTTTGGTACCTCTAGAACCTACCCCCTTTGGTGTGTATCCCAGGGCCCAGCCAAAGACCCTAACAAATTCTCGAAGAGTAAAGATTTTAAGAGCTAGCCTTAGGTTCCAAAGAAGTGAGTGAATTTTCATATCTCGGTATTTCTATTACATAATCAGATCTGGCCAAAATACACTGAATGGTCTTCAGCCCTCCCCCTCCCCCAGTAGGTTCCGACCGAATTCTAGTCCCTCCCCTTCTCCTAATGCGTCTCCCCTGCTCCATTCCAATCCTCCACCCCTTTCTCCAAAGCCCAGTGTCTCCAGCCACTCTAATCTGAGTCTGCCTATTGGACACCAACTCAGTCAAGAGCAGCAAGGTCAAGGCTGCCAGGTCCCAGCCACACCTACCCCTCCCAAATGCCAGTCTCTGAGGGCCCTGCATTGTCAGCATCCCCCACTTCCCAACCTCTACCCTGCCGCCAGATTAGAATCAAGTGCTCCACTCTCTCCTAATCAGAACCAGACTTCCTCAGCCTTTGCCAAAGGCTAGATGAGCACAGAAAAGACCCAGATGAGAGACGAGCCAGTGAGGAACAGAGGGCCTTAGTGCTTAGTGTTGGGCATTGAGGCCTGGGCACTGGCTCCTCAGAATCCACCTGACCCCCTTCCCCACTCCCCCCTGGCCAATTTTCGTCATGGAAAATCCAAAGGGGAGGGGGAAAGAGGGAGAAACTTTCAGGAATGGCTCACTGCTAAATAACAGTGGGGAATCTGGGAATGGGAATAGATTGAGCTTCTAGAAAGACATCCCTTCTCTCTACCTTCCCCTCCAGGGCAGCAAGACTCAAACCAACCCCAGAGCCTCAGTTCCAAGAAGTGCCAATCTAGTACCAGATCCAGACACTGCAAAAGTAGTGAATGAGATTAGAATGAATTTCCGTGTCCACTGGGAAGCCAGGAACTTGAGTTAAAAGTGAAGACTTTTTAAACAGAATTCTCCTAGGGAACAGGACAGGCCAGGTCCAAAGCAGGGGGCTGTTTGGGCTCACTGGAGTGGCTTAGGGTTAGGGATGGGAGGTTGAACTTGACCTGGAGGTCCTCAGCTCTGAGTCCTTTGGGGGGGCATAAGTGGCATCCGAGAGAGAAGTCTCCCGTGGGGCAGAGGACCAGGAAAGCGTGTCCAGCGACTTGCGACACAAGTGACACCCGGCGCCTTCGCCTGAAGCCCCGGTGGGAAGGTGGCGCTAGCTTCACGAGACCAGGCCGCGGGTGGCCCCTAATTTGGGGGTCAAGCCCACTCTCAAGTACACTTCTGAGAAGGCAGTCCTCTCCGCCCTTGCTTCTGGCGCGTTCTGTCCACCTTTTATTCTGCTGGCTCGTAAGTTTCTTTGCCCGTCTCTGGATCAGTCTCTGCGGGGCTCTGTTTCCTGTCCCTGTGTTCTCCGTGTTCACCTCTCTCCCCGAATTTCTGTCTCCGAGGGTCTCTGCTAGTCCCCGCATGCCTCCTTCCCAGCTCCCGGGCGCGTGGACTCGCCAGAGAAGGTGGGGAGAAGAGAGAGCCGGAGGAGGAGGGGCGGGGAGCGGGCGGCACGCGGGGATTGGAGCCCGGGAAGGAGGGAAAGAGGGCGGGAGGCGAGCGCGCGGGAGGGAGCAGAGGGCGGCGCGGGGAGCGCGGCGCGCCCGGCCCGCCTCCTCCGCCTCCTCCGCGTCCGCTCGGCGCGGGCCCGGCGCGGGATGGGCTGGCCCGGGGGCTCCCCCTGTTGCTGCCCCGCCCCGCCGCGCCCCCGTGCCGCCGGGCGCCCCCCGCAGGTGAGTGGCCGCGAGGCGCCGGGCGGGAGGGCGGCGGCCTGTGCGTCACGGCGCGGCGGGCAGTGCCGGTGGTGGTCGCCAGGGGGCGCGGGGCCGCCGCCGGGGCGAATGGGCGCCGGGAGCGGAGCGGGCGCGCCAGGTCGGGGGTCGGGAGCCCGGGGTCCGAGGGCCGCGGCCGACAGAGGCCGGAAAGGTGACCGGGGGCGGGGCCCGTCCACGGCCACTCCCCGGCCGGCCGCCTCGCCTTCGCGCGTCGGGATAGCCTTCGCCGCCGCTCGGTCCCGCCACGCACGCGCACCGCCCCCTCAGGCCCGGGACTTGGGCGGGAACTGGCCGGGGAGAGTGTGTGTCACGGTTTTCCTTTTCCACCTCATATCTGGGGAAACCGAGGCACATGCGGCCTTCATCGTCAGCTTTCCAGATCACCCTGGGCACTCTCGCACACCCCTCCTTCCCCCCGTCTCCTTCCCTGGGCCTCACCCCTCCTCCGCGGCTGGGCTCCCAGCCGCTCGTCCAACCACAGCTATTTCCAGGAAGGGGGAGTGTGTGGGTGGAGGGGTTTCTCCAAACAAACCCAGGGCTTTGGAGTGAGAGGGGGCCAGGCTGGGGGAGAGACTGACAGGCTCAGCAAAGTTGCGGGCTGGAAGAGGGTGAGGGTCCCAGGGCTCTGGCCTGGCCCTCCCAAGTCTGCCCCAGGGAGCTGCTTTTCCTCTCAGCACTAGCAGCGGGCTCAGCGCTTTCCCACTTCCGTCTCACTTGAGAGACGCTCCACAGGGTGGGGAGGGACTCAAAGCCATCTTCCCTGGCCACCCAACACAGGGGCTAGTGAGCCATCCACGAGGTCAAGAAAGAGGGTCCGAGGAGGTTTGGGGACCTGTTGCCAAGTTAGGAGACTTTTCAGCCCCTGCGGAGGCAGCAGAAGTAGAGACAAGCCTGCTGGAGGGGTCCTGGTCAGGGTAACTGCAGTAGGAGGGGAGAAAGACCACCCACACCCGCACCACCACCATAGCACCTCACCTGCTCCCAGCAGAGCTGGGGACTGGACCAGGCCTGGCCCGATTGCCCACACTGGCCAGGGGCCCGGAATGTCCTGGGACCCAGCCAGGGCTGGAGGTGGGAGTGGGTTGCAGAGCCAGTGCCCCTCTCCAGTTACTGGTTAGGCCTCCCTCTGGCCAAGGTACCCTGGGGAGAGACTTCCTGACCTGGAAGGTGTATTAGAGCTTCAAGGGAGAAGTCTCAGGCTAGGCCCAGACCAAGGAAGTGTCCTGAGTGGGCTCATCGCAGAGGAGGCAGGGTTAGACCAACCTTGATGGGACACGGGGGAGGGAGAGGGGCGGCTGCGGACCTGGTGGGAGGAACCAGGGCTGGGGGAGCTGCCAGAGCCCTGGGACATTCAGTAACTACCGTGCAAATGTTGGGGGGTGGGGGCGGACAGGACACACACATTTGCATTCTTTCAAGCAGCTGGACTGTTCCACTGGACTGCTCTGGGGGGCTGTGATCCAAGACTTGGGGCTGAGAACCCCCAGGCTGTTAACCCCTAACATTTTTTGGAAGATTACTACCCCCACCCCTTTCCAATGCCCCAGTCCACCTCCTTCCCTTAACTCCTGGGACAGGAAGCTGGCTGTGTTCCCAGAGGGAGGCAGGAGGCCCGCGGAGGGGGGTGGAGTATGTGTTGGGAGGGGGGGCCTCCTGTCCAGTCCTCCAACCCTGGGACAGCTGCTGAGGAAGGAGAGCGGAGCTGGGGGAGCCATGAAGGTAGTACTCAGGCTGGGGCGGGGGGAGGGGCTGGATGGGGAGAAGGCGGGCCCAAGTGGCAAGGCTCCAAAGAGGAGCTAGGGACCCAGGGAGTAGGTGAGTGAAGGAAGGACTGTGTCCGGAGCAGGGCAGCTGGGGAGCTTTCAGGAGAAGGACCTCAAATGCCTTGGGCTGGGGCAGAATAACTGACTCCTGTGGGCAGAGCAGTCTTGGGGCTGGAATTTGGCCTTTCAGTGTAGATGGTGGGGGCAAGGGGCCAGGGCATGTTTTCCTTTTCCTGTTGCTTCACAATTAGTGAAACTGAGGCAGAACGCTGGCCCTCAGGATGCAGTCCAGGTCCTGAACTGACTGGGACAGCGATTCCCAGCTCCCCCTCCTTCCCACTAGAAGGTCCCCAGAGAGCCTGAGAGTTCAGGCGGGGAGGCTGGCCTGGCAGGGACGCGGCGTTCCCCTCTGGCCCTTGAGCCGGGGCCCTGAGACCTAAATTCC
Organism: Moschus berezovskii; assembly: GCF_049115385.1. Classification (NCBI taxonomy): domain Eukaryota; kingdom Metazoa; phylum Chordata; class Mammalia; order Artiodactyla; family Moschidae; genus Moschus; species Moschus berezovskii. The sequence continues at coordinate 31,165,921 of NC_142465.1, read as the reverse complement.
CACCCCGCCCCTGCCCCGCCCCACTGAGGGCTGGACCTCAGGATCCCACAGATCCCCAGATAGGGTAGATCCCAGGCCAGGGGGCAGCTCCCGAGCAGGATGGGGTGGGGGCAAAAGATCCTGGGCTGACACTCCCAGCAGGGTAGATCCTGGGAATCTGATCTCCTGGCCTCCCCCACAGCCTCCCGCCCCCCACTTCCTGGAGCAGCGACCTGCCCCCTTCCCGCCTGCACTCCCCTCCACTTCCAGGGCTGGGCTTCTCCTCACACCAGCCAGACAGCCTACTCTCCACCCAAGGGAAGCGGCTGCCTCTGCCAGGCCGCTTCCAGGAAGCCCCGGGCCAGGCCCCAGCATTGTTCGGGCCCCAAGGCCGGCACCCCAGGCAGCCAGACACCATGAAGTCCAGCGGCCCTGTGGAGAGGCTGCTCAGAGCCCTGGGGAGGAGGGACAGCAGCCGGGCCACCAGCAGGGTAGGAGTGCCCTTGACTGGGCAGAGGGGCGGGGGTGGAGGTGTGGGCAGTGGGGGAGGGGGCCAAAACTCCGGCCAGAGCTTCCTCCCAGTTTCAGCTTCCTCAGCCTTCTTCCCTAGACCCGTACCCCCTCGGTACTCTGTCTCTTTGGAGTGGCCAGGGCTGTGACATGAGCAGCAGAAGTCTGGGTGATAGCAGATCCTTATCAACTCTCCTGCCACCTTCCCTGCCCTAGCCCAGGCCAGCCCTACACGGGCAGGTATACATTAAGGTAGGACCTTCCCAGGTACTATTTTGGAGCCTGGGAGAAGACTTCCCTAAGCCAAGAAGTTTGGGGGAAATGGGGTAGGGATGGCAAAGGAAGGAAGGAAGGGAAGCGGCCAGGTCTCAGAAGTGCTTTAGACAAGGGGGCTTGACTTGTTTTCCACTGACATCATCTGCCTGTGCCATTAATACCAAAATGCACCCAAGTTTCCTAGTGGGTCTGGCAGAGTTGGTCCAGCCCAGAGGAGTTCAAGTTGGCTTTAATCCAGCAGCTTCAAGGACAGCCAAGAACCAGAGGTGCTGCCTGCATCCCCAGGCTGGGGGGCCTAGAGGCCCCATCACTGCCTTTCCCCACATTTTTTTCAGCCTTACCCCTCAAAAAGGCATCTCAGGGCAGCATGAGACAGTACTATTTGGGAGGGAGGCAGAACTTGAAAGCCAGAGGAGAAGAAAAATAGGTAGGAGAGGAGACAAGGAGGTAAATGGTCCCCAGAGGATGGATGAATGGGAAAGGTAGTCCTGGGCCTTGGGGGACATGCCAGCCTCCTGGCTCACTGCACTCTGGGAGGGGAAAGGCCGGAGAGCATCGGGTCCACCCTCTCCCCCTTCAATGCTGGAATCCCTCTTGAACCTTCTCAAGTGACTGGGTGCTTACTACATCCTGGAGCAGTAAGGCAGCTAAATATTTTTCCATGTCATGCCTCCATCTGCCTCTCCCTCCAGCACTACCGCCCTCTCCTTACACAATTGCTGCCTGCCGCCTTGGTGCACAATGAGTAAACATGTTGTTCTGACAGTGGGGGGGAGGAGGGCGTGTCAGCTGCTGGGAGGACGAGGACAGTGGGAGCCAGGGAAGCAGGCCTGGCCGAGGACACTCCTGCTGGGCCATCTGGGTGCTCGTGACTGACACCCTACATTCATGTTTGACCCCCTCCCTGCTTACTTCTGACAGGAGCCTCCCGCTAGGGAGGGCAAGATGGGAGGAGAAACAGGTTGCCTTCATAGAGGAGTCAGGGAACGCCACCCCCCACACCAGAACGGAAGCTCTGGGATTTGGTTAACAGTGACCACAAAGGTATCACACACCAGGGCCACGTGAGGGGCCTAAGTGATCCCTTGGGGAGGAGCTGACCCTAAGCTAGGGTGACGCAAGGGGCCAGGTTCCACGCACTGTCGAGGACAGGCACTGTAGCTGCTTGGAAACAGCTGTGGCCAAGTGCGTTTGACAAGTGTGGGGCGATACCAGGATGGAAGAAGACAGAAAAAGTGCTGCCCTCAGGCCCGGCCCTGTCCTGGAGACGGACCCGTGGGAACTGACACCTCTGTCTGTTTGTCTGTCCCTCCGCCCGTCAGCCTAGGAAAGCTGAGCCACATAGCTTCCGGGAGAAGGTCTTCCGGAAGAAACCACCAGTCTGTGCTGTGTGTAAGGTGACCATCGATGGGACGGGCGTCTCATGCAGAGGTGAGGTGCCCCGCCCTAGGCTGTGACTCTGAGAGCATCGCCCAGTGCCACTGGCTTGCACAACCCCAGCAGGCAGACCCCAGGACAGAGCATGTATTACATGCGCTGCCCCTGGGCTGGGCAACATGGGGGCCAAGAGGAACTGCCTCCCCTCCAAACAGCCCTTGCTCCTCCAGCACCCCAGGAAGCCTAGTTCTCTAAATTACCCTCCCACCTGACCTGGAACTGGAGGCTTCCCTCCATGCCCTCCTCCTGTCCTTTCCTCCTCTCCCACATCCATCCTGGAACATTACCCCTGGATCCCCCACTCCCTGGCCTGGGTAGGAGCGCACCACTGCCATATGCTTCCCTTGAACTCTGCCCCTGCTCCCGGACTCCAGCCAACTCAGTACAGCTGGAGTCCGGGAAGTTCCAGGGCCTGGGGAGCAAGGAAGCCACCCCCTCCACTGCCCCAGTGGCCCCCCCGCTAACACCTCTCCTCCCCTCCATCTCCTCTAGTCTGCAAGGTGGCAACACACAGGAAGTGTGAAGCAAAGGTGGGTAATCTGATGTGGGGAGGGGCGCCTGGGGACCCTTCTCCTCTGAAATGGGCTTCTCCACCCCTCCACCCCTCTCATCATTGGGGAACCCTGCTGGGTAACAGAGGGTACTGTGCTGAGCCCTTTAAGAACCACCCTACTCCACCCCCTGGAGGACTGGCCCAGGCGGGTGGACAGCAAGACAGCACGTTTGTCTTGGTGCTGTGCCCAGGCTGCAGCTGGCGTGAGGATGGGGGTGGGGAAGAGGAGGAGAATGAGGAGGAGGAAGGGTGGGGTGGGTGGGGGTCAAAGCAGAGACTGGTGGCGGGATGGGCTTTGCCCTCCCTCTGGGGAAGGGTCCTCAGGATGCCTGAGTGGGTCTTTTCCTGGGCCCTGGAAAGGCTGGGCAGAAGATGCAAGATGTAGGCAGCACCCACTATCCATTGGGTACCTGGAACAGTCCCATCTCTAGGGTGCCCTAGTCCTCCTTCTGCAGTGTGAGGGGTCCTAGGGCCTTAGAGCTTGCTTTGGGGAGCTGTGTGCCCAGGGGCGGGGTCTCCCAGTGAAAGAGGCCAGTGTCTGTCCCTGGCCGTGGCCTGCCTGCATGGCTCTATATATAACTCCTGCCCTGCAGCTGGATGAATGGGGGTCTGTGTGGGCAGGGGGCTGGGAGCCAAGAGTAACATGTTGGGGGCCCAAGGGTGGGAGACCGAGAGGCCAGAGGGGAGGCTCCCTTAAATAGAGGAACGTCAGTTGCAGCCTGTGCCCATCTGCTGACAGCCCCTCCACCTTCTTGCTGAAGCTGAGGGGTGGCCCCATCCTAAGCCCAGGAGAGCCCATTTCACCAGCAGCTCAGCTCCTCACTCCAGTCTCCTTCCAGGTGACTTCGTCCTGTCAGGCCTTGCCTCCCGTGGAGCTGGTGAGTGTGCTCTGGGATGGGGTGGGGGATCCAAAGAACCAGGCTGCGCTGTCCAGAGGTTTGGTGGCCACAGATGGGGCCCCAGGAAGTTACCTTGAATGGACTGCTGTGCATAGTGGCCATCTGGAGACAGTGGAAAACTTTTTGAGCCCTCTGCTCTTGTGTCTTGGGCCTGCTCAGGGTTAGGACTCCTCCCTCTCTCCCTGCCCCAACTAATACAGCCCTCACGGGGACACACACAACCCCTCCCCACTGCCCCCAGGCCCAGACTGGTCCTTGCCCCTTCCCTAACCACTCCCTTTTCCTCCCCTCCTCTAGCGGAGAAACACCGCCCCTGTGAGGCGCATAGAGCACCTGGTACGGTGATGCTGCGGGGTTGGGGGGTGGGGGGGCGGAAGCAGATAGCTCTGGGACTCAGGACCTAGGTCTCTCCTGGAGCAAAATTCATGGAACTCTGGAGTGGGGAGGCCTAGAGTGAGGGGCACAAAAGATGTGTGCAGAATCTCATCTCATCCACCAGGGATCCACCAAGTCTCTGAACCACTCAAAGCAGCGCAGCACTCTGCCCAGGTAAGTAGGGTGCCGGGTGTGGTCCCATATGAGCCCTTTCCTCATACCCCACACCTCAGCCCCGTGCAGTTCCCCCCAACAGAGCTCTCCAGGACAGCCCCACCCCCAAAAGGTCAGGACCCAGGAGGCCTCACCTGTAGTCGGCCAGGCACCTTTCCATCATACCAGCCTCCCGGTGCCCGCCCCACACACCCTCTCCCCGCCCCGTTCCTAACACAGCTTCGCCCCTCCTCCCCAGGAGCTTCAGCCTGGACCCGCTCATGGAGCGCCGCTGGGACTTGGACCTCACCTACGTGACGGAGCGGATCCTGGCCGCCTCTTTCCCCGCGCGGCCCGACGAGCAGCGACACCGGGGCCACCTGCGCGAGCTGGCTCACGTGTTGCAATCCAAGCACCGCGACAAGTACCTGGTGAGAGGCGGGACCTGCTTGAGTCAGCCAATGAGAGGGCTGGGAGAGCCAGAAGGGCCCGGCGGCTCCCTGACGTCAAACCTGTGGAGGCGGGGCCCCGAGTGGGCGGGGCCGCGGACGCTCTACCGAGCAGACCTCGAAGGCAGACAACTGATGTGGCTGTCAAAGTTAGCCCGGGCCTTAGTCACTTCCTCCCTTTGGAGAGAGACCCTTACTTAGGGTCGCAGCAGGTGACACCTCCAAGAATCACCACGCCTCGCTGCCTGGGGTCACTTCGCCTAACGCCCCCACTTTACTTGCAGCTCTTCAACCTTTCAGAGAAAAGACATGACTTGACCCGCCTAAACCCGAAGGTAGGAGGGAATTAAAACCATCACCCCCAGCCTTCTCAGTATTAATAGTAGCACTTGGCATCTACTTTACTCTGAGACACTCGCCCATGTGACTTGTCGCTTGGGACAGCCCAAAGCATGGTGCAGCAGGTATCGACCCATCATCTCGGTGAGAAAGAGTTGAGGCTGTCATCGACACAAGCAACAGGCCCCTGACCTTGTCTCCAGGCACCTAAACCCTATCCCTCTTCCACCCCACCCACCTCTTTGGTGGCCACCAGCCCCAGTTCCACCCCTGTACCCCTCAGGTCCAGGACTTTGGCTGGCCTGAGCTGCATGCACCGCCCCTAGACAAGCTGTGCTCCATTTGCAAAGCCATGGAGACCTGGCTCAGCGCTGACCCGCAGCACGTGGTCGTATTGTACTGCAAGGTGAGCTGGAACTTCAGGTTCACAGGACTGGGGGCCCTCAGCAAGGGGCCCCACCAAGCCTTCTATCCCTCTCTGTCCTCAGGGGAGCAAGGGCAAGCTCGGGGTCATCGTCTCTGCCTATATGCACTACAGCAAGATCTCTGCAGGGTAAGGTGCCCAGCCCCAAGTCCCCCCTTCCCCAGGGACCCTCCCTCCAGCTGGCCCTCGATGAGCCCCCATCCTCTGAAGCCCACTTCAGGGTTCAGAGCCATTTACTATAAACTTGAGCTTTCCACCGCCTTTTTCTCACTTGTACCTCACCACTTTCCTAGCGCTGCTATAACACAGTGCCACAGACTAAGTGGCTTAAGACAGCAGAACTTTGTTGTCTCAGTTCTGGAGGCCAGAAGTCTAAAATCAAGGTGTCAGCGGGGCCACACTGCCACTGAGACTCTGGGAATGGCCTCCTCCCAGCTGCCGGTGGTGGCCAGCAGTCCTTGGTGTCCCTTGGCTTACAGATGTATCACTCCAGTCTCTGCCTCCGTCGTCACATGGCCTTCTTCCTGTGTGTGTGTGTGTCTGTGTCTCTTCTTCTCTTCTTCTAAGGACACCAATCACATTGGATTAAGGGCTCACCCTACTCCAGTATAGCATCTTAATTAATTACATCTGCAACGACCCTATGTCCAAATAAGGTCACATTCTGAGGTATATATCTTTTGGGGGGACACAATTCAACCCGGTTTTGTTGTTTAGTCGCTAAGTCATACCCGACTCTTCTGCGACCCCACGGACTGTAGCCCACCAGGCTCCTCTGCCATGGGATTTCCCAGGCAAGAATACTGGAGTGGGTGACCATTTCCTTCTCCAGGGGATCTTCCTAACCCAGGAATCAAACCCATGTTTCCTGCATTGGCAGGTGGGTTCTTTACCACTGAGCCACCGGGGAAGCCCCAGTTCAACCCATAGCATGGTCTTATTGTCCCGTTTTACAGAGGAAGAAACTAAAACTCAGGGAACAGTTGCTGCAGTCCAACAACTAGTAAAGTGACTGCTTGTGGGGTTTCTAGTTCTCTTCACCACCACTCTGAACCTCCTCTAGACTTGCAGGGAATCACACCTCTCTTCCCTCCCCTGGAGCTTAGGAAAGGGAGACCAGGATATAACCACCCTCTTAGCCCCCACAATAGCCCCTCTCTCCCCAGGGCAGACCAGGCACTGGCGACCCTTACCATGCGGAAGTTCTGTGAAGACAAGGTTGCTGCAGAATTGCAGCCCTCCCAGCGCCGGTGAGCAGCCTGGGTGGGGATGGGCCAAGTGAGCAGGTCCCTCCGTGACTGCCAAGGCCAAGCTTATCTCATTCACACAGCACACCTTCCTGGAGCACCTCCTGTGTGCTAGGGCTTGTGTCAAGTGCTGAGGATGCAGAACAAATGCAAGGTCCCTGCTCTCATGGGGCTTATTTACATGCTGATGGGGTAGAAGGCAATAAACCTATAAATAAATAGACAGGATCGTTTGGGATGTTAGCAAGAGCTATACAGAGAATGAAGCTGAGTCTTGCAATAAAGAGGGACTCACGGGATAGTCAGGGCCCATTGCTATGTCACACGAGGTCGCGATCTGGAAGGGCTCAAGGCCACCTCGGCTTCCTGCCGCCAGGTATATCGCCTGCTTCAGTGGCCTGCTGTCCGGGTCCATCCGCATGAACAGCAGCCCCCTCTTCCTGCACTGTGTGCTAATGCCCGTGGTGCCAGCCTTGGAACCTGGTGCAGGTGAGTCTGCCTGGCATGCGCTCTGTGGGGGGCTGTCCCCCACGCCCTCCACTCAGCACCCTTCATGTGCCTTCTCTTTGTTGCCCCTCTAGGTTTCCAGCCTTTCCTCAAGATCTACCAGTCCATGCAGCTTGTCTATACATCTGGAATCTAGTGAGCATTCTGTTCCCAGACCCCTTCTCCCTGAATCCCTGTCTTTCCAGCCTTTCCCAGACAGCTGGGCCTCCAGCTCTAGCACTGCATCCCAAAGCTAATAGCATCATAGACTCCGTTTTACAAATGGGGAAGCTGATGCTTAAAGGGCTCGTGCTCAGGGAGGGCTCAGCCTCCGATCTCCCAGCTCCCTCCTGACTCTTCACAGCCGCACCCAGGTGCCCCTGATTCAGCTCTGCCCTCTCCCCTCCCCAGTCACGTTGCAGGCCCTTGTCCCCAGCAGCTTTGTATCAGCCTGGAGCCAGCCCTCCTCCTCAAAGGCGATGTCATGGTGAGAGGGCCTCAGCCACAGGGAGAGTCCTGGGGGTGGGGTCTGGGTGGTGGTGAACGCTGCCAGCTGCACCGTCTGGAGAACCATCGATTCAAGGCAGGTTGGAGGGCAAGGAGGTTGTCTTCCTGATGGGGAGGTCACCTTGGAGTTGAGGCAGAGCAGAGCCGCAGCCAGACAGTCCCCAGGGTGGAGACTGGGGACGTATGTGGACACAGAGGCTGAATGCTGGTCTCCCTCCCCTCACCCAGGTAACATGCTATCACAAGGGTAGCCGGGGGACTGACCGGACCCTCGTGTTCCGAGTCCAGTTCCACACATGCACCATCCATGGATCACGGCTCACCTTCTCCAAGGACCAGTTGGATGAGGCCTGGGCCGGTGAGTTGGAGACAATTGGCATGGGGGCTGGAGCCCGGGGGAAGGCAGGCAGGTGGGTAAGGGCAGGGAGGGGGGCACCTGGCTCCTCACCGTCCACTCCCCACAGATGAGAGGTTCCCCTTCCAAGCCTCGGTGGAGTTCGTCTTCTCCTCCAGCCCAGAGAAGATCAAAGGTATGAGCCAAGCCTGGGAGGGGGCAGGAGTCAGGGGCTGTCTCTCCCTGCTCCTCACCCCCGGGGCACTCTTCTATAGGTAGCACCCCACGGAATGAGCCCTCCGTCTCTGTCGACTACAACACTGCAGAGCCCGCAGTGCGCTGGGACTCCTACGAGAACTTCAACCTGCACCATGAGGACAGTGTGGATGGTGTGTGGGTTGCCCCCAGAGGTGGCGGGAGGTGGAGTTTCGGGTGGGGGGCGGCACATGCTTCCCTCCCTAGACAGACACCCTCCCAAGAGACACCCCCTGAGCTGGAGTCTCCGGCGCCATCCCCTGTTAACACATGCGCTTTGTCTGTCTCTCCCTCTCTCTCCCACTTTTGCCTGCTTTCTCTCCCACCCTGATCCTCTCCCGACTCAGACTCTGTCACCCACACCCGGGGGCCCCTGGATGGCAGTCCTTATGCCCAGGTGCAGCGAGCCCCCCGCCAGACCCCACCGGCCCCGTCTCCAGAGCCACCCCCACCTCCGCTGCTTTCTGTCAGCAGTGACTCTGGCCATTCCTCCACGCTGACCACGGAGCCGGCCGCCGAGTCCCCTGGCCGGCCACCCCCGACGGCTGCCGAGCGGCAGGAGCTCGAGCGCCTGCTGGGAGGCTGTGGAGTGGCCAGTGGGGGCCGGGGAGCTGGGCGCGAGACGGCCATCCTTGATGATGAAGACCAGCCTGCTGCGGGTGGAGGCCCCCACCTTGGAATGTATTCGGGACACAGGCCTGGCCTCAGCCGCCACTGCTCCTGCCGCCAGGGCTACCGGGAACCCTGCGGGGTCCCCAATGGAGGCTACTACCGGCCAGAGGGGACCCTGGAGAGGCGGCGGGCTTTTGGAGCGTATGAGGGGCCCCCCCAGGGCTATGCTGAGCCCTCCGTGGAGAAGAGGCGCCTCTGCCGCTCACTGTCCGAGGGGCCATACCCCTACCCGCCGGAGCTGGGGAAACCCGCCAATGGAGACTTTGGCTACCGCCCCCCAGGCTACCGGGAGGTGGTGATCCTGGAAGACCCGGGGCTGCCTGCACTGTGCTCATGTCCCACCTGTGAGGAGAAGCTAGCATTGCCCACGGCAGCCCTCTATGGGCTGCGACTGGAGAGGGAGGCTGGAGAGGGGTGGGCAAGTGAGGCTGGCAAGCCCCTCTTGCACCCGGTGCGACCTGGGCACCCACTGCCCCTGCTGGTGCCTGCCTGCGGGCACCACCACACCCCGCTGCCTGACTACAGCTGCTTGAAGCCACCCAAGGCAGGCGAGGAAGGGCATGAGGGTTGCTCCTACACCATATGCCCCGAAGGCAGGTATGGGCACCCAGGGTACCCTGCCCTGGTGACATACGGCTATGGAGGAGCAGTTCCCAGTTACTGCCCAGCGTACGGCCGGGTGCCTCACAGCTGTGGGTCTCCAGGTGAGGGCAGAGGGTATCCCAGCCCTCGTGCCCACTCCCCCCGGGCTGGCTCCATCTCCCCAGGCAGCCCGCCCTACCCCCAGTCCAGGAAGCTGAGCTACGAGATCCCTGCAGAGGAGGGAGGGGACCGCTATCCGCTGCCTGGGCACCTGGCCCCAGCAGGACCCTTGGCATCTGCAGGTGAGGCCCTGGGAAGGGGGATGCCCAGGGCAGAAGAGGTTCTGGGGAATGGTGGGGAAAGCACAGACTGAGCTAAGCCAGGCTGAAGGGGCTCTTCCTGGCCCACAGCCCCTTCTCTCCCCGCAGAGTCGCCGGAGCCCGTGTCCTGGAGGGAGGGTCCCAGCGGGCACAGCACCCTGCCCCGGTCCCCACGAGATGCCCAGTGCAGCGCCACTTCTGAGCTGTCTGGTCCTTCCACACCGCTGCACACCAGCAGCCCCGTCCAGGGCAAGGAGAGGTGCTTCGTGGGGCTGGGCAGCTCAGGGGCCTCCTTGTCTGGGTAGACACTGAAGCCTGGGTTGGGAGGTAGCTCACACAAGGCTCTGCAACCCAACTAAACTCCCGCCCACCTTCCCTCCCTGCAGCACCCGACGGCAGGACACCCGCTCCCCCACATTGGCGCCCATTCAGAGACTGAGTCCTGCAGAGGCCTTGCCTCCTGTTTCCCAGGGAGGTGCTGAAAAGGCTCCAGAGCTGCCTGGGAGAAGTGGGCCTGAGCTTCCAGCCCCTGGCACCTTCTCCCCAGCCTCCCCACCCCGCTCTCCCAATGACTGGCCTCAGGAGAGGAGCCCAGGGGGCCGCTCGGACAGCACCAGTCCAAGGGGGCCTGTACCCAACACCCTGCCCGGCCTCCGTCATGCCCCCTGGCAGGGCCTGCGAGACCCCCCAGACAGCCCGGATGGGTCCCCCCTCACCCCTGTGCCTACTCAGATGCCCTGGCTTGTGGCCAGCCCAGAACCCCCTCAGAGCTCGCCCACACCTGCCTTTCCTCTGGCTGCATCTTACGACATCAACGGCCCCGCCCAGCCCCCTCTTCCCGAGAAACGCCACCTGCTGGGGCCTGGGCAACAGCCGGGATCCTGGGGCCCAGAGCAGGCATCGCCACCAGCCAGAGGCGCTAGTCACCATGTCACTTTTGCACCTCTGCTCCCAGATAATGCTCCCCAACCCCCAGGTATAAAGGCCTTCAGGAGGCTGGGGCCACCTGGGGAGAACCTGGTTTCCAGGGAGGGGCATGGCATGAAGACTGGGGAGCCCTGGGGTCAAGCTTAGTCTCTCCCTGTTCTAGAGCCCCCGATACAAGAGAGCCAGAGCAATGTCAAGTTTGTCCAGGACACGTCCAAGTTCTGGTACAAGCCAAACCTGTCCCGTGACCAAGGTGAGAAGCCAGCCTGCCCCCACCCCCTCCAAGCCTTTGGCTCAGCTTCTGGTTTGTGCCACTTCCCCATGTCAGCGGGCCTTCTCTGGGCTGAGCCTCTTTCTAGCAGGTGATTCTGGGTTTTAGGCCTGAGGAGGTCTCACATGGTCAGGGCCTAGTGCACTGACTCTTCAGTGGCATCCTGGGTGCTGACACCACAGCTGTCAGGGCCAGAGGTCTGGGGGGCTTGGTCAGCTGCTGTGAAAACGTCTCCCACCTCCCCCAGCCATCACCCTGCTGAAGGACAAAGACCCTGGGGCCTTCCTGATCAGGGACAGTCATTCATTCCAAGGAGCCTATGGGCTGGCTCTCAAGGTGGCTACGCCCCCTCCCAGCGCCCAGTCCTGGAAAGGTACAGAGTGGCCCAACCCGAGGGGGAAGGGGAGTGGGGTGAGGGGAGGCACAGAGGCAAGACCAGGCAGGGTGGCCTGGGTCACTTCGTAGTAGGGAGGAGGAGATGAGCTCTCCTGCTTGGCAGAGAATTCCAGCAGAGAGAAGCAGAACCTGGAATCTTCTCCTCCCCTCCTCTCCACTCCTGTCAGGGGACCCCTCGGAACAGCTGGTCCGCCATTTTCTCATTGAGACTGGGCCCAAAGGGGTGAAGATCAAAGGCTGTCCCAGCGAGCCCTACTTTGGTGAGAAGCAGGGGTGGGGAAGGCTGCACTTGGCATTCCAGGGAGGCCAAGAGGTGTCAGGAGGAAGGTGGAGGACTGGAGGTATCTCTGGGCACCTCAGGAGCCCGCTTGCCTCTCCCCTGCAGGCAGCCTGTCAGCCCTGGTCTCCCAGCACTCCATCTCCCCACTGTCCCTGCCCTGCTGCCTGCGCATTCCCAGCAAAGGTGGGTGTCTGGTCATCTGTCCTCCCCCTTCTCCCCTCCCATTGTGGCCAAAGGCGCAATCTCCAGTCCTGGCTCCCTGCCTGCCTGCCTTCCCTTGGGACGGCAGAGGGCGCCCTCAACTCCTGGGACTGCCACTCCGTGCTGACCCCCGTTTTCCTCAGATCCTCTGGAGGAGGTCCCAGAGGCCCCAGTGCCCAGCAACATGAGTACAGCGGCAGACCTCCTGCGTCAAGGCGCTGGTACGGGCCTCTCCCTTCTTCCCTCCCCTGGGCACCAAAGGGGACATCCCTGACACATGGGGAACAGAAAGGCTTTGATGTGTGTGGGCTGGTCCTGGCAGATGCACCTCACCCAGGAAGGCAGGGGAAGCCTGTACCCATAGGCACGATGGGACAGGGAGTCCTATCTAGGCTGCAGGGGGTGGGATCTTGCTAGAATGCAGATTCTCTGGCCTCTTTCCAGCATCTCTGACTATAGATCTCGCACAGTCACCGAGCCTGCCTTTTTAACAGGTTACCTGTGTGACGGATGCCTTTTGAGCAGCAGCAGCTGGGGAAAGTGCAAGAGCTGGGCGGGTGGGAGGAACAGAGGGGAGATAGAGCTGGGGGTTGGCAGAGCCACTGCTCCCTGCTTCCTCCAACCCACTCCTCACCCTGCAGCCTGCAGTGTGCTCTACCTGACCTCAGTGGAGACGGAGTCGCTGACGGGCCCCCAAGCGGTGGCGCGGGCCAGCTCCGCAGCTCTGAGCTGCAGCCCCCGGCCCGCGCCAGCCGTTGTCCACTTCAAGGTCTCAGCCCAGGGCATCACACTCACAGACCACCAGAGGAAGTGAGTATGTGTGCCGGATAAGCCCCCGGGGCCCCCAGGCACAGACCCCGGGGCCCCAGTTTCCAGATGACTCCCCACTGTCGTCCTTACAGGCTCTTCTTTCGCCGCCATTATCCAGTGAACAGCATCACCTTCTCCAGCACTGACCCTCAGGACCGGAGGTGACCCTCCCTCCCAGCCCCTTCATCCCAGTCCCCAACCCAGCTTCTCCATTGGTAGCCCTTCCCTGGGTGCATCCCTTCACAGTTCTTCTCCTTCCTCAGATGGACCAACTCTGATGGGACCACCTCCAAGTAAGCCTCCCCCAGAGTGCCGTCTCCCCTCCCAGCATGGCATCAGCATGGTGTCCAGGTGCCTCCTTGCTTCCCATCCCTGGCATGGCTGTCCCTGAGGAAGGGATGCTCAGCCCTCCGCACCCTGCCTTTGTACCCCCAGGATCTTTGGTTTCGTGGCCAAGAAGCCGGGAAGCCCTTGGGAGAATGTGTGTCACCTCTTTGCAGAGCTTGACCCAGATCAGCCTGCAGGCGCCATTGTCACCTTCATCACCAAAGTTTTACTGGGCCAGAGGAAATGAAGGAAGGCCACAAGCTCTAAGCCCACGTCAACACTGTGCCCCTCTCAGCACCACACAACCCTCACTTCCCCTGGCCTGGACCCAGGAGACCCAGGAGCCAGCCTCTCCGCTAGGAATGGGGAGCAGACACACTGGCCTGGGACACTGCTCTCCTTCCCCGCCCCCAGCCTGCTAAGCGAAGTGGAAGGGCCCATGTGATGACCTTGCATGTGAGCAGAGAGCAGAGACGGGTGTGTGAGGGTGAGGCAGCGGAGCCTGGAAGGGGTGATCCGGACAGCCCCACCTGCAGGAGAGCATCAGCGCTGGCAGGGGAGACAGGCCTCGCCTGCTCCATCAACTGCAGGTCCCAGCACGGCAGGGAGAGGGGAGAGGTGTGGGGAGCAAGGTACTCCCTTCTCTGCCTCCCCTCTGAGCAGAGAGATCAGAGTAGGACCACGTGAAAAGAGGGGAAAGAAAAAAAAAGTCTATTTTTGTCTAATAATAAAGAGTTTCTATAATGTTTAGAGTTGGACTCATGCCTGTTTCCAGGAAGGTCAAAGCCTCGGGTCTCCCAGGACCACACCTGTGTTTCTTGGGGCATCCCAGGCCCCAGCCATGTCCGGGACACACGACCCTCTCCCTGGCCCCACAGTAGTCCACACAGGCCTCGTGAGCAAGTGCCCTTCGCCACCCCCTCCTCCAGCCCTATCCCTGGCCCCGTGTACCGGAAAGGATGCCCCTGTCCCGGCTGTACTGATAAATATGGAAACTCCATCTTTATTGGCTGTATAAACATCTCTGGTCTGTACATACATTTCATACATCATAGTGCGGGGCCTGAAGGCAGGGCCAAAATGGAGGCGCCCGCAGTACAACAGCTCCCTGCTTCCCCTGAAGCCCTGCCCACTCTCCCCAAACCACGGCTCCTGCGCCCGCTCCCTCCCAGAAGTCACTGTGTGGGGAGGGGTCGGGGTCAAGAGGCCAGGAGATAGGAGGGCTTGGTGGGGGAGGACGCGTGTAAGTGCTAGATCAAACACTGACGCACAACAGGCAACTGGCACAGGCGCAGGCGGGGCGCGGGCGGGGCAGGGAGCAGAGCACGGGCGCTCACGGGGCTCTGGGGTCCTGCCCTCACCCTGTGGGGGGGAGGCTCTGGGGTCGCAACCTGCATCCTCGGGAACTAGAGACAAATGTGCCACAGGTGAGCAGAGGAGGCCCAGAGGGAGACAGGAGCAAAGGCTCCATTCCCGGACCTGACAGCCCCTCTCTGCGTGCCCTGGGCACCATCTACGTGTGTACAGCTGGGGGAGCGCCAGAGACGGGGATTCTCAGGACCGTGGTGCCCCAGCAGGTCGTGAGGGAGGAAGCTGGCTCTGGGGGCAGAGGATAGAGGCCCTCGAGTAGTCTTCTAGGGACAGTATCCAGTGAGGAGAGCGAGGGCCCTAGAGAGCCCCCCCAGCCCAGCCAGGGGGGCGACAGCAGCAACTGGTTCACACAATGACGAAGATGGAAGAGAAGAGGAGCTGCCCCAGGAACACCGGTCAACGGGGGCGGGGCTGAACAGCTCCACCCTCTCAAGCCTCAGGCCCAACAGCAGCTGAGACAAAGCACGCACTCCTCTCCCCTCACAGGAGCCAGGCCCACGCCCAAAACCAAGGGGACCTGGCCATAGAGCAACACCACCCTTCGGGCCTATTCCTGTCCAACCAGGGTCTCTCGCACAGGGACTGACGACTGGGGCAGCCCTGGGTCAGAAACGTGGGCATGGAGGAGTGTGGCAGGGGCCTGACCTGGTAGGGGCAGAGTGCCGACACACCCCCTGGGGCCTGCTGGGTAGGCAGATCCTTGGGGAGTCAGGAACTTGGTACCTGGTTCTGCAAAGGGAGGGGACGGGGGGAGGGGCAGGTCCGGGGAGAAGGCCTAGCCACTCAGAGGGTGCAGATCCACTTTGACTTTTTCCCCACAGCTCAGCATCCCAATGGTGGGGAAGAAGCCCCCAGAAGGTACAACAGCATCCTTCTTCCCAATGATCTTGCCATTCCGAGTGAAGAAAACCTAGGGGTGGAGGAGGAGAGTGGGATGGGCAGCAGGCTCTGCATGATGCTGGGGCTACAGAGGCCTGAACCCCATCCCTCCCAACCCCCGCCACCGCAGGAGAGAGACGGAGGGCGACGCAGGAGGTGACCACGAGGGGGCGTCCAGAGGCCGGGAACCAGCCTCCCCACTCAGCAGCCCGGCGCCCCCTCCCCAGGTTCCGCCCTCTCTTCCGCAGGGACGCCAGCCCCGCCCAGCCCCAGACCCCCGCGCTCACCACCACCTTCCTGCCCTCGTGCTCTTGCTCTATCTCCTCCCCGTCGTCTTCCTCTTCCTCCTCTTCCTCTTCCTCCTCCCCTTCCTGGTGCAGATACATGACATTCCGGACATTCCGCACAGCTCGGGCAGTCGGGGACAGGATCACTGTGTCACAGCTGTCATCGCTGTCACCTAAGAAGCCAGGAAACCCGAGCTCCTGCGGTTCTGCCCGCAGAACCCCCTCTGCCCGCAGAACCCCCTCTGCCTGGCCAGCCAGGTTGGCCACGGACACCCCCACTCACCCTCACTGTCCAGGATGTAGTCCCGGGGGAACATGATTCCACAGCCCATTATGTCCCCTTTGTAACAGCGTGGTCCGAAGGGGTCCCCCACGCCGCTGCCATGAAAGATCTTCCCGTCGTCTGTTGGGAGGAGGGGAGACTACACGCACCTGCAGGAGGAGCTGACACCCTACACCCCCAGAGCGCACCCTGCTGGAAGCCAAGTGTCCCTCCTTCCCTCTCTGGCCCCAAGGAAGGGAGGAGAGACAATGAGGGCACCAGAAGAGAGACACACGTCTGTGCCCTCAAAGGGCTGAGGGGGAACTCCCTTGGGAGCTGATTAGAGAGCGGAGAGGGGCCTCGGAGGGGAGGGAGAGGTGGGACCAGGAACTCAAGGCTCGTCCTTTCTAAAGAAAGCCCACAAGGAAATCGAACCAGTCAAAGGAAGAAAATGCAGAATCTGCAGGAAGGGAGCAGGGGGAGCCAACTCAGAGGCCTGGAATGTCCAGTTTGGGCCCAGCTTCCCCGCCCCTGTTCTGCTCCCCTGGCTTGTAGGGCTGGGAGGAAAAACAGAGAAGAAAGCGCTAGCAGCTTGGGAAGGGGACAGCAGGGGGCACCAGGGGAGTCTCTCAGGTCAGATGCTGGCGGAGAGGCCCCTCGCGCGGGGTCACAAAAATGGGTGTCCCTGAACGCCCCCATCCCCACAGCCCCTGCTCCCCCAGGGCAGCCCCTCACGCACCTGCATGATAAGCCACAGACCCTCTGCTCCAGCCAGGGTGCCTGTTCTTGGGATAATCCTATGCCAACGTGAAAAAAGGAAAGCTGTGGTACCATGCAAAGAAGATGGGAGTCTGGCATCTGAACCCTCACCTTCTGGAACAAGCTACAACCTAGATGGCTGCTTCCACCCCAGCAGGCTCACATCTTCAGGCACTGGAGGTTGCGGGGGGTGGGGGCGGAGTGAGAAGGTGCTGGGGTGCCAGAGTTGTGGGGTGCCCTCACCCCCCATCCAGGCCCTGGTGTGTGTGTGTGGTAGGCTCACAACCCTCTGTCAGCCCCAAGGTGACTGGGCGTCTGTGCCCTTACCTAGCAGACACACACGACCTTTCTGTCTCAGGTTAAGACCCCTCTCTGCAGCCGGGCCCCTTCACCTCCCTAGGAGCTCCCAGCTCTAGACCAGAAGCCCCGAAGCTGAGCATCCCCCAGGCAGAAAGCCAGCATTAGTGCCCACCTTCCGGGCCAGCCCCAAGGCGATGTAGCATTTCTCTCCAGGGTCCACGATCTCCACCTCAAAGTAGTGGCTACGGGTGCTGAGTGGGCGCCGGGCCTGGGCCAGCCCCACGTCCACGATGCTCTTGCCCTTGCCCAAGTACTCCAGCAGCTGTGGGGAGACAGTTAGGGGTGGGGGCCAGGCTGACACCCCTCTGGAAACCTGGCTCCAAGGCTGTCTGGGGACCAGTTTCCTGTCTCTCACAGAAAGCCGGGCTGCAAGGGAAGTGGTGCTGGAGGCACAGGAGGGACTTAGTGCTCTCAGCAGGCAGGGAAGAACAGGGATGGGGCGGGGGAGTGGAGGTGGCAGCAGCAGCACGAGGGCCGAGCCCCCTACTGAAGACTGCACCCACCTGCCTACTGAGCCAAGGACCCTCTCCTTGCTGTGGGGAGACAGGAGAGCAGCCCCAAGATCCCAATGGCTGGGCGCCAAGACCACACAGGGCTCTCTCGGCCATCACTTCCCTCAGTCACCGTGCCTGCCAGCAAAGGGCCACCCAGGGGCCCTGAACACAGAGAAGAGGAGAAGCAAAGGTTAGGCCAAGAGGAAGCCTGTTGGCTTTCTCAGGGTGCCTCGGGAGGCCAAAGAGAATGCAGAGGTTAGGGGCCAAGTCCAGACGTCTGGGGGAGGGGAGACAGCTCAGAAGCCAGTTCTGCCTGGGATGGGACTGATAGTTTCTCAAGGGCTTTGTTGTACTTGGCTTTGAAAAGAGCTGTTTGTAGCCTTGTCGGGGAGGTGCCAGAGAGCCAGGGACCGACCAGCTCTGCTCCTGCATTCAATGTGTGGGAGGGGGCAGGCAGAGCAGGGCGACAAAGGCAGGCATTCCTGCTCCCAGCCCCTCGCAGCTCTTTTAAGCTGGAGCAGGGGTGTGGAGGGGAGCTGACTCCTCCGATGGGCTCCTGGGGCTCCTCAACCCCACAGTGATCCTGCCTGGGCAAGATGGGGCAGCAACCCCCAACCTGGGAGGATTTATTTATCAGTTGTCATGGTAACAGTGGGGCCGTGACTCAACCCTGTCCCCTCTGTCCCCCACCCTCAGCATCACCTGGAATTCCTTAATCCCTTTTTAATTACCCAAACTGCCCCTCAAGACTTTCTTCTACCCTCCCACCCTTCTGGCCCTGAAGAAAACTCACTCCCTGGGGACCTCCTTCACTTCTTCCCGGCAAGCCTTGGGACTGGCCTCTCACCCTGCAAAGAACTCCTGCCTGAACAGGAAAGGCATCACGCTCGTCGGCACCAGCACCCAAGCCTCCGTGTGTCTTCAGCAGAGGGAGAGGCCACATCCTCCCCACCCCTTCAGGGAGGCCTGGCCTACCCTCACCCTGGAGCCCCGAAACCCTGGCACCACAAGTCCATCCTCCCCTCCGCCCCAGA
Source organism: Moschus berezovskii (assembly GCF_049115385.1). Classification (NCBI taxonomy): domain Eukaryota; kingdom Metazoa; phylum Chordata; class Mammalia; order Artiodactyla; family Moschidae; genus Moschus; species Moschus berezovskii. Next base: position 31,147,466 of record NC_142465.1, on the reverse strand, counting down.
GAAACGCAGGCAGGCGGGGGACAGGGGCACCAGGAGAAAAGCTGGAGGTGTGTGGCAGATCGCTGGGCCTTTCTGCCCTCCTTTCTCCAGCCAGGACTGTACACACTTCAGGGCACCCTGGCTCCGTGACACTCGTAGCCCAAGTCTCCATATCTCACACTGCATTCTTCCATCAGAAATTCTTCCGATTTACCGGGTACTGTGAAGGCCCACCCTGTCTAAATTCTACTTCTGGTCCCCTGGGTGGGCTTGGCTCGGCCTGAATTCCTCCACTGTCTCTCTCCCCACAAGGCCGGGGGTGGGCTTGCGGGGTTATGGGTCTGATGCACATTAACTAGCATGGACTCCACCCAGTCTGAGCAGCCCCTAGCCCACCCTCTCCTCTGCACTGCCGAACTGGGTGGGGGACCCCACAGCTGCCCTTGACCCACGGCATCCAACTGGCCTCAATGTAGGAAACACAGTATTCTCCATTCTCAGAGCCAAAAGACAGCGGATCCAGATCCTGATCCTTGGGAAAATCCCGCCCAACCATTCCCTCTGCCTCGGCCCTGAGGACGGCAGACTGCCTTTTTGTCTATGCATGGGTGGGGAGGTATCCTTAAGTTACAAGACCAGGCGGGTGAAACACACTAATTCAACACACTAATTCGGGGCTCTGAAACCGACTGCCCACCCTGCAGAGCGGCTCAGAAAGCACAGCGGCTCACCGCCCAGAAGCCTAGGTTCCTCACACAGTCAGGAGAGGAACCACCACCTGCAGCTCCAGACACTGGTGACAAAGTGAAGGGCTCAGTCTGCACACGTCAGCCTTTCCTGAACTCAGGAAATGGGGGTTATACTAGAATACCCCAGTGTTCCAGCGCTCCCTAAACATTAACAATCGCCCCAAAGTTGCAACAGACTGGAACTGCCAATCACAAAGAAGGAAAGGATCTTTCGTCTCAGTCCTTACCCCCCCACACACCAGAACAGCCCCTGATCACCATTTCCCTAGGATACTCCCCAGATGACTCCACCCAGATGACCAACTGTCTTCCTCCCAAGGCTTCCTCCTCGAACAATGCCTCTATCAACATCTTTGGTGGGGGTAGCGGAACTCTTTCTTTAAGGCTCTCAAGATCCCCTACACCTTTCTCTACACACAACAGAAGACTTGAGAAGCCAAACAGCTCACCCCCACAGAGCAGAGGCTGTAGATCAGAGAGCCTCCTGCACCCCACACCTCCCTCACACCGGCAGCACCTACTCTTTGCCTCCTCTCCTGCTACGACCCGCCCTCGTCTTGCTAGCAGAGACCCTAATCCCTCTTGACAGGAGCAAGGGAGGGCTCAGTGCCCCGAGGGCCTAGAAGCAGCTGAAACACGAACCAGGAACACGCTTCCCACCGGCCAGCTCAGGCCCCAACACGGTCTCCTCCTGGGTTGGGTCTGGGGAGGCCCCCTGAGAGGGTGGGGCCTCATTCACCCCACCTTGTGTATGAAAGCTGTTGTCCTGTCACTAAGGACTTGTCAGAGGAGCTATGAACAGAAATGAGGAACAAAGACAGAATGAGTCTAACCCCCCAGCCCTACCCACTGCCCCTCGCCCTCAGCACGCCCTGTAAGCACACTGCGCAAGGCCTGCGGATGGGGATGAGCGGCAGCCTCCCCCATCTCAGAGCAAACATTGCAACAGCAGCTCTTCAGCATCCCAGAGCTCTGGAAAGGGGGCGCTCTCTAGGAGGGGAAAGTAAGGCAGGAGAAGCAGGAAAGCCTGTCCTCTGGAGAGAGCCAGGTCTGTCCATACATAGATCCTCAGATCAAACAAACACAACTGAGTATTAACAACTGTTAATCTAGGCAGTGGAGGCCCAGTGGGTGTTTACTGTCTACTTTTTCAGCTTTTCTGTATGCTGGAAACTTCTCAGAATGAATTGTTAGGGTTAAAAAACGAGTCTGGAGTTGGGGTCTCTCTTCTGTCTGGGAGGAGCCAGTGAGAAAGGAGATGAGAGGATAACACAGCACGAAACTGAAAGGAGGACAGAAGTGAAAGACTGGCAAGGTGGCCGAGAAGACTCACCCAGGAGCCCCGGCTAATGACACTAGACAGGAACATCTCTGGGAAAGTGGGCTGAAGCCCAGGAACTCAACTCATCCTGTGAGAAGGGGGCAGGAGAGACTGGTCATGGTAGAGTGGGCGTGGGGAGAGGGCAGCATATATCAGACAGTGGGAAGGATGGGGGCAGGGGTCACAGAAGGAATATCTAGGCTTAGTTCTGCTACCGATCCACTGTGACATTTGATCAAGTCTCTTTAATTTTCTCTGGGACTGTTTTCTCAGCAGTACGAGAGGATACGTGGGAGTGTGCGGGCAGTCACACAGCTGGGGCGGGGGGGCATGGTTTGAGGAGCTACCAGCATCTTGGGTCTTGGAGCCAGGGATGATAAATGTCCTGCCTATCAAGAAACTGTCTCACTTAAGATGACCACACTCTTCACACTGAGAAACCTGGGCGGGATGGCATCAAAGCCTGCCCCAGACTGCCCCGGACTTTTATGGTTCCACAGGGTGCTATCCTGGGAACATCATCAGGGCAGGAGAAATAGGCTGCAACCACAGCAGAGGTCGAGGTCCCTGGGAAGGGCTCCACACAGAGGGGGACGTAAAAACAGGAAGGGCAGAGGGGAGAAGCAGCTGCACCAGACATCTTTAGAAACAGGAGGCACAGGCACAGCCCAGTGACCTCTCCCAGGCTCCTACAGGCTGACACCACTCAGATCACCAGATTGGAAATACAGTGGATGGTCAGGAGGGACACGAAGGAGGAGGCCAGGAGGCAACAGTGCGGATGGCGGGTCAAAGGGCTGGAAGAAACTGGGTGAGTCACCCTCACCTGAAAGATGGGGTGGTTGGCAAGACTAGAAGAGAGGCCTCCCTCAAGAGGCTCATGTCCAAGGCAGCCCCAGAGGAGCAAGTACGCAGGGAACAGCATGCCTACCCTGCCAGCTGTCCCCAGCTGGGGTTGGGGCTTAAGAGAAGAGTTAAACTCGATAGCTTATATCTAAGAAAGAAAAAAAATTCTTAAATGTGTGGCCTAAGGGCACTGGAGGAAGGGCAGAGAGGAAGGAAGGCTATTTATAAACATCTACAGGATTCCGCATCAATTAGAAAAGATCGCCTGGGAGGAGCAAGGAGCAGAGTGGGGACAGGTCCAGGCGGGAAAGGACGCCAGGAAAACTCTTGAGGAGGTCAAGGATGAGAGCTGGAACATCCCCCTGGCTCAGCCCCAACTTCAACTCTGTAGATGTTGTCAGAATGATGGTGGAAGGGGAAAAGAAAGTAGAGATGAAGATCAGGGAGTGGGCATCTGAGGTCTCCGGGCTGGTGGCCATTGCAGTCCCTGGACCCCAGTGCCAGAAGGGAGTGCAGAGTGTGAGACTCCTCAGAGTGCACTCCTGCACGCTTCCTATCATTTTCCCTGGGTTGGACGCACCTTGCACTCCAGAAGTGGAGAGCCTTGCTCATAAACCACTCCCACCCCCCACTGCTTCTGTTTTGCTATCAAAGGCTGAGTTAAAAACAGCCTGGCTTGGGGTAAGAAGGCCAGAGGGTGGAGGAAAAGGTTGAGCCGGGAGCGGGAGGGCAGCAGAGGGACAATTCCAAGTGGGAGGCCTGAGCAGCCCACTAGAGGTCAGGGCCAGACCCCTGACTCAGCAGCCATCCACTTCCAAGCTAGCATGAGGCACAGAGGGTAGGTATGACGAAGTTCCCTCCCTCGAGGTCTATATACTTCCCAACCAAGTTTAAAATCTAGTCAGGGGACTAAGGCAGGTATGATGAGATGTATGTAAAGGCCAGCTTTGGAGGGTCAAGGACTCTCACTGAATCATCATCCGCCTCTATTCTCATCCTCTATAAAATGTAGGAAGGCCGAAGACACTGACGTGGATGCTTACTCAAAAAGGATCTTGAAGAACCTCTCCCAACGTGGTAGGATTTATGATGACACCTGAATGAAAAGTTGGGCCAGCTGGGCTGGGTTCAAGCCAAAAGGGAGGTCCAGGCATCCAGCCTCTCCAAAGTCAGCCCAGCCTCTCAAAGGCAGACAGACGTTCAGGACAGCAGTGTGTACCGCCCTGGGGACTGAAGGAACCAAAGAAGGCAAAGGAGAGCTACTGCTCTTCCCAGGGTTGAGCGATGAGCCTGAGCTCCCAAACCAAAGGGAAGGTGGAAAGGAGGACCAATGCTCAGAGAACACAGACCCGGACTCAAGGATCGTGTCAGGGTGCCAGGCACTCCTGCCCAAATTCTCACGTTCCAAAACCCTACAGAAGACACTGTCTTCACCGCCTATTCTAAGCAATTCTAAGAGCCACTGGGGCCCGGAGTCCCGCCCAGCGCCCTCCGCCCACCGCCCCCCGCCCCTTACTTACGGTTCCACAGACTCGGACGTCGTGTAGCCGGCCCCACTCATCCTCGTAACTGTCCACCATCATGACGCTGTCATCCTCACGGCCCAGCTCGGCATTGAGGTGCAGCCGCACCTCCTCACCCAGCGAGTGCATGCCCACTGCCGGAAACAGCCCGTCTGGGGACATGGGCATGATGGTGGAGCCCACCTGCGTTGTCGGGAGGGAAGGAAGGAGAGAGCTGCCGCCTGGCTCACTTTTCCCACAGCTCATCTAATTCTCACAAGGGGACTTTTGAGAATGATGCAACCAGTTATCATCACACACGCTGACAGGAAAGCAAAACAGAGGTACAGAGAAGTTTTAAAAAAAGCTGCTGAGCACTCCTGGCTGAGCAAGGAATCCACAGAGCTAGAAGGCAAATGCCATGTCTCTGAACGTGCCACCAAATACTTTTGGTACATGTTGAGCGTGGACTGGAGCAGGAAGAGAGCTCAGGATAGATGCTAAGGGAGGAAAACCCCTCAGCAGAGAACTGAGAAAGCGATTTCCCTGGGTAGGAAGTGGGGCTGCGGAGGAGAAGGAAGACAGACTGGGTCTCTCCTATGTGTTCTTATCCCAGCCCTCCACCATCACTAGCCTTTGAAGAGGGAAGGAAAGGAGAAGTGAACCAAGGAACACAAAACACAGGGAAGACATATCCTCAAAAGCATTCAAGTCAAAAGTCCCAAGACGACCTCCAGCTTACAGAGCCAGGCCATACACTCTCCCTCTTTTTTCCTGCTCAAAACCTTCCGCCACATCACCCCATTCTGTCCCCACCAAATTCTGCCCCTCCTCCACTGCATAAACTTGCCCCTCTGTGTCTATCACCTGGGGACAGTCCCAGCTTCCCCTGGGTGAGGGGAGGGTCTTCACATGCAGGAGAGCCCAGCAGAATTTAAGACTGAACTGAAGAAGATGGGAAATGAGCCCAGGGGGCCCTGGGCCAGTGCCAGCCAGCAGACTCTTTCACAGCACTCACACAAACCCCGGACAGCTTCAAGCCATTTAAATCCCACTCAGGATGTCCCACTTACCCGCTTCCCATTTTTAGTGAAGAAGATCTGGGCAGTCTGCACATCAAAGGACACTGGCTCAATGCCACAACCAATCCGGTCCCCAGAGTTGCACTTTGACCCAAACTGGCGACCCTTGGCTCGGCCATTGTAAAGCCTGTGGATAGGGCGGAACGACACACGGATCTGAGCCTGGCCTCCCAACTTCTCCCCTGTGCTCCTGCTCCCGATCACTCTGCAACGCCTGCGTCCTCGTATGAGCTCCACCCTCCCCTTTAAGTCTGCAAACCTCCAAGGAGAGTCAACAGGCCACCTTCCTGACCTGATCAGAAAAATCTAGGAAAATACCCCAAGACCAGTGAAGGAATGGCCAAAGCTACCCTGAGGTAGTCCATTGTATCTAAGATTCCCAAATCTGCAGAAAAGGGGTTGGGTGCCCCAAGAGGCAACTCACTTGCCATCATCAGCATGGTAGGCCACAGAGTCAGGCAACCAGCCAGGCTGGTGATCCAAGCTGTAGTACTGAGGGACCAGTCCCACAGCAATGGTGCCCCGGACCCCACTGTCGACAATCGACACCTGGAGGAGAGCAGGACACACTGAGCACAGAGGGGAACAGACATCCAAAGGGGCCGAGGGTGAAAGAGCCAGGAGACAAGGGACCAAAGAGAAAGGGCCCCAGAAGAAGGGCTGGGGAAAGTGGGGGCCCACTTTACCACAGTTACTTAGGAAATAATTTCCAAGCTATGGAAAAAGATAGGAGATGGAGTAGATGCCGGGCTTGGGCTAGGGTATGAGAAAAGACATGGGTCACATTCTACCTAGGTGAAGGGCAGGAGAGCCAAAGGGACAGGGTGACAGGACTCTACAGTGCCTCTCAGATTAGGCATCATGATATCCTGGGCCCTTTTCCCAGACAACAGGATAATCCTGATGGAAAGTTTAAAGAACTAGGTCAAGAATCCAGGAAAAGAGCTCCCTGGAACTAAACCATTTCACCCCCTGCTCTGCCCACCCATAGCCTTGATCACCTCAAAATAATTGCTGTCCTTTGTCAGGGGTCGAGAAGCCACATAGCAGCCAACTTCACCAGAGTTTCCATGGTAACTGAAGGGGAAAAGAAGAGGGAGGTCCATTAGCATCCTAGCCCAGGAGTTTGCGGGAGCGCCTTAGGGACCCCAACCCCACCTGCTGAGGGCCAGCAGAGAGGAGAATCCACCTGGTCACACTGGGGATATCTGCACAAATACCATAACAAGATACTTGAGATCACCCGCTCCCTCCAGCAAGGGTCAACCCATACCAGACCACTGGAAGCCTGGCTTATGCACTGCCAGTGGGGAAGAGAAGGCAGAGCCTCCCGCAGTGGCCTATCAGGCGGCCTCACACCCTGTCTGACCGCAATCCTTCATGCTGCAGCTTCAGCCCGTTTCCTCTGGCTCTGTCCTCAGTGGAGTTTGAGAACGGCTAGTCTTTACCCTCTGGACCAAAGCCTTTCATAGACTCAAACAGTTATTCACTCCCCACTCCTCAACTTTCTTGTTTCCAGGCTAGATAGCACTACTGCTGTCCCTCTTCCAGTGACAACTCTGTGAGAGAATTCGGTTCCAACGGAGTCAGGGGAGAGTTTCAAGCCAGAAAACAGAGAAAACAAACACACAAATCAAAGGGCTGGAAGCCAGTGAGCAGGATGCACTACCGGGCCATCCTTCCCCAAACAGGACATCCACTGCCTTTGAAATGGTCATTCTTTCACCAAATCCAACTCAAGAGATGCAGGCAGGAGACCCAGGCATCGCACAGACTCACTGGAGTCCTCTCGGCAAGACAGCTGGGCAACTCCTGAGACCCCTGCAGCCTCCATCTCCGACATGACTGCTTCCGATGCAGATGGGGACAGAGGGGCCCAGAGACACAGGCAAAGAGGGGTGCAGGGTGAAGAAGCACACCGCTCCATTCAGAGAGGCCTCCGGAGCCCACTGCATCCCCGTGCAGTGTCAACAGGTCTCTGCTTCTGCAGAAGCCCCTTTTCCTCTCTGAGACCTGACACAGAAAGGAAAATGTGAAAGCCCGCCCTGAAACTCACCTCAAAGTGTCTCCGTCTACAAGAATATGCTTGAACCTCTCCTGGTACCGGAAAGCCCGGACCTCGCGGATCTCCCGGATCCGCCGGCGCCAGTTCAGAAACCGGTAGTGCAGGTTGAGGTCATCCATCTTGTTCATGAGAACAAACCTGCAGGGGGAGAAGCGACTTGAGGAAGAGGAAGCGCGGCCCTGAGCACCTCAGCAGGTTCTACCCGGAATGCAGAAAGGACTCTAGACCTGAAGCCAGTTGCCTAGGTTGACCTTCACAATCCCCACCCTCATCCTTTCATTCAGCAAACATTTGCTGAGCTCCCACTCTGTGCTCCTGCTGTCCAAGGGGCTATGGATACAGCTGTGAACAAGATGAAAGTGAAAGTGAAGTCTCTCAGTCGTGTCCGACTCTTCGCAACCCCATGGACTGTAGCCTACCACTCCTCAGTCCGTGGAATTTTCCAGGCAAGAGTACTGGAGTGGGTTGTGACTATTCTCATAGCGCTTCCATTCTACCCAGGGAGACACGACAGACAATAGACAGACATGACAATGTTAGACAGTGCAGGAATAAGCACAGTGACGTGACGAAAGAATAACAAGTTGAACTCAATGAGATGAAAAGGTGACTGGCATGTGACAAGCCCAAGAAAGTGCATCCCAGGCAGAGGGGACAGCCAGAACACAGGTCCTGAGGTGCAAGGCAGCTGGCATGATAGGAAAATAAAAAGGACAGGTGGCTGGTGTGCAACGAATGTGAGGCAGAAAAAATGTACCAGAAAAGGATGGAAGGAAGGAAGGGGCCAGATCAATACTCTGCAGACCATGTTAAGGAGTTTAAATTTTATTCCAAGTATGATGGGAAAGCTCTGGAGGGTTTTAAGAAAAGAAATGATATGTTTCTAAGGCTTATCTGATTGTAAAGATCATTCAGGCGGCTGGCTGGAGACTAAACTCATCACAAGATGAGCAAAACAGAGTGGCAAACAATCAGGAGGCTGCAGCTGCTGTTCTAATGAGAAATGGCATCCACAAAGATGGTAGGAGTGAAGATGGAGAGGAGTAGGATGACCCAGGTATTTAAACCACCAACAGTGCTAACGCATAGGTGAATGAATTTTCCCCAAAGTGACAAAAAGAGGAGTTACTTTCTCTCCCCAGATCCCAAACCCTGGGACAAGGGTTCCATCAAGGCCTGACAGTGTCCTGCACACAGTAGGGGTTTAGGAAGCTGGCTAGGCTAAATTCACTCCGCATGCGCATATTACAAGCTTCTGCAGTAGCTACAAACCACTGTGTGGCTCAGGAGGGTAGGCACCTGCGGGAAAGCCCTAGGACTGGCCTCCTCGGCACTCGGCCAGGGCTCGACCCCAGGTTGATGCTGGCGCCCCAGACCTAGGGGCATCTGCTTGCCTAGAATCCCATGGCCTTCGCACCAGCGAGAGGAGGCCGCACCGGGCCCCGCCTCCACCCGGATCACTCCGAGGAGACCCGGGGGAAAGGAGCACTGGCCCGTCAGTGTGACTACGCCCAGACTCCCCAGGCCCTGCACTGGGCCGAGAAGGGTCCCCAGAGAGGAAGCCCAGCGACCAGAGCGCAAGGCCCCGCCCCTGACCCCGAAGCCTCCGCCCAGGACCCCAGCCTCCCGCCTCAGGCTCGGTGGAGACCGACCCGAGGCCTCCGGGACCCCGCCCCCGATCCCCGCCTACCGGGGCCGCCGCGTCCTCCTCATCCATAGGCCTCTCAGCTCCGCACACTAGCTCTTCGGCCGCCGCCACCACACACATCCGGGTCCCCGCCCTTCCTACGCTCCCCGAGCCCCGCCCCTTTGCACCCACTCTGGCCAATCTGCAGCGGCCGAGGACGACAGGCACCTGCAGGAGCCAATCGAAGGACGCAGGCCGGATCGGGCGCGGCCCGGTGAACCGGGTACCTAGCGCCGGGTAGGGGCCGGTCGACCCGGCCGCAGAGAGGGTGATAGGCGGCGACGTGGCGCCCCGGGCGCTGACTGGCCGGTCGAGGGGCGGCTCCCGCCCCGGGGGGGGCGGGCGGGGAAGGTCGCTGCGTACCCACAAATACTGTGACTATTCCCTCAGCGCTAGTTCCGTGTCAGACGTGATGCTAAGAGCTCTGTAGCAATGTCCTTTTAATCCGCTCAACAGCCTTATGAAATGAGTCTTATTTTAAATCCTGTTTGCGGGTGCAGAGCCTGAGACTGGTCTCCATAACGCGTGTACCTGTTACCATATGTTTTGGATAACCAGAGTTATACCATTACCGTGTGGTTTATATTCTCCCGAGCTCCATTTCATGTCACCTTGCCTTCATTCTGGGCAAGGCATTCCTACCAGGAGAAAACTTCGAATGTAAAAAGCAGAGGGGTTGGTGTGACTTAAGCAAGGTTACGCTGGGGCCATAATGAGTAGGGAAGATGGATATGGTACTGACCTTTATCGCACACCTACTGGAGGGTGATTATTGCCCTTCTGGGGAGGACGTTCCCCATTTCCTCCCATTACCAAATTTCTTATCCGGGTAGGAAGGTTTTTGTCTGTCCTCTGTGTTGTTTTTTAAGTCTTTATTGAATCTGTTACAATATTGCTTCTATGTTTCGGTGTTTTGGCCATGAGGCATGTGGGATCTTAGCTCCCTTTCCCGGGATGGAACCCACAGGTTCTGCACTGGAAGGTGAAGTCTTGGCCACTGGACCACCACTGGACCACCAGGGGATATCCCCCCTCCTCTGTAGTCTTATACCATTTTCTTTGCACCTCATTTACAGCACTTTATTACAGTCTTACTTTTACTATCTATGTGTGTAGATCTCTCTCTGCTGGAGTGTGAGGTCCTTCTGACCCGTGGGAGCTATCCTATTCTTATCATAAAGAGGTGCTCTACAGATGTTGAATGAAATGGAAGCCATGCTTTCCTATAACATAAACAGTGACCACTTGGCATAATGGAAATAGGTGTCAGAAATAGATGTAGACTGGGAATTCACTTCAGTTCAGTTGCTCAGTCGTGTCCGACTCTCTGCGACCCCATGAATCATGGCACGTCAGGCCTCCCTGTCCATCACCAACTCCCGGAGTTCACTCAAACTCATGTCCATCGAGTCAGTGATGCCATCCAGCCATCTCATTCTCTGTTGTCCCCGTCTCCTCCTGCCCCCAATCCCTCCCAGCATCAGAGTCTTTTCCAGTGAGTCAACTCTTCGCGTGAGGTGGCCAAGGAGTTTCAGCTTTAGCATCAGTCCTTCCAATGAACACCCAGGATTGATCTCCTTTAGAATGGACTGGTTGGATCTCCTTGCAGTCTATAGGACTCTCAAGAGTCTTCTCCAGCACCACAGTTCAAAAGCATCAATTCTTTGGCAATCAGCTTTCTTCACAGTCCAACTCTCACATCCATACATGACCACTGGAAAAACCACAGCCTTCACTAGACGGACCTTGGTTGGCAAAGTAATGTCTCTGCTTTTTAACATGCTATCAAGGTTGGTCATAACTTTCCTTCCAAGGAGTAAGCATCTTTTAATTTCATGGCTGCAATCAGCATCCACAGTGATTTTGGAGTCCAAAAAAATAGTCTGACACTGTTTCCACTGTTTCTCCATCTATTTCCCATGAAGTTATGGGACCAGATGCCATGATCTTCGTTTTCTGAATGTTGAGCTTCAAGCCAACTTTCTCGCTCTCCTCTTTCACTTTCATCAAGAGGCTTTTTAGTTCCTCTTCACTTTCTGCCATAAGGGTGGTGTTATCTGCATATCTGAGGTTATTGATATTTCTCCCAGCAATCTTGATTCCAGCTTGTGCTTCTTCCAGCCCAGCGTTCCTCAGACTGGAAATTAGGAAATCTGAATTAGAACCCCAGATCTGTGACTAACATTTACTTGTCATGTTTCCTTAGGCACCTTAATATGGGGCAGTTATTCAGGCTTTCCTGAAAAGTAGATGACAGTGATTTTGTATAATGTCCCTCAGTTTCATTTTGTCCAACTATCATTTTACTCGTTATTATACTAAGGTTATACGTTAACAACTTTATTCAGATCTATGAGTAATTTTTGTATATGTTATGAGGTATAGATGAAAGTTCTTTTTTTTTTTACACATGGAGATCCAACCGTTCCAGTAGAATTTGTTGGAAAGACTGTCCTTTCTCTGCTGAATTCTTTTGCACCTTTGTCAAACATGTATTGAACAACTGTTATTAAAAATACTTTAGGGGACTTGCCTGGTGGTCTAGTGGTTGGGACTCCATGCTTCCAATGCAGGGGGTGTGGATTCGATCCCTGGTTGGGGAATTAAGATCCTATATACTACAGGGTAGGGCCAAAAATAAAATTTTAAAAGTGTTTTAAAAAAAGAAATCAATTAGCCATATTCTTGTGGGTCTATTTCTAAACTCTAGGTTCCACTGATGTGTTTTAAGTTTTGATTATTATAATTTTATAATAAGTCTTGAAATCAGGTACTATAAGTCTTTCAATTTTGTTCTTTTTAAAAAGTTGGTTTGAGTTACTCCAGGTCTTTTGCATTTCCATATGAGACTATCAGTTTGCCAATTTCTACCAAAAAAGCCCTCTGGGAATTTAATTGCCATTGCACTGAATCTATTGATCAATTTTGGGAGAACTGACATTTTAACAATATGGAGTCCAATCCAGGAGGATTGTACTGATGTCTTCCACTCTAATCCAGTACCACAGAGCTCATTTTAGCCTTCCTCCCTACTTCTCTGTCACTTCTCTCTCAGACAAAGAGAAACCCAATATCCATTACTTATTTGCTCAACCCCAGTGTACATTAAGCAGTTTCAAAATTTTTAATCCATAAGCCCATGAGAAACAAATTTATCAACGAGAGTACAGTGTTTATGTACGTATAGAGCATGCCATTCCATTTATCATTAGCCTTACAGTTTCCAGTCAAAACACTGTTTTCCAAAGTTACTTAGGTCAGCACCTTTTTCCCCTCACCACCGCAGTGTGTTTATGTCATACATGTATAATATAGTTAGATCTATCCGTTACAGTCTGCCTTCTATCCTGGAATACCCTACCATCCTGTTTGATTTTTTTTAGGTGTTAAGCATGTGTTGGATGGACAGATATTAATTCTAAGCTCCCTGTGAATACAATTCCTCCTTAATTATGTCCGTGTCATATAGTTACATCCACATAAATAAATGCTCTATCAATCTATTGATCTTTATTCATGTAATTATCCAAAAAAAGCAAACTTCAGATCTGCAGTTATTACTCCTTCTTCACTAATGATTCCCAGCTCCTAACCATCTGGCTAACTCCAGCCCAGTCTAGAAAACTCCTCTGCTCCCTTTCTAGTTTACCTTTGTCTGGTGTAACGGGGACCCTGGGAATCTACGCAGAACAAGTCATGCACACACACCCGCTGCATGACACCATGCTCTCATACCTCTTACACAAAGATGTGCTTTTCTGAGAGCCTCCACACTTCCCTCTCTTCAACCTACCTTAACCTATCTTTTCTCCTAACTTCTATTTTAAAGGCCTATTCTCCAGGAAACCCTCTTTGATTTATCCAGGGGCCAGGTTTCCCTCTGTTATTGAACCCTGACCACACTGGGCCTCTCAGTCTCTTTGGCCTTTACTCGAAGAACAACAGGAGGGATAGGGAAAGTGAGAGGAGGGGGTGAAGGGCTGAGAAAGCCAAGGGCTGCCCTGGGTGGCCTGGGCTAGCTAAGAAGTATAGAAGCACCAGTGGAGGCTCCAGAGAGTTACAATGTACCCCCTTCACCTCTCAAGGCCCTCCCCCAGGACTGCCTTTGTTCGCACCCAAAACAACAACCTTTACTTGTATCAATTCCAAACATGAGCTAGGAGCTGTGGGTCCAGAGATGAAGGTATGGGGCTCTTGTTCTCAAAACACTCATAACCTAATTGGAAAAAATAAGACATGAGAAAAGATAAGCAGACATTTAAAACAGCAACATAATAATATAGATGAATTCAGAGAAAGGCAGACCACTGGCCAAGCAGGTGGGGAAGAGGTGGTAGAATCTGGTCTGTAGTAAGAGGAATGGCAGAAATAGATGTTTTTCTGGAACTCTCTTGCCCACCTCAGGCGAAGAGTTGACTCACTGGAAAAGACTCTGATGCTGGGAGGGATTGGGGGCAGGAGGAGAAGGGAACAACGGAGAATGAGGTGGCTGGACAGCATCACCGACTCAATGGACATGAGTTTGAGTGAACTCCGGGAGTTGATGGACAGGGAGGCCTGGCGTGCAGTGATTCATGGGGTCGCGAAGAGTCAGACATGACTGAGAGACTGAACTGAACTGAACTGAACTGAACTGAACTGAACTGAAGAGGAATGGCAGGGGGGAGTTTCATCCTTATGAGCTGAAGACTTGTAGTCCAGATTACCTCTGAGCATCACACCTTAACTTCCCCTAATCTCAGTTCAGACTCAGAGATGAGAAACTGCCAAGGGGTTCTGGGGAGGGTGATCCCACCAACTGGTTGAACCCGAGTGTGCTTCCAGAGCCAACTGTCCACCGGGCCATGACTGCCATATGGGAGCAGAGGTCCTCAGGCAGGGAAGAGGGGCACAGAGTACCACAAAGGCGTTTGAGGAAGAGAGAGCCACAGGAGCAAGATCAACTGGGAGGCTGCATGTGGGACAGATGGCAGAAATCAGAGGCTGGAGACCAGCTGAGGGTATCACAACAGTTCCCGTCAGACCCACACCAGACTGAGGCCACGTCATGACGGCTCATTTAGCCATCGCTCTGGGGCTTTCCATCTGTAGACTGTGCTACCACCCATCTTTCTGCAGACTCAGCGCTCAAAAGGATCCAGGCAGGACCCCTGGCTCTCAAAAGGAAGTCAGCACCTGATGGAGCGGTGGGTTTGGAGGGACCGGTGTGGGTGAGAGGAGTAGGAGGACAGAGCGTAACCTGCAAGAGAAGGAAGTCCTGCCAAGGTTTATTTATAAAAAGCCTAAGTAACAGCCCATGCTGTCTAGCCTTTTCACAGCACCGACAGAAGCTTTCTCTCCACAGAGGCCAGACAGGGTCCCAGGGGTCTGTTTTGATCTACGCTCCATCCTGAGCACTTACTGTGACCTTCAGACCTCTGCTCTGGGTGCTGAGGTGAAAGGTATCCCAAAGGGAGGAAAGCAGAGTTTGAGAGTCTCAGTCTGCAAGAAAAAGCCTAGTTAGATCTCAACACTGGAAGCACACAGCTCTGGACACCTAGGCTGAAGGCATGGGGAAGAGGGAAGAGCAGTGCTGGGGAGGCAGGTCGACTGGGCTGTTCAGGGCTGTGCTGAGACTACGTGGCAGGACCAGGCTGGGCAGTGAGTATAACCAGGGGAAATTTGTAGAGGTGGTAGAAGGGTGCACGGGGGAATTTGGGAAGGGAGCAGTGGATGAGAGAGGCTGGCAGAGTATTGGTCTTCTGTGCAATAAAACCTGCAAAATCACTTTACCCAAACTTTATTTAGAAGCCACACTGAGATCCTGCAGGAGCAGGATCCCAGCTTTCCACAGAACTTTCCGTCTTATTCAAGAGCAACAAGGTGGAGTCAGGAGAAAAGCCCTAGCCAGAGACATGTGCTGGGCAAAATAAATAGTGATAAGGACAGAGGGACAGGATGGCGCGCACTACCCTGAGGTCAGAGCTTGAAGCAGGAGGCCCCAGAGCCTCCCAGAGTAGAGGAGAGCTGCCCCTCCCCACGGCCCCAGCACCCTCCTCCCTGCCTGCCCAATCTTCGGCCACTGGGAGATACTGCTTTCCAAATGTCCTAGGGTCCTAGGGTAGCCCTGCGGGGAGGGGGCTGGGAGTAACTTTTTTTTTTTTTTTCATTTACGGAAAAGTTCAGGAAGCTCTTGCTGACATTCTTGCTTGGGGGCCCAGAATTTAAACTTAGTCACTGCCCAGAGCCCTTGTTTTAGGAAAGAATGAGATGGCCAGTGTTGCGTAACCCAGAGCCGTGTGGGTGGGGGTTGCAGAAGGAAACGGTCCTTCTTCCTCCCTCTAGGAAGGAAGGCTCAGCTAGGAGTTCTGGGGATGGGCAGGGCACTGCCTGGGGAAGGGAGGCCACGGGTGGGGGAGGTGGGGTGGACAGACCAATGGAGTGAAAGCCCTGGAGAGCAGGCTGACCCGAAACACTCAGCCCCATCACTGTCCAACCCCCCTTGGCATAGAACAGCTTGAATAATCCAGAAAACCCAATGGATGATACTGGGTGGGGATGGAGTGGGGGCCAGATTCTGGGAAAGGAGAGGAACGGAGGGGTGGGCTGACTTGGATGAAGGACACAGGTTGGTTGAGGTCTGCTCTTTGGCCACTTAGAGCAGCCAGAGTATGGGTTCCTCTACCTCCCCACCCCAACCCCCCATAATTTCAGCTGGTCAGTCACCCATCCCTGCCTCCCAGGTGTTCAGCCAGTTCTGTTGCCACACTGCTGCCTCGCGCCTACCCCACCACGCCCCACAATCCTTCCAGACTCTCATGGCCCCAGTATAGTCCTAGGATTTCTGACGGTTCATTCAAGGTGTACTCCCCTCCTTTCCAGCATTCCAGCATCCTACCCGAGTCTGGCCCCATCACCTGCCTTCCCCTCAGTCACGTCTCAGGGAAACTTTCCCTTGCTCCTCCCTCAGCTTTGCTCTTCCTCGCCTCGCCCTCGGCTTACTCTCTCCCAGCAGCAGTCCGTTCTCCCAAGACCCCACTTGTCCGTCGTCTCCGCCTTTTCTCTCTTTCCTTCGCCCACATCCCCCTCCCGACCCCCACTCCACCCCTTCTCCGTCCACTTAGGTCCGCCATCTTCTCCCCACCACCCCGGAGTCCCTGGGTCTCCTTCACCCGCCACACACACCCCCGAACTGGCTTTCAGGGGGTGAAACCCTCATCCCAACTCCGGCCCTCTCCTGCTTCCACCACTTCCCACCCTCCAGGGCCTCCAGCCAGCTGTCCAGCTCCCAAATTCCGGGCGAGATTCCCGGAACAAAGCAAGAAAACTCGGAGCAATTTGGGAAGAAAACAGCAACTGGGAAGGGAGGAGGTAGAGAAGCGTGGGGAGGACCCAGGTGGAGGGGGGGCCTCTCCAGTCCCACCCCGTGGAGGGAATGCCCCTGCCTTCTCCGCACGCCCCCCCTTCACCTGGCTCTTAAAGGGCCCGGCCCCTGCCGGCGGCTACTTAAGGCAGAGGGGCGGCGGCGGGAGGCAGCTGCGCTGCGACGGCTCCGGGAGGAGTGGACGGGGCAGAAATCCTGACCATGACCCCCCACAGGCTGCTGTCGCCACTGCTGCTAACTTTGCTGCTCGCTGCCCGCCCAGGAGGCGCCTTGGCAAGGTGCCCGGGCTGCGGGCAGGGGGTGTCTGCGGGCTGTCCAGGGGGCTGCGCGGAGGAGGAGGACGGGGGGCCGGCGGCGGAAGGCTGTGCGGAAGCTGGGGGCTGTCTCAGGAGGGAGGGGCAGCAGTGCGGGGTCTACACTCCCAACTGCGCCCCGGGACTGCAGTGCCAGCCGCCGGAGAAAGAGGATTTGCCTTTGCGGGCGCTGCTGCAGGGCCGGGGCCGCTGCGGCCGGGCGCGCACGCCCTCGGGTGAGTCCGCCGCGCCCCGCCCCTGCCCCGCCCACCTGAGCCCCGCAATTCTGCAGACTGGGTCCCCGAGGGATGAGCTCGGGCAGAGGGACGCTTCCTTCTCCCCATCTCTGGCAGATTCCAAGCAGTGCCTGCTTCCCTCCCTGTCTTTTCTTCGCCCTGACACCCTGACTTTCCCTTCCCATCCTGAGCTCCGGGGGAGGGGGTATATTTTGGGGGGTGAAAGGGCAAGTGCGGGAAGCTCCTACAAGGCTGGAGTGAGGCTGACGGCCCTAGGGGATGAAGCAGGGAGATGTGTGACCCCCCGCAACCTTTTTTGCCCCCTCTGCCTATTTTTTCTTGAGGGGAAAGGGAGGGTTGGAAGGGTTTAGGGACTTACTGTATGCCACAGAGGCCCAGCTCCTTCAGCCCTAGACCCCCAAGCTGGAGAAAGGACCCAGACATTGTTCCCAGCTTCCACTTAGAAAAAGAGGGAAGAGAACTCCAGACTCCCAAACCCTGAACACACTGAAAATTATCTCCTTTTAATATCAGGGTGTCCAAAGCACCTGAACATAGAGTGAAAAATAGAAGATGGCTCAAATCCAGAGATGTTTTAGAGTAGACTAGGGTCAGAGAGTTGGCGCTGGCCCTCTCCCCCGCCCCCAGGGTGAGGGTCAGAGGTGGGAAAAGAAGGAAATCTGCCAAATCAGGGCTATGATTTAAAGCTTTTCAGAACCCTCCACCCACCTCACCGCACCCTAAGCCAGAAGGGAGAATAGAAGGCTGAGTCACTGGGTGGGAGGGACAGAAGTGAGTCAGAATCTGAAAGATGGGGGACAGCAGGGAGCTGCGCAGAGCAGGAAACGTGAACGGCCCCCACCCCAGGGCATCTGAGCGCTTCCCCGGGAAGGGATGGGAAATCAGCTTTCAGTTTCTTTCAGTCCCAAAGGCCTGGGTCCAAGCTGCTTGGGGTTCTCCTGGAAAGCAGTGGTCTGGGTGGGTCAGAGGAGGCAGCTGGGAGCATGGTCACGGTAGGATACTTAATAGAGAGAATGAGAGGCGAGATCTGAGAAGTGTGGAGGAAGAAGGACCAGACTTGGGATTGCAGAAGAAATGGTTCTTGGGTTTTGAGATGGGAGCAACTGTCTAGGCTTGAGGTCTGGGGGCTGAGCAGAGCTTGACTTTGTGCATGGAGAGGGAGAGACATCAGTTCAGGGCTCATTATATTTCATTTCTAGCTGGGGCAGATTCCAAGCAGCGCCGACTCTCCTCCGTGTCTTTTTTTCGCCCCGACACTCTGACTTTCCCTTAGCCTGAGCTCTCCCCAAGCCCCCCAGTACCGTGCGTGAAACTTTTTCCAGAGAAGGGAGCAGCCTGCAGGTTGGAACCGCTCATTCCTGCACCTTTGCACCCTGCCCGCCTTCCACCTCCTGGTTAAAGGACTGAATCGCACAGGTTCCTGGGACCGCGGGAGTTGAGCTTGGCTGAGCCTCAGGGGACCAAAAGGCCCCCATTGCCGTGCCCCCAAATTAACTGTGTCTCCGGCCTGGGAGGGGTAGGCTGAGTCACATTAGGGTCACAGCGGGGACACACATTCCACTTGGGTCCCTGCTGACCCCCTCGCACCGCCGTTTGTCTTCTGCCCCATCTCCCTGGCTTGGTGCGCCCCCTGCTGGCCTCCGGTGGAACAACCAGGCCTTTTCACCCAAAGCCGCAAGGCTATCAATGCATGTACGGTATTGATTTTCGCTTTCCAAAATACTTCTCTTTTATAAGCCTTAAAACTAGCCTGGGGATATTATCATGAAAGATAATATCACCATTGTTCAGAGAAGGAAACCGAGGCCTGGAGAAGGTAACAGTGGAGCCACACTCTAAACCCCATCACTGCTCTGAAAGCCCCGCTCCTTTCCACTTGACTCTTTGACATCTGGTTGATTTCTGGGCTCTTCTTCCCCCATTCCTCTTGCGGCTGTAGGGGAGAATCCTAAGGAGAGTAAGCCCCAAGCAGGGGCCGCTCGCTCGCAGGACGTGAACCGCAGAGACCAACAGAGGAACTCGGGGAGCTCTACCACTCCTGCCCGGCCCAATTCTGGGGGTGTACAAGACACTGAGATGGTGATTTGGGGCTGGCAGGGTGCAGAAGGGGTGGGAGCCCTGGAGATCCTCCTCTGAGACCGCTCCCTTGGGCTTGGCAAAGTCTCCCATCCCAGTCCTGGGAGCCTGGCTGGTGGGCCCAGCAGGCTCTGCAGCGGAGCTGTCCCTCCCCGCCAGGGTCCCTGCCGCAAACATCTGGACTCCGTGCTGCAGCAACTCCAGACCGAGGTCTTCCGCGGGGCTCACACCCTCTACGTGCCTAATTGTGACCATAGGGGCTTCTACCGGAAGCGGCAGGTGAGGCCTTTCCTGTAGGGGGTTTACAGAGTTGTATAGCTGCCCTGCCTTTAGGGCTCTCCCAGCATTAGGGCCGCGCATAGAGAATAGCCGACCGCAGCTGTGGGAGGGGTTAGATTATCTAAGTGAAACTGAAAGTCGCTCAGTCCCGTCCGACTCTTTGTGACCCCCATGGACTGTATAGCCTGCCAGGCTCCTCTGTCCATGGGATTCTCCATGCCAGAATACTGGAGTGGGTAGCTGTTCTCTTCTCCAGGGGATCTTCCCAACCCAGGGATTAAACCCAGGTCTTCTGCATTGCAGGCGGACTCTACCATCTGAGCCACCAGGGAAGCTCTTAGATTATTTTAGGAACATCTGAGAGAGGTTCACATAAGCATCAGAATCACCCTGCCATGAATGCCGGTGGCAGAGCCCCACCCACTGAGCCTGAGAATTTGCATTCTAACTGTGGCCCCTAGTGATACTGTTGGTTCAGAAACCACTTTGAGAACCATGGCTCTAGCCTAGAAGAACGGGCACGCTCTGTGGGGTGGAGAAGAAAAGCCACAGAAGGGAAGCCAGTGGGCCTCACTATCCTGAGAACACTCAGATGTTTCCACAGACTCAGACTCAAGAGTCCACAGCTTGTCCCCCACCCCGGGGGCCCCTCCCATCTCTCCCACTGGAGCCTCGCCGCACCTCTGATCCGTATGTCTCTCTCCCCAGTGCCGCTCCTCCCAGGGGCAGCGCCGAGGTCCCTGCTGGTGTGTGGATCGCATGGGCCAGCCCCTGCCTGGGTCCTCAGAAGGCAGCGATGGAAGCTCCCTCTGCCCCACAGGAAGCAGCGGCTAAGCCTGGGCTGGGGGGCTGCAGGGCCACTGACAGGAGCATGGGGCCGTCCTCTTGGGTTATCTGTTGAGTGATGGGTAACTGCGCGTTCAGGCCCTGCCCCACTGTCCCCCTCACCCCTGGGACCTCACATGTGGAAAGATTGTTGGTGTCGGCTTGGGGTGTTAATAAAGCTGTGTTGGGGGGATCTCTGGTTTATGTCTCTGTGTTCACCTCTCACATTTATGGAGTCACTGGCCCTTCTTTCTGCCTCCATCCAGCCCCCCATAGAAGCTCTCTTCTCTCGTGGACTGCCTTCAGCCCTTCCTGCCACACTCGGAATGACAGAGACAGCCACTGGTAGAGCTTTCACAACCTCAAGCCTCACCCAACTGCCCACCAGGGAGTGGGAGGCAGGAGATGGGGGTGGGAAGACACTGAGGCCTTGGCAGGCCTTGGGGTGAAGTTGTGACCTTTTTTCTACCATTGATCTTTGGACATAAAGGGAGAGGAAGGATTAATAGTTAATCCCCACCAGGAGCTCAATGAAGAGAAACTCAAGGCACTTACCCTCTGTTCCTTCGTATTAAAAAGGGAAGGGAATTAGTATTCATTGTGCTCTTGCCACGGGCCACGCCCTGGACCATGTGCTTTTACCTGGACTACCTCATTTTGTGCTTACCTTGTGAGATAGGGACTTTTGAACCTGTTTTTCAGAGGAGGAAACTTCAGCTTAAACTATTTGGGACCTTTGCCTGAAATTCCACAGCCAGCAAGTGATCACGGGAGGATTGAAATCTGATTTGATAATGATAATGCTGGGCATCCCCAAGTGCTGAATAAGTTTTTGTTTTGTCTCCTTTCTGCTTACCTGCTAAGCCAAGCAGGTGCAGGGAGGACTGGTGTCCAGAGCCCCGGGAGGGGCCCCAGCCCCGCAGTTGTCGCAGGCACCCACCTCATAGAATAATAGTCACATGCACGCAAAGCTATGTCAACAAGGTTCTTTCACACACCTTATGGTCTCGGAGCTGAGTGCCCTGATACCTGAAGATGTTGCTGACTCCTCCCCAACCTTCAGCCTACTGAGCAGGTGAAGCAGCCATACCAGGTGATAAGCCTCAGAGGGGCAAAGTCCCCCTCCCCATGACTGTATGGGTGCAGAGCCCCCATTCCTGCGGGAGAGAGCTGGGCGTCTGGATGGTGGCCGGGGCTGTTTGTTGGTGGGGGTGGGGTGAGGAGGAGGAATGTCCATCCCTGTGACAGCCAGCAAAGCAGAGCCTGTAGCTGAGATGGTGCTGCCTTCTGGATGGGGATAGGGGATCGGATAACCTATAACCCCTCCTCCTGAAAGGACTTTAGTCTTTGGTGCTGTCAGAGGTTCCGAGATAAGCGCTCAGCCAGGCAAGCTTGAAGGAAGGGAGGAAACACTAATCAGCCGCCACTGCCCGGTCATGGAGCCAAGGGCGACCCAAGTGCGGAGGAGAGAAAGGCTAGGAAGACAGCAGGAGGCCCGGCCCTCCAGAGAAGGGGAGCCCCGTTCTGGGGGTGCAGAAGGCTCAGATGGCGTTGCAGGTGGGGATGCGCTGGCGAGAGGGGGCTCCTGCTATCTACCTTCAATCCTTCCTGCTGTCCTGGGAGGCCAGTAAAGGCAGACCGCAGCCTCTGCCTCCTAACCCCCCAGCTGGGGAAGTGAGGAGAAAAGGGCTATTCAGTGCCTTGCCTTGTCTTTCTGACTCTTTTTCACCCCAGTCGGAGATTAGAGTATCTTCTTGTTCCCTGAGTACCCTGTTTTCAGTAATGTCATCATGCTCCCTGCTTGCCAATGGGCTGCTCACCCCCTACAAAAATACCCTCCTTATGATTACCTCTGCCCCTCTCACCCTCCCTACCCTGGCCATGATACTGGATATTGACTGGTTGTGGGGAGGGGAGGCTGTTGAGCACACAGAAAGCAAATTTGCTGGACAGAGAAAGCCTCTGGGTCTGCACTAGACAGCAGAACCCTAACTCCTCCTTTTCCTAGGGAACACGGAGGTGCACAGAGGCCCAGATTTGGTACAATGGACCCAACACATGCAGGTGAGGGATGTCGGAGGTCAAACGGACAGGTCCTGGAGTAGAGGGAGGAAAGGGTGAGGACTGGTTTGGTGATAAAGACAACTTGTTCTTGGGTTCAAACCTCTCAGATCGGGGTAGAGCTAAGGGTTAAGATGGAGGAGTTTGAAGCACAGGTCATCAGGGGAGGGGCCCAAAGTCAGCCGGTAAACAGTCTTCTGTTAGCAGGACTGGAGGTCAGGAGAGGAAAGGCTGGGGTCAGGGAGAAGAGAGCAGGATCAGAGATGACGAGCTGGTTGGGGGTCAGATCCAGAGACTGAAAGTATCTTTCCTGGATCCTCACTGCTGCCCTGGGAAACCAGACGGAGTTAAATTGCAGGTAGCGGGAAGCTCTGGGCAGGAACCACGCTTTTTCCTCTGTCCATCCTGGGCACTTAGCAGTGTGCCTGGCATGGAGGGAGGCTCAGGACGTGTTTGGTGAGTGGGAGGAAGGCTGACTGGATGGAGAGACCGTACACCCTTCCCTGCTTTGTCCTGCAGGCTGTAAAGACACAGTTGCTGGAGAAAGCACAGGGCCAGCTGATGGAGCTGCTGGATCAGGCCATGTGGGAGGCCGTTCAAGCTTACCCACCGCAAGACAGACCAGTGCCCTCCATCCCGCCAGACTCCTTGTGCAAGTAAGAGTCTCAGGAGCCGGGGTCTAGGGGGTGGCTGTGCAGCCTCCTCCATCATAAGGACTATGAGCCACATATGTTACCTCACATGCCCTTTTCCAGCATGGATGTAACTTTGACTTCAGTCTTCCCTCTTCTTCCCTTATCGCCTCTGTCTTCCTGACATTGACTACTGGGCTTTGCTCTCCCTTGGCCATGACCTTTTCACCTCGTCCTGCCTGCTGGCCCTAACCCTGACCTTCCCCTACTACTGCCCTTGGCTCCCAAGCAGTGACCTCCTGCAAAGCCCTACGCTCTGCTTATAGCCTTCTGCCTCTGGTTCCTAACCCAGAATAACTGTCTCAATTCAGGACCCGGGAGCCATCCCTGGGAAAACGAAAAGTTTTCATCATCCGCAAGTCCCTGCTTGAGTAAGTCAGGGGTGAGGACAGGGGGTGGGAAAAAAGAAAGAGCTTTGTCTGGGGGTCCAGGACTCCTCATTTATCATCCTCAGGCTCTCCGTGACTTGGGAGAGGACACGGAGATGGTTTCTAAGGTTCCATTTCTCTGTTTGCCCTGGGCGTAATTGTGGAAGAAAGGCCACCAGGATGAGAGTTGTCTGGGCTGGAAAGGGCTTTGGACAGAAGTCCCAGCCATACCACAGCCTGTCACTTCAAGTTCCCAGCCACTGGGCCCCATCCCCACTGTGTACACTGCCTGCGCTGGTCTGCACCACCTCAAGGCCTCTCCCACTGACATTCAGGCCCCTGTCCTTCCAGCGAGCTGATGGAGGTGCCGCACTTCCGCACCATCTACCATATGTTTGTCGCCGGTCTGTGTGTCTTCATCATCAGCACCCTGGCCATCGACCTCATTGATGAGGGCAGGTAGGCACCCCTCCCTCTCATAGGTCCACAGATCAGATCAGACCACCTGGGTTCCTAGAACGCCACCCGCCACTGGGGCCCCGTAGAGCAGGTCCATTTGATTATTAGACACACGTCAACATTGCTTCCAACCACCTTCCTACCCTCAAAGCCCTCTTAGATTTCCCTGCACAGCCTTGGATGGCCTCTGGTCTGTTTACCCAGGATCAGTCCCCTGGGGACACTAGGCCCCCACTCAAATCCTCTAGAACCCTTGTCCTGAAGCAGACACACATGTACATGCACTCGTGAGTGTGGCTCCCACCTCACTGCTCTCACGCGCTCCATTCCAACACAGCGCTGTTCAGTTCAAGCAACCTCCAGTGAGTCCCCTAAGTGCCAGCCCTGAGGGCCGGAGGACGGGCCATGCCTCTGTCTGTGAGGCATTCCCAGTCTTGTGGGGAAGACCGAGGTATTCCTCTCTGGGGTGAGCCTCAGGAGACTGTGGACCCTTGGGGGTTTGGATTTGCATGATCCTGCCGCACCCTCCAGATAGCTTCCGTTCCCTTCCGTTCACTAACTCAGTCATGTCCAACTCTTTGCGACCCCATGAATCACAGCACACCAGGCCTCCCTGTCCATCACCAACTCCTGGAGTTCACCCAAACTCATGTCCATCAAGGCGGTGATGCCATCCAGCCATCTCATTCTCTGTCGTCCTTTTCTCCTCCCGCCCCCAATCCTTCCCAGCATCAGAGTCTTTTCCAGTGAGTCAACTCATCGCACGAGGTTAGGAGCAGTAAAAGGAAAAGGAGCAAAGATTCAGCAACAGCACTTCCTTTTGATAAAACTGTTGTCAATCCTTATAATTAAGGAATGAATCTCAGTCAATTTTCAAATATATGCAGAGCAACTCCTCCACCATCCCCTCTATCCCACACCACTCCCCAGAGGTAACATATTTAACAGTTGTAAGAGTTTCTCTCCAGGGCATTTTCCATGCCTCCACTTCCAGATGTATGTAAGAACCAAGGGGATGTATTTGGGGGAGGAAGGGGCTTAAATTACTAAGATACTTACTGTACCTTTTATTTCCTTTTCACTCCCTAAAGACCCACCTTAGAAATCTTTCCATGTTGCTCCATTGATTTTAATGGCTGCAAAAGTCTGAAAGTGCCAGCTTTTGATCATTTAGTTCTTTACTAATGGACTTATAAATCGCTTCTAATTTACCATTACAAGCCATGCACTCTCTTTTGGCTACAATGCGTGGCTTATTGGATCTTAGTTCCCTAACCAGGGATTGAACCCGAGCCACCACAGTGAAAGCGCAGAGTTCTAACCACTGGATCTCCAGGGATTTCCCAAACTGTATACATAATATATATGTGTTATATATATATATATACCTATATATATAATTTTACACCTATATATAGTATTGATAATTTTATTTATTTATTTTTGGCCTTGCTGGGTCTTCTCTGCTGCATCTAGTTGTGGAGAGCAGTGGCTACTCTAGTTGTGGTGCAAGGGCTTCTCATTGCGGTGGCTTCTCTTGCTGCAGAGCACGGGCTCAAGGGCCCGAGAGCTGAAGTAGTTGCAGCAGGTAGGCTCAGTAGTTTGTCTTCCAAGAGCTCTGACTGCAGAGGAAGGGGAAAAGGATGGGTCTCACGCTTGTCTACTTTGTCGCCTTCCCCACACCCAGGCTGATGATGGAGTTTGATCTACTGACCTTCAGCTTCGGACAGCTGCCCTTGGCTCTGGTGACGTGGGTCCCCATGTTCCTGTCCACTCTGCTGGTGCCCTACCAGGCCCTGCGGCTGTGGGAGAGGCCCCAGTCTGGAGGGGCCTGGACCCTGGGGGTGGGCCTGGGCTGCTTGCTGCTGGCTGCCCACACCGTGGTGCTCGGCATCCTCCCGGTCTACGTGGCAGTGGAGTATCAGCTCCCGCCAGCCTCCCGCTGTGTCCTAGTCTTTGAGCAGGTTGGTGATGGGCGGGACCAATGGTGGGGTGGGGCCCCTGGGAGAGAGGTCATTGGATACTGTATATTGGGGGCGGAGCTAATTTTCAGGGGCAGAGTCCTTTGCGAGAGATTTGAGCCAACCAGCAGTCTCCAACGAAATGTAAACAAATAGACACTGCTATGCAAATATAATCATATAATCGAAGGGAGTTGGCCGGCTAGAGGTTCTGCCCTTTCTGGTACTCCTTTACCCTAGATTCATCCCAGCAGCCATCGGTGTTCGGCTATAAGGCTGTCCAACAAAGAGATAAAAGCATGGGCTTTGACCATACAAAGTTTACAGTCTGCCTGCCCTCTCCCTGTGTAAGCGCGAGCACAGAGAGGTTAAGTGATCTGTGCAAAGTCCCACAGCACCTTAACCTCTTTCCTATTCCACCTCAGGTCAGGCTCCTGATGAAAAGCTACTCCTTCCTGAGAGAGACGGTACCTGGGACACTTTGGGCCAGAGAAGGTGAGGCCTTCAGCGCGCGCTGCTGTGAACTCCGTCCTCCTGGTTGGTTGAATGAAGCCAGCAGGTGCAAGAGCCTCATAAAAGCTCCAACTTTCTAAGCCCATCTTGCCCACAGGGCACACCTCCAGCCGCCACCTGGGCTCTCTGGGCCTTAGTCAGTCGGTGTTCTCTTAGGTCCCACTTCTGAGAAGGCTGCTCTACTACCCAGGACTTCTGGCTCATCCTTATTTAGATCCAGGGTATGAGAGCCTTATATGAGAAAGTCAAACCAGAAGGAGAGAGAATTGGGTGGTGGGACTTGTGGGTGCCAAATGAAGCTCTGGCCACAGCAGGTCTTGTGCCAGAAAACGGGGGGCGGGTACCTGGAACGGAAGCACAAGGAGGCTGTTAAAAAGCAGGCTCAACTCCTGCCCAGTTTCACCTCCTCCCCTCACCGTCAGACCCCATATCCAGGTGCCCACCCATCCCCGCACCTCTCCAGTCCCACTGCCCTTCCCTAGCACCCCACCCACCTGTGTCCTCTCTCCCTTCCCTCTTCACTGACAGACCCCTCTTACTCCTCCTCAGGTGAGAGGATCCGGGCCCCCAGTTTCTCCAGCTACCTCTATTTCCTCTTCTGCCCCACACTCATCTATAGGGAAACTTACCCCAGGTAAGAGCCTGCACCTCCTTCCCCACATGCCCAGGCCCACCAGGGACCCGACCCTTCTACTCTCCTCTCCCTGAGGTGTTTAGTCGCAACCCAGACACTGGCCTCTTTCTGAGGAAGCACCTCTCAATAAAGATGGGAATAAGGGACAGATAAGCTACCCCTTTTTCTTGCTGCAGCCTATGGTGATGCAAGGGTGACTGACTGTCCTGGTTTGCCCAGGACTGCCCCAGTTGGCCCAGGATTGCTCCAGTTTTAGCACTGAAATTCCTATGTCCTGGGAAACTCCTCAGTCTGGAGCAAACTTAGTGGATGCTCAAGCTGAAATTCCACTTGTCATCTTTGTTAAGGAAGATCCAAAGTGTTCTAGAACCCCACCTCCCCAGGTAATCCTCCCAGGCCTGAGCAATTGAGGGAGCTGTGGATAGAGGGCCCCGGATGCTATGCCTGCCCCAGGCAGGAACAAGACAAAAGGATGAGAAACATACTGTCTCCATTCCATTGCTGCAACAGGACACCGAACGTCAGGTGGAATTATGTGGCCAAGAACTTTGCCCAGGTCAGCAGACAGAGTCGAAGCATGGACTACCTGTGACTCATGGTGGCTGAGGGGACATTTCTGGGAGTGAAGTAGGGGAGGCCCGGGAAGAGGTCAGAGTGTTGTGCAAAGAGAAGGGAAGGCAGATGCTGGGCCAGAGTCCAGTTCCAGAGGAAAGGGGCAGTTGCCAGTGACTCCTCTCAAAGTTAATGTGTCCTCCGCCCCTCTCCAGGCCCTGGGCTGCGTGCTCTATGCCTGTTTCATCCTGGGCCGCCTCTGTGTTCCTGTCTTTGCCAACATGAGCCAGGAGCCCTTCAGCACCCGTGCCCTGGTGCTCTCCATCATGCATGCCACCTTGCCAGGTATCCCCACTGGAGGCAGAGCTGCGGAAGGCTGCACCCTGGAGAAGGCTTAGCAGGGAACTCCTCCCTTCTCTCATTCTTAGTTTCAACACCTTCTCCCTCTGACAGCTGACATCTATGGCTGCTCATTGTCAGAGTCTCACTTCAGATTGGGGCTTCCCTGGTGGCTCAGTGGTAAAGAATCTGCCTGCCAGTGCAGCAGACACAGCTTCGATCCCTGGGTCGAAAAGATCCCCTGTAGAAGGACACAGCAACCTACTCCAGTATTCGTGCCTGGAGAAATCCATGGATAGAGGAGGTTGGTGGGCTACAGTCCATGTGGTTGTAAAGAGTTGAACACAACTTAGCAACTAAACAGCAGCAGCACTTCAGATTGCCGTCCTCTCCCCAACCTCTCCCAACAGGCAGAGGTTTTAACATTCATCTCTATGTTCCAACATCAGGCATGGGCTTCATGAGCAAAGGGATTGAATGAATGAATGCATAAATTAGTGAATGATTAATAAGTGATTGGTGTGTTGCTGGGTGAGGGCTTCCTGGGAGGTCCCTAGAGGTTCACTGGGGACCAGGGAGACCAGTCTGACTTGCCGCCTGTTGTCTTCACTTCCCAGGCATTTTTATGCTGCTGCTCATCTTCTTTGCCTTCCTTCACTGTTGGCTCAACGCCTTCGCAGAGATGCTACGATTTGGAGACAGAATGTTCTATCGGGTGGGGCCTGGACCTGGGCTACCTGGGAGCTGGATGCAGGGAGAGCCAGGGAAGGACGTAGGGGAGGATGGTGGCTATGTTGGTTGTCACCTTGTTACCAAACCAGGTGCATTTGCCCAATTCTCACTAAGTCAAACACTGAGATACCGAGACTTACAGCAGAGAAACGGTTTCTTCAACAAGGCAGCCAAGTAAGGAGAAGTGAGAACAATCTCAGATTTGCTTCCCCAAAGGCCAAGGGCTTGAGATAGTCATAGGATAAAGAAGCAAGGAGATCTTAGGCTTGGGAAAAATGATTGGAGCTAGAGAAAAGGTGAGGTAATCAGTGTTCTCACAAGCATGTTGCATGCTTCTTCATGGGATGCATGCTAAAGAATGGAGACACTTGGCAAAATCTGAGAGCGGAGTTTTTGGCTCTCTGATGTCAAAAAGTCATTCATCCAACAGCTTTACAGGCCCAATTTTAGGGTCGGTGGTCCTAGCCAGTCTTAGCCCACTTGAACTAGACAGGAGCCAACTTCAAGTTCCTGGGAAAGGTATGCCTCCTGTTGCTATAGTGACCCATACATCAGAGGTGTTATCTGTACAGGATGGTTAAGGAGTCCAAAAAAAATAAGGCTTTGTCAGTGAAGGCAGGTTGCAGCAGAAGGATTTTTAACAAACTGTTCCCTTACCTGCTGTTCTGTAAGACAAGCTCAAGAATTTCTGTTAGTCACCAGTTTCTGTTAACCGCAAGGGGCACGAGCTCAAGCTCAGCTGTGAGCTTTCCCACAGAGAGAAATGTGCTCCTCTGGGCATGCTTGTATTGTCACCCGTCCACCTCCCGACCAGCCAGGGCTCACTGATTTCGTGGGGATGGTACTTTGGAATCTTCTTCTCCTGAGAGTAAGGAGGGAGAGTAGGAGGGAGGGCAAGGGCCCCAGGGCCTGAGGAGGGAGTTAGGCGGATGCTTGCTGTCTCTCTCCTGCCGGGAGCCAGCCCTTGCAAAGAACAAGGACAGGGCGTGGGGAGCAGGGAGGGGCAGCTGGGAACGGGGCGGAGACAGGGCCCTGATGCTCACCTCCTCCCCTGCCCTGACCCCACCCCCCCGCCCCCAGGACTGGTGGAACTCAACATCCTTCTCCAACTACTACCGCACATGGAACGTGGTGGTCCACGACTGGCTGTACAGCTACGTGTATCAGGACGGGCTGTGGGTGCGGGCTCAGCCCCACGGTGAACAGAACCTCTCCGAGACCGCCTCTCTTTCCCTTCCTCTGCACATTCCACTTTTCCTAGACCTAAGGGCCTCTTTGACCTTCACCTCCTTCATTCTACCCAACCCAGTGACAGAAAGAAAGTCCCTCTTATGATCTGACTTCCTTCCTTCCTTGTCCTCAACTACACCTCCACAGGGCATGTCCCCCCTCCTTAGCCTTCTCAGGAACACGCATATACCAATTTTCAGTTACCAAGAGTTTTCCCACACTGTATAATCTGCACTGTAAGCCTGAGAAGTAAGTATTATTATATCCCCCTTTTGAAAGTGGCCTCTAAGGCCCAATAGACTAATACAATGCTTTTAAGTAAGACATGTCAGCCTTTCTGATCCCAAAACCCATTTTCTTTCCACCGTACTACATACCCTCTGGCTTCCTGAAGGAGCGGGCTCTTTGCGGAGGGAGCTTAGGGAGATTCACTCTACCCTCTTCCCCGACCCCTGCCAGCTCCTTGGTGGCCGGGCCCGAGGAGCAGCCATGCTGGGCGTGTTCCTGGTCTCAGCAGTGGTCCATGAGTACATCTTCTGCTTCGTCCTGGGATTCTTCTACCCCGTCATGCTGTTGCTCTTCCTTGTCTTTGGAGGTGAGCTTGGCCTCTGTATGCCCCTGTAGAGGGAGACATCCCCAGGGAAGAGTCCTGGAGATTCCAGACTGATGGGAGAGGCCACGTACCCAAGACAGATGGGGGTGTGCATGCCTCCTGGGGGAAGGCACAGTGCTGTCTGTGAGAGTTGGAGGGGCAGGGGACTTGGAAGCTGGGAAGGAGGTAGCATCGGAAGGCAGCACAGGGGTATCCTGGAGCAGGGTGCAGTGGGAAAACACTTCTGGCTGGAGAGGAGCATCTAAGCAGGGCACACATAGAGGGAGGCAAAGGGGAGAGAACCGGTGTGGGTTGGGAGGTTCAGTAAGGGAGCCAGGATCGTGAAGTGTAAACAGGAATCCTGAGGACCGCCTGAGGCCTCCGTGGGTGCCTGGAGTTGGGCTCGAGATCTTCCTCAGTCTTCCTGTTCCAACTCTCCCCTATGCCCTGATAAGAAGGCAGCCAGGAAGATAAATTACAGGTGTCTGGAGCTGAGGTGACCACCTTTCCTCCTGCATCAGGGCCACTGAACTTCACGATGCACGACCGGCGCACAGGCCCAGCGTGGAACGTGCTCATGTGGACCTTGCTCTTCCTGGGCCAGGGCATCCAAGTCAGCCTGTACTGCCAGGAGTGGTATGCACGGCGCCACTGCCCCCTGCCCCAGGTAAGCGGCCAGGAGCCCCCGCCCCGCCTGCTCAGCTCCTCACCCAGGAGGACACGCCTCCTCTCCCCAACAGCCAGCCCCCTATTGCTGCCCTGTTCAGCAGCCACGGTCAGGGGCCAGGGCCTGGTTTGGGTATGATGGGTTCCCGTGTCTTAGATGCATAGGGTAAGCCCTGGGAGGAATCTGTTCACAACTCACTTTTCTCTGGCACAGACAACCTTCTGGGGGCTGGTGACACCTCGATCTTGGTCCTGCCATACCTAAATGCCAGGGTACTGTCACTGCGCAGATGATACCACCAAGTTCTTCTCTGCCTGCAAAGTCTGGGACCAGGGCTCCTCTCTGCATCCTCAGACTGAGCTCTGAGTCAAGGGGGCCTGCCATGCCTGACCCAACCAGGGAACTCCAGGGACTGAGATCTGTGGACCTGTGAGCATACACTCAGAATGGTGAAGACTCTTGAGCCCCCATCCCTGTAGACTGGGCAGAGGGGCCCCTCTCACTCCATGGCTGTTCAGACTGGCAGAGACACGAAGGATCTCACAGATTTGGTGAATGTGGCTTGACTTAAAGCAAGCTGAGGTATCAAGGTCTGAGAAGGATTTGTTTCTTTGTCCTCCTTCCAATACAATAATAAACTGTATGTATCACTTTTTATTCATTCATTTGTTGAAGACCCATTTTTTTGGCCACGTAACACAGCATGTGGGTTCTTAGTTCCCCGACCAGGGATCCAACCCACACTCCTTGCACTAGAAGCACAGAGTCTTAACCACTGGACCACCGAGGAAGTCCCTTGAAGACCCACTTTTAAAAACTTTTTACAATTGAAGTATAAGTTGATTTACAACGTTGTGTTAATTTTTGCTGTGCAACAAAGTGACTTCTTTTTATATATGTGTGTGTGTGTGTGTGTGCCCAAAACTCAAATTTTACTCTTTTCCATTAGGGTTTATCCCAGGACACTGAGTATAGTTCCCTGTGTTATATTGTAGTACCTTGTTGTTTATTCATTCTACATATAATCGTTCACATCTACTAATCCCAAACTCCCAGTCCACCCCTCCCCTCCTCCTCCGTAGCAACCACAAGTCTGTTCTCTATGTGAAGACTCATTTTTTTTAAAACTTTTATTTTATACTGGAGTATAGCCTATTGTGATAGTCTCAGGTGGACAACAAAGCAACTCAGCTATACATGTACATGTATCCAACTCCCCTCCCATCTAAGGTTGCTGTATAGCATTGAGCAGAGTTCTCTGTGCTATGTAACAGGTCCTTGTTGGTTATCCATCTTAAACATAGCATTGTGTACATGGTGACCAACCCAGTCAATTCTAAAGGAAATCAACCCTGAATATTCATTGGATGGACTGATGCTAAAGCTGAAGCTCCAATACTTTGGTCACCTGATGTGAAGAGCCAACTCACTGGAAAAGACCTGATGCTGGGAAAAATTGAGGGCAGAAGAAGGAGGTAACAGAGGATGAGGTGGTTGGATGGCATTACCAACTCAATGGACATGAGTTTGAGCAAACTCCAGGAGACGGTGAAGGACAGGGAATCCTGGAGCGCTGCAGTCCGTGGGGTCAGAAAGAGATACACATGCCTGAGCAACTGAACATGTTGATGACCCGCTTTTGACAGGCATGATTGAAGCGTGTGCCTGCAAAGGCAGGACTTTGTGATGGGAGGGGCTGAGGGGCTGAGTGACATCCTCTCTTATCTTTTCTATGCCACCCCAATCTGCCCAAAACTCAAATCACTCCTCCTTCTACCTCTACTCCTTCAGATCACATTTCCACAACCCTTTAATCCTTCTAATCCTGACAATCTCCAGCACATTTTCAGAAACCACATAGCTGGCCTCCTTTCCCTCAGAGGACCCAGGAGAAGGACCTCCTATACAGACCTTAGTCAAATCTTTTAACTTCATGAGCTTCAGCTTCCACAGCAATAAAATGGACATTTAGGGAGTTCCTTGGTAGTCTAATGGTTAGGGTTTGATGCTTTCACTGCTGTGATTTTCATTGCATTTGACTTTGCAATTGTAGTTCAATTTCTGAACTTTCTATTGTGTTCCGTTTATTTATTTGGTCTTTCTTTACCTCAGCACCACACTTTCATGATTACTGTAACTTTATAATGTCTTGAAAACAGGTAGTGTAAGTCATTCAACCTTCTTTTTCAGTCATTTTGCCTATTTGAAGTCCTTTGAATTTTCATTATAAACTTTAGAATTGGCTTGTAAGTTTCTCTTTAAAAAAAAAGAGAAAAGTCTGCTGAGATTTTGACTGGAATTACACATTATAGCTGTAGACCAATTTGGATAAAATGGACATCTTAACAAAGTTAAGCCTTCCCATCCATTGATATACTGTATCTCTCCATTTATTGAGCTCTTCTCTAGTTCATTGCAGTAACATTTTATAGTTTTTAGTGCACAGGATTTGCACATTTTGTCAGAATCTCCCCTAAGTATTTCAAATGTTTTAATGATATTTTTAATTACAATTTCTGATTGCTAATTGCTAATATAGTGAAGTCAACTTTTTTTTTGGCTGCCCTGGGTCTTCATTGCTGTGCGTGGGCTTTCTCTAGTTTCAGTGAGCAGGGGCTACTCTCTGGTTGTGGTGCATGGGCTTCTCACTGCAGTGGCTTCTCTTGTGGAGCACAGGCTCTAGGGCACGCAGGCTCAGTAGTTGTGGCACAGGGGCTTAGTTGCCCCCCCAGCTGTGGGAATCTAAACTCCCTGACTAGAGATCAAATCTGTGTCCCCTGCCTTGGCAGGTGGATTCTTAACCAGTGGACCACCAGGGAAGTCCCAATCAATTGATTTTTGTGTATTATCCTTGTATCTTTAAACTTTGTTAAATGTACTAATTATTTCTAGGAGTTGCTTACTTTTGAAGACTCCAAAGGATTTTCTACAGAGATGATCATCTCATCAGAAAATAAAGATAATTTTATTTCTTCCTTTCCAATGTTAATCCCTTTTATTTCTTTTTCTTGCCTTATTGCACTACCTAGACCCTCCAGTGTTGGAAAGAAGTAATGATAGTAGACATCTTTGCCGTGATCTCAGGGAGAAGCATTCAGACTTTCACATTAATGTTAGCTGTAGGTTTTTCATGGATGCCCTTTATGAAGTTTAGAAAGTTCCTTTCTGTTTCTAGTTTACTAAGAGTTTTTCTTTTCTTTTTTCCTACCAGAAATGGATGTTTAGGAAATTCCCTGGCAGTCCAGTAGTTAGGACTCAGTGCTTTCACTGCTGTGGGCTCGGGTTCAATCCCTGGTCAGGGAACCAGGATTCTGCAAGTCATGTGTCATGGCCAAAATATAAAATAAAAATAAATGGACGTTTAATTTTGTCAAATGCTTTTTCTGCATCTACTGAGATGATCATATTTTTTCCTTTTTTAAACTTTCAGTATGTAAATGACATTGAGTTAACATTCTGGAATAAATCCTACTTAATGATGATACATTTTAAAATGTATCATTTGCTTCTATTTACTAAATTTTAAAAATAATTTTGCATCTCTGTTCTCAGGGGCTCAGTTCAGTTCAGTCGCTCAGTCGTGTCTGACTCTTTGCGACCCCATGAACTGCAGCATGCCAGGCCTCCCTGTACATCACCAACTCCTGGAGTCTACCCAAACCCACGTCCATCGAGTCGGTGATACCATCCAACCATCTCATCCTCTGTCATCCCCTTCTCCTCCTGCCCTCAATCTTTCCCAGCATCAGAGTCTTTTCAAATGAGTCAGCTCTTCGCATTAGGTGGCCAAAGTATTGGAGTTTCAGCTTCAACATCAGTCCTTCCAATGAACACCCAGGACTGGTCTCCTTTAGAATGGACTGCTTGGATCTCCTTGCAGTCCAAGGGACTCTCAAGAGTCTTCTCCAACACCACAGTTCAAAAGCATCAATTCTTCGGCGATCAGCTTTCTTTACAGTCCAACTCTCACATCCATACATGACCACGGGAAAAACCATAGCCTTGACTAGACGGACCTTTGTTGGCAAAGTAATGTCTCTGCTTTTTAATATGCTCTCTAGGTTGGTCATAACTTTCCTTCCAAGGAGTAAGAGCCTTTTAATTTCATGACTGCAATCACCATCTGCAGTGATTTTGGAGCCCAGAAAAATAAAATCAGTCACTGTTTCCACTGTTTCTCCATCTATTTCCCATGAAGTGATGGGACCAGATGCCATGATCTTCGTTTTTTAAATGTTGAGCTTTAAGCCAACTTTTTCACTCTCCTCTTTCACTTTCATCAAGAGGCTCTTTAGTTCCTCTTCACTTTCTGCCATAAGGGTGGTGTCATCTGCATATCTGAGGTTATTGATATTTCTCCCAGCAATCTTGATTCCAGCTTGTGCTTCCTCCAGCCCAGCGTTCCTCATGATGTACTCTGCATAGAAGTTAAATAAGCAGGGTGACAATATACAACTTGACGTACTCCTTTTCCTATTTGGAACCAGTCTGTTGTTCCATGTCCAGTCCTAACTGTTGCTTCCTGACCTGCATATAGGTTTCTCAAGAGGCAGGTCAGGTGGTCTGGTATTCCCATCTCTTTCAGAATGTTCCACAGTTTGCTGTGATCCACACAGTCAAAGGCTTTGGCATAGTCAATAAAGCAGAAATAGATGTTTTTCTGGAACTCTCTTGCTTTTTCCATGATCCAGCGGATGTTGGCAATTTGATCTCTGGTTCCTCTGCCTTTTCTAAAACCAGCTTGAACATCTGGAAGTTCACGGTTCATGTATTGCTGTTGCCTGGCTTGGAGAATTTTAAGCATGACTTAACTTGCGTGTGTGGAGAAGGCAATGGCAAGCCACTCCAGTACTCTTGCCTAGAAAATCCCATGGATGGAGGAGCCTGGTAGGCTGCAGTCCGTGGGGTCGCTAAGGGTCGGACACGACTGAGCGACTTCACTTTCACTTTCCACTTTCACACATTGGAGAAGGAAATGGCAACCCACTCCAGTGCTCTTGCCTGGAGAATCCCAGGGACCGGGGAGCCTGGTGGGCTTCCATCTATGGGGTCACACAGAGTCGGACACGACTGAAGTAACTTAGCAGCAGCAGCAACTTGCGTGTGAAATGAGTACAACTGTGCGGCAGTTTGAGCATTCTTTGGCATTGCCTTTCTTAGGGATTGGAATGAAAACTGACCTTTTCCAGTCCTGTGGCCACTGCTGAGTTTTCCAAATTTGCTGGCATATTGAGTGCAGCACTTTCACAGCATCATCTTTCAGGATTTGAAATAGCTCAACTGGAATTCCATCACCTCCACTAGCTTTGTTCTTAGTTATTGATCTGTAATTTTCTTGTAACTCCTTTATTTTGATATGACTGCAATTCTGGCCTCAGAATTAGTTGGGAAATACTCCCTTCACTGATTTTCTGAGTTTGTGTAGAAGTGCCATTTAAAAAAATTAAATGTATGGTAGAGTTCAGCAGTAAAGCTACCAGAGTTTTCTTTGGTAAAAGGCTTTAAAAATTCAAGCTTTTAAATATATTTAGGGTTTTTCAGGCTACCTATTTCCTCTTACCTGAGCTCTAGTAGTTTGTGACTTCCAAGGAAATTGTCCATTTCATCTGTATTGTCAAATGTATGGGCAAGATTCACGGGTTTCCTGGTGGTCCAGTGGTTAAGAATCTGCCATGCAATTCAGAGGACACCGGTTCGATCCCTAGTCAGGAAACTAAGATCCCAGGTGCTGCAGGGCAACTAAGCCAGTATGCTGCAATTACTGAGCCTGTGTGCTCCAAGCCCGCACACTCCAACTAGAGAGCCTGTGGGCCACAAGGAAGGTCCCAAGTGCTGCAACTGAGACCTGATGCGGCCAAATACATAAGCATTTTGTTTTAATTTATGAGAAAAAATTTATTCATAATATTCCTTCATCCTTTTCCATGTCTGTAACATTTGTGGTTACATCCATTCTCGAATTTATTATCTTTTTTTTTTTTTTGACCATGCCAAGGGGCATGCAGGCATGCGGGATCTCCCCACCAGGGATTGAACCCATGCCCACATTGGGAGCATGGAGACTTAACCACTGGACCACCAGGGAAGTTCTTTCATTTTTGATATTGGTAATTGGGTGTTCTCTTTTTTTTTTCCCTCGATAATGTATGACTTTGGTTTATCAATTTTATTAATCTTCACACAAAAAAACACTTTTTGAATGCACTGAGTTTCTCTGTTGTTTTTGTTTCCAATTTCACTGGTTTCTGCTATGATCTTTTTAACTCCCTTGTTTCTTACTTTGGACTTAATTTTCTCTTCTTTCCAATATCTTAAGGCAAAAGCTGAGGTCTTTGAAATCTTTTTTTCTTTATAACATAGGTGTTTGGTGTGTAGATTTCTCTCCAAGCAGTGCTTTAAGTGCTTCCCACAAATCTGGATATGTTTCATTCAGTTCAAAATATTAATACTTCATATTTTCACTTTTCATCTTTGGTCTGTGGGTGGTTTGGAAGTATGTGCCTTCATTTCCTAGTATTTAGGGGACTTTCCAGATATCTGTTTTATTTTTTAAAAATATATCTTAATGTTTACTTATTTTGGCTGTGCTGGGTCTTTGTTGCTGCGTGCGGGCTATCTCCAGCTGTGGCACAAGGGCTTCTCTTTGCACCGGCTTCTCTTGTTGCAGAGCACAGGCTCTAGGGTGTGCGGGCTTCAGTGGTTGTGGCACACGGCTCAGTAGCTCTGGTGTAGGGGCTTCGTCATTCTGTGGCATGTGGGATCTTCCTGGACCAGGGATCAAACCCATGTCCCCCACACGGCAAGGCAGATTCTTAACCACTGTGCCACCAGGGGAGTCCCTCTGTTTTATACTTCTAATTTAAATCATTTTGATCAGAGAACATACTTTGTTTGATTGGCATTGTTTTAAACTTACTGAGACTTGTTTTACTGTCCAGAATGTGGTCTATCTTGTAAATGTCTAGTGGGCACCTGGAAACAATATGTTGTTGGGTGGAGTATCTATAAATATCAATTAGGTCAAATTATTTATTGGTATTGTTCAATTTTCTATGTCCTTACTGACTTTTTAAATGTTCTATCAATTACTGCAAGAGAGATGATAAAAATAATTGTGAAATTTTTTATTTGGTTTTAGTTTCACATATTTTTGAAGCTCTTTTAGAAATAATTTTTAAATTGCTACACAATTTTTAAAGGTTACTTTCCATTTACAGTTATTACAAAACATTGGCTGTATTCCTCATGCTGTACAATACATCCTTGAGCATACCTTACACTCAATAGTCTGTACCTCCCACTCCCCCACCCCAACACTGACCCTCCACCTTCACTGGTAACTGCTATTAACTGCCGTATCTGTGAGTCTGAGAAGCTCTTTTTGAAAGTACATAAACATTAGGTTATGCCCTTTTAATGAACTGACCTCTTTATCATTATAAAACAGCCGTTTTTATCCCTTGTAAAATACTTGGCTTTGAAATCTATCTCATGTATTATTATTATAATCACACTGCCTTTCTTCCAATTAGTGCTAGCATGCTATATCTTCTTCCATCATTCTGTTTTTTTCATCATTCTATTTTTAATGTATTTGTTTCTTTAAAACGGGCTTCTTGTAAGTAGAATATAGTTGGATCTTGCTTTTTTAATCACATGTAATAATATTTGCCTTTAAATTGCAATGCTTAAACCATTTACATTTATTATTATCTACTTCTTTCTGGTCACACTGGGTCTCCGCTGCTGCCTGTGGGCTTTCTCTGGGTGTGGTACACAGGCCTCTCATTGCCGTGGTTTCTCTTGCTGCAGAGCACAGGCTCTAGTGAGCATGAGCTTAGTCGTTGTGGCATACAGGCTTTAGTTGCTTCATGGCAGGTGCAATCTTCCCAGACTAGGCGCTGAACCTATGTTCCCTGCATTGGCAGGCTAATTCCTACCCACTGTACCATCAGGGAAGTCCTTAAACAATTTACACGTAATGTGATTATTGATGTGGTTTAAATCTACCATCTTTCTATTGTTTTCTATTTGTCCCATCTGTTCTTTGTTTCCTTTGGCCTCTTCTCTGTGTTCTTCTGAATTAATTATGACTCCACAAGTGAATGAATGGCACATTTGGTTTCATCTCTTCTTTTTTTTTTGGCTATACCTGGCCTCATTCAGGGCCTTCATTCTCCTACCAGTAATGGAACTTGCGCCCCCTGCAGTGCAAGCGCGAAGTTCTGGCCACTGGACCACCAGGGAAGTCCCAGGTTTTATCATCTTTTATTGTTCTTCAATCTTTCTATGTTTTTGCTGTTTTGAGCAAGTCGTCATTCATTCCATTTCCTCTCCTTCCTTGCTATTTTGAAAGTTCTATTAATACTATACTTCTCCATTCCTTTGATAGTAATCTTCCTTTCCAGCACTGATAATCAAATATGTATTTCTTTACCATTATTTGAAAATATACCAATTATTTCTTTCATTAATGTGTTTTATTTCCTGTCACTTTCACCTCAATAAAAGAGACCTTTAGAATTCTTTTACTTAACCTCTTTCACTCTGCTTCTGAGTCCCAGGTTTTGCTGAAATAGTATATTTATGGTTCTAGATATAATTAGATGCCTATCAGTCTCCATAAACATTTAACAGTATAACATTTTACCAGATTTGCTGCTCACTCTGTGTTCTTTCTCCTGTTCATCTTCCCCTATCTTGACTTCTCTGTTCTCTAACCACAGTTTTCCTGAGTATTTTCCTCAGGCGAGAAATGGAACTGATATGCCCTTGAATCCTTTGTATTTCCATGTATCTTTCTTTTGCACTAACAGTTGAATGCTTCCTTAGCTGCGCTATGAGATTCCAGGGTAGCCAGCCTTTTCTCTCTGTATATATGCAGTTAGATTTCAGTGCTGCAGATGAAAAGTTCTGTGTCAGTCTGATTCTTTTTGCTTTGTAGATAACTTGCTCTTCCTGTCTAGATACTTGAAAATGTCCTTCTTTAATCTTGGAATTCAGGAGTTCCAAGCATAGATGTCTCCCTTCTCTTTTTGTATCTTCCTATGTGTCCTTTCAGTCCGCAAGTCAGAACTTTCTTCGGGTCAGCAAAATATCCTATTTTTAAATTATTGCCTCTCCTTCTTTTATGCCTTTTTTCTTTTCTTGGAACTAATATATTTGAATGTTAGGATTACTGGGGCTGTTCTCCAAGTCTCATATTTTCCTCATTATTTCCATTTCTTTGTATCATTTGCTCTGTGCTTTGAAATATTTTTCCACTTGTTCTGCCAAGCCACTAATTTGAGTCCCGGCGGTGAGCAGACTTCTTTCAACAATGTGCTGATTCTTGTTGTTGTTGTTGAAAATAATAGTTTTAGTTTCAGAAAGTAAATTTTTAGTACACTACTTGGATCTTTTTAGCTGCTCCTAATATTTCCTTGAGTTGTCACATACCTCCTCAGTGGTTCCTGCACTGTCTGGCAGGCAAGACTGGCTGTAATGATCTCATTCCTGTAGGGCCAAGGCCTTCCGAGTCACACTCTTACAATATGCCCACCGTCCTGACCTCTGCTCCAGGGCTCTGCAGAGCTGCTCTCCAGGCTCCTGTGTGGTGAGAATGAGGAAACTCCTCACCTGTCTCCACACCAGGCCTTCCCCAGACTAAAGCCAAGTCCAGGCTGCCCCCTGGCCCCAGCAGCAATACGGCTAACAAGAGAAGAGTGTTCGGAGATGGGAGTAAAAACTTCCCTTAGAACGGTGGTTCTCAAATTCGAGCACGCATTAGAATCATCTCCAGGGCTTGTAAATATGCAAAGTTGAACCTTGTCCCAGGAATTTCTGATTCATGTGGTCTGGAGTGGGGCTTAAGAATCTGCATTACTAACCAGTTCCCAGAGAACGCTATTGCTGCTGATCCAGGAACCACAATGTGACAACCACTGTGTTAGAATATACCAAACCAAGCCCTTCTCCTTCATCTTCTTCAAAATGATACTGTCTTGGGGGGCAAGGAAAGTAATCCAGCTGCAGGGACGTATCATCACCTCATCTTACATTGGGCTCTCCCATTTGTTCTTAATACCGACACTTGTACACAGCTGGGCTCTATCCAGGCCACCTCCTCCACCAAGGTTACAAGTAAATTTAGTTAATTTCTGCTGACAGTTCCTTCCATCATACTTATGCACCACATTTTATATATGTCTCTTGGACATTTGAAGTGAAATGAAGCAGCTCAGTCATGTCCTACTCTTTGCGACCCCATGGACTGTAGCCTATCAGGCTCCTCTATCCACGGGATTTTCCAGGCAAGAGTACTAGAGTGGGCTGCCATTTCCTTCTCCAGGGGATCCTTCAAACCCAGGGATCAAACCCGGGTCTCCCGCACTGCAGACAGACGCTTTACCGTCTGAGCCACCAGGGAAGCTCTCCTTGGACATTTAGTAGTGGACATTTATTTTGGAATGTGGACCATTTTAAAGTCTTTATTAAGTGTGTTACAATATTGCTTCTGCTCTGTATTTTGGTTTTCCAGCTGCAAGGCATGTGGGATCTTAGCTCCCCAAGCAGTGATCAAACCTACAACCCTTGCACTGGAAGGCAAAGTCAACCACTGGACCACCAGGAAAGTCCCTGCAGTGGACATTTAGTATAGGCCTGAGGAGACTGGGGTACTCTTTGGGATTTCCTAGGAACTAGTTCTTAAGACATATTTAATTTTACTAAATTTACTAAGAGCAGCCAGAAGTTCTCCAGGATAGCTAGACTTGGAGTCATTTACACGTTCACCATCAGTGCGTGAGATTTTCTCACATATTAAGAGCAGGAGATATTTAACTTAACTCTGTATGTAAATAGCCAGTTGGCCCATTTGTTGAAAAAGACAAACTTCTCCACTGTATTGCCTTTGCAACTTTGTCAAAAACCAACCAATCCTGTATGTATGGATCTATTTCTGGACTCTGATTTCTGTCCCACTGATCTATTATTATGCTAATACCATACTGTCTTT
Organism: Moschus berezovskii; assembly: GCF_049115385.1. Classification (NCBI taxonomy): domain Eukaryota; kingdom Metazoa; phylum Chordata; class Mammalia; order Artiodactyla; family Moschidae; genus Moschus; species Moschus berezovskii. The sequence continues at coordinate 31,105,346 of NC_142465.1, read as the reverse complement.
CTGGCTTTCTCTAGTTGCAGCCAGCAGGGGTTACTCCCTAGTTGCAGTGCATGGGTTTCTCACTGCAGTGGCTCCTCCTGTTGCACAACACGAGCTCTAGGCATGCAGGCTTCAGCAGTTGCGGTGCGTGGGCTCACCAGTTGTGGTGCACAGGCTTAGCTGCTCCGAAGCATGTGGGATCTCCCTGGATCAAACCCATGTCGTTCGCATGGGCAGGCAGATTCTTAACCACTGGGCCACCAGGGAAGTCCCTCCACGTGAATTTTTGAATCAACTGTTAATTTCTACAAAAATTATGCTAGGATTTTGATTGAGGTTACACTGAGTTTCTAGATCAGTTTGAGGAGAACTGATACCTCAGCAACACTGTCTTTCAATCCATAAACATGGTATACCTCTCCATTTAATCTTGCTTCATTTCTCTTAGCAATGTTTCTAGTTTTCAGTGTATAGAATTTCCACATCTTTTGTCAGAGCTGTCCCTAAGTATTTCATTTTTGGTGATATTGTAAACGATACTGTCTTTTCAACTTCCAATAGTCTGTTGCTAGTATATAGAAAATTAATTTCTGAATTTTGTATCTTGTGCCTTGTAATCTTGCTTAAACTAGGTTTATTAATAATAGCATTTTACAGCTTCATCAGAATGTTCTACATAGGTGATTCTATCACCTGAAAATAAAGACAATTTTTCTTTTTCCTTTGCAATTGCTATGCCCTCTATTTTTCTTGCCTAATTGCCTGGGTAGAACCTCTGGCACAACTTTAAATAGAATGAGTGAATGTGACATCTTTGCCTTGCCCCTGATTTAGAGAGGATATGTGTAGCTGAGTTTTTCATCAGCTTTATTCAAATATAATCCACATACCATTTAGTTTATCCACTTTAAAAGGGTAGAAATTATTTTAGTACATTCATCACTGTCTCAAAAAATCTTGTGCCCATTCCCTCTTTGGGTAGTTGTTTTCTAAAGTGGCTGCACCAGGTTATAATCCCACCAGAAGTGTAGGAGGCTCCAATTTCTCCACATCCTCACCAACACTTGCTATTTCTCTTTTTAATTATAGCCATCTTAGTGGGCATGAAGTGTTATGTTGCTCCCTGATAACTGATGATGCTGAGCATTTCACCGTGAGCTTATCAGCCATTTATGTGTCTCCTTTGGAGAAACGTCTGTTCAGAGGCCTTGTCCTTTTTTTATTTTGTGGCTGCACCATGTCTGAGTTGCAGCAAGCAGAGTCTTCAGTCTTGGTTGTGGCATGCAGCGTCTTTAGTTGCAGTGTGTGGGATCTAGCTCCCTGACCAGGGATCTAACCCAGGCCCTTTGCATTGGGAGTGCAAAGTCTTAGCCACTGAACCACTAGGGAAGTCCCAATTCTTGCCCATTTTTAAAGTGAGTTATTTGTCTTTTATTATTGAGTTGTAAGAATTTTTCATCTACTCTAGATATAAGTCCCTTTCAGATACACGACTGCAAATATTTTCTTCCATTCTTTAGGCTGTCTTTTCACCTCCTTGATGCACAAACTTTGAAGTACAAAATTTTTTAATTTTGCTAAGAAAAATTATCTATTTTTTCTTTGGTTGCTTGTGCTTTGGTGTCATACATGAGAAGTCTTTGCCTACCCCAGGCTCACAAAAATTTACTCCTCTATTTTCTTCCCAGAGTTTCATCGTTTTAGCTCTTACATTTCGTAGCTCAGGTGGTAAAGAATCCACCCTAAATGCAGGAAACCTTGGTTTGATATCTAGGTGGGGAAGATACCCTGAAGAAGGGATAGGCTACCCACCCCAGTATTTTTAGCTTCTGTGGTGGCTCAGACAGTAAAAGAATCCGCCTGCAATGTGGGAGACATGGGTTCGATCCCAGGACTGGGAAGATCCCCTGGAGGAGGGCATGGCTCCAGTATTCTTGCCTGGAGAATCCCCAGGGACAGAGCAACCTGGCGGGCTACAGTCTATGGGGCCACAAAAAGTTAGACACGACTAAGCACAGCACAGCTCTTACATTTAGTTCTATGATCTGTTATGAGTTAACTTTTGTGTATAATGTGACAAAGGGGTTAAACTCTGCACATGGATATCCAGTTGTACCAGCATCATTTATTGAAAAAGACTATTCTTTCCCCTAATGAACTGTCTTGGCATCGTTGTTGAAAATCAATTAAGTGAAAATGTGAGGGTTTATTTCTAGATTCTCAGTCTATTCCATTGACCTGCATGTCTATCCTGTAGCCTGCACTGTCTTGATTACTGGAGCTTTGGAGTAATCAAAGCTTCCATTGTAATCGAAGTTCCGTTCAGGACATGGCCCTGTCTCAGCATTGATGTGTGACAGTATGTAGCAGAAGGGAACAGCACCACAACACCTCCAGTTGACAGTGAAAACACTGAAACCTCTGAGCCAACTCTAAAATGTATATGGTAATAAGAAAGAGCTAAAAATTACATGCTACAAACTAAGGAAATGTGCAAGCTTATTATGTTGGCACCAGAGAATTTGCTAAAAATGAACTTCAGGAAATTTTCAAAACTAGGCCATCAGACTCCCAGATTCTTCTAACAGGCAGAAACTGGATCTCAAGAACTAACAGAGTATCAGTGCAGAAAAGAAAGCACAGAACTATTGCATTGGGGGGATAAAATTAGAGATGGAGGCTTATACAAACAAATGATATTACCCTTTAGAACAAAATACATCCTCTGCTTAAGAGACACTTTCATGACCTTGTTAAGAATCTGAACTTTGCCCAGCCTCAGCGAACTTATTTGTAAAATATGGGTTTTAAAAATCTACCTATAGACCGAGGTTGTACCAGACGAGTTCCTGTGCTGGCCTCTCAACTCTAAGACAGAAAATTCTATGACACTTGGAATGCTAATGCTAAACCAGGGTCTGTAAGAGAATTGCCACTTTATACAAAACCCAATCGGCAAGGTTCTCCACTTAGCATTGAAAAAAAGAAACCAACACCTCTCTAAAAAAGAGATGAATCATGGCGAGACGTGGGGAACGAGAAGGAAGCTCGAGAGAGGGGTAGATGTGTACATATAGCTGATTCACAGTGCTGTACAGCAAAAACTATCACAACACTGTAAAGCAATTATCCTCTAATTCTTAAAGATTTAAAAAAATGCAAGGGTCTTCCCTGGTGGTCTGGTGGCTAAGACTCCGTACTCCCAATGCAGGGGACCTAGGTTCAATCCCTGGTTGGGGAACTAGATCCCATATAACACAGCTAAAGATCCTGAATGCTGCAAATAAGACCTTGTGCAGCCAAATAAATAAATAAATTTATTTTTTAAAAACGCAAAAAGAAAAAAAGAGATGAATAAACTAAGCACCCCAACCCTGTACCTCACCTCCCCCACTACCATCCTTGGTTATCAATCCATTCTCTCTGCTATTCCCGTGCCAGCTCCCAGGAGTACATCACATCCCCCTTTAAAATTCTGGTCCTTTGTTTCCCTTAGCACAGTTAAGATGGGTCAGGAGCTCCCAAGGATGTCAGTACACATTTTAAGAGTACCTGAATACATCCAGTATCAATGAACACACCTGTGCCTAGGTGGTGGTTTCTAAATGCCGCTCTCCACTGAAAGGAATCAGGGCTCCTTGCAGATTGGAAGACTGGGCAGAGAAGGGACAAGGTTTTTGCTGTGCCAGAAACAAAAGCTGTGTGTTTTTGTTTTAAGACATGTCTAAAGGACATGGGCGGAGAAGGCAATGGCAAGCCACTCCAGTACTCTTGCCTGGAAAATCCCATGGATGGAGGAGCCTGGTAGGCTGCAGTCCGTAGGGTCGCTATGGGTCGGACACGACTGAGCGACTTCACTTTCGCTTTTCACTTTCACACATTGGAGAAGGAAATGGCAACCCACTCCAGTGTTCTTGCCTGGAGAATCCCAGGGACGGGGGAGCCTGGTGGGCTTCCGTCTATGGGGTCACACAGAGTTGGACACGACTGAAGTGACTTAGCAGCAGCAGCAGCAAAGGACATGGGAGCCAGATAAAAGGAGCTCTCTGTGGTCAAACTGGGACAATTTGAGCATTAAAAAATAAGTAAAGATAGGGCGGCGGGGTCAGGGCGGTACCCCCGGCGCGTTGCAGGCCGTGGTGAGGCCCCGCACCGGCGACCCTCTGCGCCCCCGGCCAGCCGGCCGCCTTCCTCCCCGGTCCCGAGCCGCGCGCGAGGACGGCTGAGGCTGCAGGAGTGGTTGGAAGAACAATGCATGTGAGTCTTTGACACCATGATATCCATCAGGCAAAGAAAAGGAATACAAACCACAGAAGTTTCTGAGGATTACACGGCACAAGAAGAAAATGTGAAGTTGGAAGATAAATTGCCATCTAGTTGTACCACTAGAAGACTATGGAAGATTCTGTCATTTACAGTTGGCGGAACTGTTGCCCTGTGCATTGGGCTTCTTACATCTGTCTACCTGGCCACTTTACATGAGAATGATTTGTGGTTTTCTAATATTAAGAGGAGTCCTCAGATGTTGTAATCATCTCTCAAACCAGATCATAGGCATTGGTTTATTTTTCATCTTCGAATCATCTAAGCCCAGTGATCTTCAGAACTCTGCACTGAAGGAAATGATCTAAACCTGCACTGTCCTGAACAGTAGCTGCCAGCCAGGTGTAGCGATTGAACACTGGAAATGTGGCTAGTGCAACAGAGGAACTAAATTTTAAATTTTACTTAAATTGAACTTTAATTTTAAAGTATGTATACATTTTCTGTGAATAAACCAATGACAATTCTAAAAAAAAAAAAAATAAGTAAAGATAGAAATGGATTAGAAATGACTGAATAAAACAAGGGTCCATGTTGAAAAAGTATAGACGACTAGACGAGTAAGAAGGAAGGGCTCTTCTTTAGAGCCCCACGCAAACCCCAAAGTGTAAAAGAGGAGGGCGTGCTGCAGTTAGAAAACTGCCGTTTGGCAACCATTACACCAAAAGTGGGCTCGGCAAGCTTTACGAGAGGATGCTAAGTCTAGGCGGGGAAAATATGAAGAGGAACGGGATATTTGCAAAACCTCAGAATGTCTCCTCAGATTATTAGTTGCAGAGGGAATAACAGTAACTATGCCGTGGAGAAACCAGACACCACCTTGACCACTTTTGACCTTGATGAGAATTACGTCACCAGTAAGGAGCAGGGGGACATTACAGACCTTGTGATGCGCTTCTCCGAAAAGGACACACATGGCAAATCATATTACAGCTCAGAATGCGTAACCTGCATCCAGCTGTGAGGAAGCAGCAGCAAGAAACAAGGTGATGAACATTCTATAATACAACTGGCCTGTATTTTTTTTCTTAATGTCAAAGCTAATGACAAAGAAAGGCTGAGGAACTATTTTAATTAATTAATTAATTAAGTCTTTGGCCGTGCCACACTGCATGTGGGATCTTAGTTCTCCAACCAGGAATCAAACATCTGCGTTAGAAGCTCAGAGTCTTAACTGCTGAACCACCAGGGAAGTCTTGGAGTTATCTTAGAATAAAGGAGACAAAAAGACATGACAACAAAATGTAATACATGATCTTGGACTAGACTCTCAAACTGGAAGGGGAAAAAATGCATTGTTGGGACAATCCACAACTTCAGAATACAGACTTCAGACGAAAGTATAGTGCCATGTTAAATTTCCTGAATTTGATCATTAAATCATGGTTAAGACAATGTTCTTGGGAAATATACACTATAATATTAAGAGATAAAGAGTCGTGTTGTTTATGACTCTCCAATGGTTCTGATAAAAATAGGTTATAGTACATATATAATGATAAAGAAAATTTGTGAAAATTATACATTCAGGTAAAGAGTATCCTGAAGTATTTGCAGTTTCAAATTATTTCAAAACAAAAAGATTTTTTTTAAGTATATAAACAGAAGAGAAATAGCCAACTGAGGACCTAAGATGCATTAGAACAGTTCCAAGTATCCAAATACTAACTTTACTGTAGTTTGCTCCCTTTCATCCACTCTCCTAAAAAGACTCTCACCCCAGTCTCAAGAGCTGCCACATCCAATGTGCCCCACCCAGCTTTTAGTTCCCCAGATCTTGGCCTGCCACCCTGTAAAGTCACCATCTTCCTTCCCGAGCCATGGGGAGGCTAGCCTCTTTAATACTTGACCCCTTTAAACAAAAACAAAAAAATACTCATTCCAATATTGTAATTCACCCAGGTGTTCCCAAAAAGTTTATTTCCTGTTTGACAGAAATATGATTTCATGAGGCCAAGGGCAAGGTGAGGGACCAAACCTGCACATGACTTCATCCTTTCGCACAAGCAGTAGATCCTTTGCACAGGGTTAATAAAACAGCCCTGACATGCATACACCTATGAATTACTTAAACCTGTCTTCGGAAGCAGACTAGACCCACGGTTCAGAGCCAGAGGAAAATGGTCTGAATTTAGCTTTGACCCACCACTTAAAAGTTATGTGACTGGGGACTTAGCTCTGGTGGTCCAGTAGGTAAGGTACGAGCTCCCAATGTAGGGGGCTTGGATTCAATCCCTGGTCAGGGAACTAGATCCCACATGCCACAACTAATACCCCACACAGTCAAATAAGTTTAACAAAAAAAAAAAGTTATGTGACTGAGAGCAAGTCAACTAGCAGCTGGAGTTCATTAAACACTCACTCAACATTACCCACCTAGGAAGTACCAGACTCCAGTTTGGGAGGCAGTGATACAAAATCTCTGCTCCCAGAGCTGACATTCCAGTTGGATGAGACCCACAGGGACAGAGGTGTTGCCAGGTCAGGGGAAGTAAGTAAATAAGTTAATTAATTAATTAGTGTATGCCAGATGCTTATACATGCTATGGAGAAAAACAGGGCAGATAAAAGAATAGAGGGTGAAAATGTAATTTCAAATAAAGAAAGGATCCTTCACTAAGGATATAACATCTGAACAAAAACCTAAAGGCAATGAGGGAGCGAGAACCATGTAGACGGGTGAACACTGAGGCCAAAGGGGACAGCAGTGCCAAGGCCCTGGAGCAGGGACAGGCCTCAGGTGAGGAAAGACTGCTTCAGTCTGAGGTAGGCTCTTGGAAGGCAGGGAAAGGAATTACAACAGAGCGGGAGCTCAGTAACTGCAGATGGGAGAAGGAGAAAGACAGAGGTTACCATATTGTTATCCAGAGATTCTGAGGTTGAGTTTTGGGAATGGAGGAAATAAGAATCAGTTTCATAAAGCTGAAGAAAAATATGTGACTGATTTTATGTTCTGTCTTTCTAGCCTTAAAAAATACTTTGCTGACGGAGGTGAGTCAAGAAATTTGAAGATTTCTTTTTTTTTGCTTTCTGGTTTTGCTTTGAGTTGAAAACAGGGATTTGTTTAGTTTGCTTTTACAATGTTTAAGACATTTTTCAGATAAACAACTCTTTACGATTAGGGCTTGGAGCTCAGATTACTAGTACTCTTAAAACAAATTTATTATTTGGAAGAAATTAGGTATCATTTATAATAAAAATAACAAGTTTATAGGGAAATTATTAGTAATTTATTAATAGAAAATCTTTTTTCCCCCAAATGGTCAAGAGAATTGGGTTTGGCATTTGGATGTTCTTTTACTATGGTTTGTACAGTCTGTATTTGCCTCTTCAAATAATTTTGGATGACTTTTACATGACCACGTTATTGTTTTCATAAACGGTATTTTTAGGAATTGGAAATAACAGAAAGTTCTGGAAGACTTGCCACTTGTCCTGAATAACTTGTGTAGCTAAATGCCACTTCAAAAAAAAAAGTGACTGAGAAGCAACACCAGCTGAGGATTTTAAGTGTTAAATGGATGCTTTTATGCAAGAAAATAGCAATAATAGAAGATATAACAGTGGCTGGTTTCGTTGCTGGGCTTTTTTTTTTTTTCCAACTTGGTTTCTGTTGTTTAAATTAGACAAGGAAGATCCTTACCTTTTTGGTGTATGTGAAGATTTTTTTCAAGAGTGATTAGTGGACAAGTTCTGGTCTCAAGATACAGTCAGTGCCTATTTTGTTTTCAGTGTCATTAAAGTACAGTTAACTTCAGAGCAACTCCATTTTTGGTCTTTCTCCTCCCACTCAAGATTTCTGGGAAACTTTCCCCCTATTTTTAGCCTCTATTATACCTTTTTAATGAATCTGCATTCCCCACTATTTTGTTGAAAGATAACAAACTTTACAATATACCTAAATAATATGGCTGAAAATTTAACTTTTATTATTTTCCTATTAAAAAAGTAATAGATATTTATTATATCATAAAAGGGGGAGCACAAAAAGCATAAAGAAGTTCATTTTCAAACTGCTTATAATCCCATCCCACGTAAAACTATTAATATTTCGGCATATTCCATCTCATCAGTCTTTTCCTATGTATTTTTGAATACAGGTCAGATAGTACCATATATACAGTCATATCCAGCTTTCTCAACATAACACTGTATTAAAATTATTTTTCTCCTATCTATAATAGTCCTCTTTGTAAACACAATTTAAATGGCAGGGTAATATTCTACCATATAGATATCCTACCATTTATTTAAATATCCTCTTAATATCAAATATTGGGCTGGCCAAAAAGTTCATTTGTTTTTTTCCATAAGATGTTACAAAAAACCAGAACCAACTTTTTGGCCAGCCCACCCAAAATTTACAAGAGAGCTAGTAGGTCACAGCATATAAAAATGAAGACAGCTTTGTTTCCTAGAGAGTTTCTTCTTGAGAACGTAGGGAGGAGATACAGGGGGATGGTGAGGGTGGGGGGAGGGGTCTAGGCCAGCAGCAAGATGGAGCGACTCAGAGATCCTGGCCCAGCTGTTCCAGCTCGTTCAGCAGGAAGTCCATATCAGCCCGTGTCAGCACAGGGTTGGCCACGACCATGCGGAAGAAGTTGCTCCGGGTACCATGGGGTTGGTAGCCAATCATCATGGAACCCTTCCTCACCATGCGCTCCTTGAGGATTGGGGCTACCTACGGGAGGAGTGGAGGGACCCTTCAGCTGCAGCCTGGGGTCACGGGAAGGGATGGGTTCCCCAACTTGCATCTCTCTCCACCTAGCTGCCTTCCAGAGACAGCAACTCACTGCTTGGATTCTGACCGTGGCCCCAGTTTACCTTTGCCACCACACCTGGCCCACTGGACCTTCTCTACCTCTTGCATTCTCCTCCATCTCACCATTCTCCAAGTTGTCACACGGCCATTGTCTGCTAAATCTTGACTTTTCGCTGAATCTCAACAACCACTTTTTCAGTCTAACTTCAAGCCTTCATCATCCTTGACACCTTCTTCTCCCCTCTCTGAATTCCTGTAACATTTTTTATCTGCACCCTGTGATCTAATATATAATTTCCAAGATTTCCTTGAACACACTGGTTTCAAATAGGTGATGCTTGTTTTCTAAACGAATGACTCCTTAAGGGTGAGATTCCCTGGAGTCTCAGATGGTAAAGAGTCTGCCCGCAATGCGGGAGGCCTGAGTTCAACCCCTGGGTCAGGAAGATCCCCTGGAGAAGAAAATGGCAACCCACTCCAGTATTCTTGCCTGGAAAATCCCATGGATGGAGGAGCCTGCAGGGCTACAGTCCACAGGGTGGTAGAGAGTCAGACACGACTGAGCAACTTCACTTTAAGGGCGAGAATATACTTGTCCTTTTGGATCATCTGCCACCCCTAGTGCCGATCTAACCTTAGGGGCCAGGACATATCTCCTGGCCTGACAGGGTTGTTCTGTACCCAGCATCAGTGAGTAAAACTTCTGAGACCTTTCTGCCTCACTCAGCTCCCAGAACGCCCCAGATAGCCAATCTATGTACTGCACACTGGTGACTTCTGTAATGCCCCTCTCTGTCTTCTTCTTACTTTATAGAAGCATACCTTATCCTCCATCCCCCAGGCTCACAGAACTGGGGACAAGTGGGTGTCATCTTCTGGTTCACTGTCCCCATATCAGAGCAAGAGACTAGCAAAGGTAGCTGCCATGCCGCTCGAAGCCAGCAGGGGGCGGAAACGCACCAGCTGCACTGGTTCACCAGAGCAGGGAGAAAGCCTACCTTAGACAGCCTTTCATTGTAATCTGGACTCTCCTTCTTCCCCCGCAGACTCGGGGGCACGAACCAGAAACACACATTGACAAATTCAGGCTGGGAGGAATAAACAGGGGGAAGGTGTGAGCAGAGGAAGAGGGATCATTCCCCTCTCACCGCCCCTCTTCTCGCATCAGGGTTTTGCGTGAGACACAGGCTGGGGGCAGGGGGGCCGAAGGATGCGGAAGAGCACAGTGTGGGTCATACCTCCATGACCAACTCAAATCCCTCCCGCTTCTTCAGCTCCTCCACCAGGTACCTGTGACCAGAGAGTGAGAAATCATGGGTGGAGGCAGAGACACAGAAACAGAAGCGACCCAGAGAGTGAACCGAGAGAGCACTGAGAGCAGGAAATGGGTGCGGGGCTATAGCCCCCACTCCTACCGGGCAAGGGCAAAGGCCTGGTCCACACGGCGCTCCAGCCCCTGCCCGCCCTGCGCCTTCCACATGAGCCACAGCTTCAGACAGTCCACACGGCGGCCACACTGCACCACCTTGTCTCCAGTGTCCAGAGTCACATCGTAGAACTTGTCCTGCTGGAAGAGGTAACTGGCCTGGGACCCGTGACAGCGCTTGAGCAGGTTCTGCGGAGGGTGAAGGGACAGTCAGACTCCCCACCCTACCAAGCTTCCCTCCAGGGCTGCACTGGGTGATTTCTTGGCTCAGTCCACGTGTTTCTTTCCCTGGAACCAGGCAGCGCTGATGGGATGGCTGCCAGCTTACTGAAACCCTTTCTCTGGGTTTTCTTCCAACATTCAACAGTTCTTCCCAAATGACCCAGGATCCCTCTGATTACAACTTTTGATGGGAAGTTTCTCCTTTGCCTGAAGACAGGGGGAGTGAGAGAGCCCACTACTGGGGATTAGGGTGGTCACATAATCAGCTTCAGATGGGACGGTAAGGAGACCATGGTAAGGCCTGGAGCACCCCTCAGGTGACACAGAAAACAGAGGTTCAGGGTGGGAGGGGACCGGAGCAGGGCGGGGGCAGACCCACCGAGGTGTCCCGGAGAAGAAGAGCTGAGCACTGCAGGCCTGTGGAGAGGAGCTTGTGGGGATTCCAGGCCACGGAGTCAGCCCTGGGGTGGGGAGAGCAAAGCAGGGTCAGCCAGCTCCCAGTCAAGCTGCCCAACTAGAGCCCCGCGACCCTTTCCAGATCTCCAGTAAAAGGGGCTTTGGTCTCACCTCAGCCCAGAGGGTAGAATTCCCAAATCTGATGTCTAACATCCCAGCCCCAATCAATCATCTCTCCCACTTCCCTCCCACCAGCCTCCTTCCCCTATTCCCATCTGAGCGCCCCGGTCCAAGAGTGTTCTCTGGATCAAGGATTTGAAGGGTGAGAGTCAGGGTGTAGGGGGCCATATGCACCTCTGGATCCCAGCCAGGAGATGTCTATGTGTCTGTGACAGCAGGACGCTCCCACCCCAGGCAGCCTGTGGAGCAGAAGGAACAATATGGGCCTTGGCCTTGGCTCAGCCCACCCCATTCTCAGGCCCGTCCCAACTCACGTCCACATGCAGCCATAGCCCATGATGCTGGCACACATCCGCGATTTCCTCCAGGGGGTCAAAGGCCCCCAGCACTGTAGTGCCAGAGGTGGCACTGACCAGGAATGGCACAGCACCCTGTGGCAAAAATGAAGAAGACCAAGGCTGAGAACTCATCTGGAGAGCTATCCAGAGCCTGGTGCTGAGCTCTATGAACTCTTCACAGGCCTGACCTGGGCCCTGGCAACCTTACTGTGTGTTACTGCCCCTTTTAATTTGCAAGTGAGGACACTAGAGTTCAGAGGTGTTAAGAAACTTGCCCCTGAGCTGAAACTCCAGAGATGGAATTCAAACCTAGGTCTGTCTGATAGTCTATCTCCAAAGCTTATACCCTTTCAAAAAAGTTGAATGTCTTACTGAAAGATCAAAATACTATTTTAAATATTCTAATAGTATACAATTTATGAGGAAATTGAATTAGTATTCAAAAAACTACTACAAAGAAAAGTGCAGGCCCAGATGGCTTCACTGATGAGTTCTACAAAACAGTTAAGGAAGAACTAATACCAGCTCTTCATTAACTTACAAAAAAACAGAAGAGGAGGGAACACTTCAGAATTCATCCTATGAAATGAGTTTTACCCTGATACCAAAACCAACAAAATATCACAGGAAAACTATAGAATATATCTCTTCTAAATAAAGACATAAAAATCTACAAAACACTAGCAAGCCAAAATCAGCAACATAGAAAAAGAATCACATACCATGACAAAGTGGGATTTGTCCCAAGAGTGCAAATTTGGTTTAACACCCAAAAATCAATTAATATAATATATCTTATCAATAAAATAAAGGAAAACAACCCACATCTCAATGTGGTATAGTAATCATCTCAACAGACATACAAAAACATTCGACAAAATCCTCATGACAAAAACATTCAAAAAAAAGGATCTGAAGGGAATGTCCTTAACCTGATAAAGGGCAGCTATCAAAAAACCCACAGCTAACATCATAGTCAATGGTGAAAGACTGAAAGCCTTCCCCCTAAGACCAGGAACAAGATAAGGATGTTCACTCTCCTCATTTTTATTCAACACTGTGCTGAGGTTCTAGCAGGGCAATTAGGTTTAAAAAAAAAAAAAAAGAGGCATCCAGGGACTTGCCTGGTGTTCCAGTGGTTAAGAATCCACCTTCCAGTGCAGGGGACATGGGTTCAACCCCTGGCCCAGGAACTAAGATCCCAGATGCCACAGGCAACCAAGTCAGCACACTGTAACTACTGAGCCCGCTGAGCCCACATGCTCTACAGCTCCTGTGCCACAACCAGAGAGGAACCCTCGAACCGCAACAAAGACTGACAGCCAAATAAATAAAACAGTGTTAATGCCAATCTTGTCTAGCTTGTGATTAAAGAGAAAAAAAAATTTTTTTTAATAAGAGGCATCCATATTAAAAAGGAAAAAAGCAAATTATCTGTATTTACAGATAATATGATATCTAGAAAATCCCAAGGAACCCACTAAAAAGACAGAATTAATAAATGAGTTCAGCAAATTTGCAGAGTACAAGACCAATATTCAAAAATCAGTTGTATTTTTACACATTAGAAACAATCAAAAATGGAAACAAGAAAATGTCATTTATAAGAACACTGAAAATAATAAAATACTTAGGAATAAATTCAACAAAAGAAATGCAAACCATATACTGTGAAAACTACAAAGAACTGTTGAAAAGAAATCAAAGAAGACCTAAATAAACACAGGCATTCCATGTTCATGGATCCACAAATGGAACACATCCCTATCAAAATCCCAACTGGTTTCTTTGCAGAAATTGACAAGCTGAGCCTAAAATTCAAGTGGAAATTTAAGGGACCTAGAAAGCCAAAACCATCCTGAAAAAGAACAAAGTTGGAGGACTCACAAACACTGATTTCAAAATTTACTACAAAGCTACATTAAGACAGTGTGGTCTATAGGATAATCATGCAGATCAATGGGATAGACTGAGAGTCCAGAAATAAATCCTCACACTTCAACACTCACTGGGTTTTAACAAGGATGCCAAGACCATTTGCTGGGGAAAAACAGACATTTTCAAAAACTGGTGCTGCACACTGTTTACAGTAGCCAGGATGCAGAAGCAACCCACATGTCCATCGACAGAGGGATGGATAACGAAGACGCGGTACATACATACAATGGAATATCACTCAGCCATTAAGAAGAATGAAATAATGCCACTTGCAACAACATGGATGGACCCAGAGGTTGTCATGCTGAATGAAATAAGTCAGACAGAGAAGAAGAAATCCCTTATGACATCCCTTACATGAGGAATCTAAAAAGAGATGATACAAATGAACTTACAAAACAGAAAGAGACTCACAGACTTAGAGAACAAACTTATGGCTGCCAGGCATGGGGGAAGGAGGATGAGAGAGTTTGGGATGGACATGTGCACACAGCTATATTTCAAATGGATAACCAACAAGGACCGACTGAACTCTGCTCAATGCTAAGTGGCAGCATGGACAGGAGAGGAGTTTGGGGGAGAATGGATACATACATGTATCCGTATGGCTAAATCCCTTTGCTATTCACCTGAAACGATCACAACATTGTTAACTGGCTATTCCCCATTACAAAATAATAAAAAAAAAAATGGTGCTGCAGCCATTTGCATGTGGCAATATAAACATATTTTTAAAATTTATACTTAAGTACACAGATGAGGCATTTTCATGTTAATACATATATTCCCATCTTATTCTTTTCAATGGCTACATGCTACTCTAACAACAACTGTGACAACAATGGCAGCTAATATGTAGACACTGCTTCACTGTTCCAAGTGCTTGACATGCTGTTAATTTCAGCCTCATAACAACTCTGTGATCAGTTCTATATCATGCTCATTTTGCAAAGGAAGAAACTGACACAGATGCACCATAATTTATCTATTGATGAATACTAAAATGTTTTTTAAAATTTTATACTTCGCCCCAGTGCACACACTTCTAAGCACTTGTAATGAAACCTTATAGGCCAATCCTAGTAGTAGGGCTCTGAGTCAGTGGATAGATACATTTAAAAATGGTACAGACAGTGCTGAAATGCCCTCTAAGATGGCTGCAGTATCTCTGTCCCCCCCATGTGAAGGGGCCTCCACATCTCTCATCACTCCAAGTGCGCGCTGCTCGCCCTGCACAGACCCTCCCAACTCACAGAAACCTTCTGTGCGACCCTCCAGGTCCCCAACATCCTCCCTGCAGTGCCCCCTGGGGCTCTACTCAGGGACTCAGTTCTGCCCTTGTCCCAGGGTCTGATCCTGCTCATGGGTCTCGTGGGTCTCGGTAGGACTGGGATCACTCGCTCAGGAGGGATCACCTCAGCCCACCAGGGAAGGCAGGCAGAGAGTGCAGGGGGAGGGAGGAGGGGAGCCTTGAGTAGGGCCAGAAAGACCCCTCCAAGAAAGGCCCAGAGGGGCCCCGCTCCACTCCCCAGCGCCTCTCACTCACGCACCTCGGCCTTGGCCAAGCTGATCTGCCTCTCCAGATCCTCAGGTATCATTTTCCCTCTGGAAGAGAAAACTGAATGGGTAGAGAAGGAATAGATTCTCTAGGCTAGGCGGCAGAACTTTCAAGAGCAGGGTAACATGTGGTTAGCAGTGGGGAGGCCACAATGTTGATTTTTCCCTAAGAGGGGTAAACAGATCTCAGGGGACAGGGCGGAGACTCTAGCAGGCCCTGGCAGACAGAAGAGGCAACTCGGAGGGAAGAGAGCGGGGAGAGAAGTCCGCCAGGGCGTGAGCCCAAGGCCAGAGCCTCTGGCAAGGGGAAGACATGTTGTGCCAGGCTGGGTCTGAGCCATGCAGACAGAAGGACTCACCTCTCATCTGCCTTGACCATTCGGACACTGTCGGTGCCAAGTCCCAGGAAAGCGGCTCCTTTCTTGATGGAGTAATGACACTGTGGGGGAAGGAAGAGGGCAGGGAGGGTGGGAAGGAAAGAGACTGCTTAAATGGCTGGGACCCTGTAGACCAGGGCTTCTCAAACATTCACACGCCTACAAATCACCAGTGTGTCTGGGAAAGATGCAGATTCATATTCAGTAGGTCTGCACAGGGGCCAAAGATTCTGCATTTCTAACAAGCTCCCAAGTGATACTGATCTTCCCTGGTGGCTCAGTGGTAAAGAATATGCCTGCAATGCAGGAGACCCAGGTTCGATCCCTGCGTGGGAAAGATCCCCTGGAGAAGGAAACGGCAACCCAGTCCAGTATTGCCTGAAAAATCCCACGGACAGAGGAGCCTGGCGGGCTACAGTCCACAGGGTTGCAAAGAGTCGGACACGACTTAGTGACTAAACAACAACAAGAAGCGATAGTGGTGCCAGCGGTCCATGGACCAGACTCTCAGGAGAAAGGGTGTGGACTGTGTACACTGTACTGGACGCCCCTCCGCTACCCCAGACAGCAGGCAGGCTGAACAAGGGCCCTTACACAGCCCCTTTGGTTGGAAGGAAGCACATCCGCCTATGGGGGAGGCCAGCCTCAGAGCAGAAGGGTCTGGGCAGGCTGAGTCGCGGGTCCCGGACTCAGCTGGCTGGAGATTAGAATCGGGAGCCCAGGGTAGGCCTGTGCCTCTTCCCACCTCTTTCGATGTGAAGAGGGCCAGGGGCGGCAGTGCCCGGAGGCCCCTCTGTTTGCAGTCTGGGTATCGCTGATAGCGGGCCAGGTTCACAGCATACATGTTGGAGATGGAGCCACCTGTCACAGGGAAGGAAGGGGTGGTGGCAAGAGAGAGTGGCAGTGGGTCAAAACTGGAGCTTGGCTCTCCTGAACTCTCCACCCAGAAGCACAAGTGACTGGCT
Source organism: Moschus berezovskii (assembly GCF_049115385.1). Lineage (NCBI taxonomy): Eukaryota > Metazoa > Chordata > Mammalia > Artiodactyla > Moschidae > Moschus > Moschus berezovskii. Next base: position 31,088,883 of record NC_142465.1, on the reverse strand, counting down.
ACCTGGCCATGGGTTCCGAGGACTTGACAAATGGCATGCTGGTGACCCAGAATGGCAGGATCTGCAGATCTCCTGATTACCCCTGCTCCTCACCCTGGGTCGATCCAGGATCCACCCTCCACCCCCACCCCCACCCCGGCCAGGATGGCAGGCACCAAGCCCGTGGACTGTTTGGCAAACACGAGGATACAGGGGATTGGGCAGCTTCTCTCTGGTTTGGCCCAAACCCAGTTGGAGAAGAAACAAAGGAGAATCACCCCTCCTGGCCAGCCCAGAGAAAGAGGATTGTGGGGGAGGAGGAGCTCTCGAAAAGGCCCCCTCCTCTTCACATACCAGGGCAGAAGACCCCGTCCCCAGAGCTCCAGCCCACCAGGGCCCGGAGTTTCTTCAGCACCTCCTCCTCCATAAGGACAAACACAGGGGCGATTTCGTACGTGTACCTGCCAGGAGAGGGAACAACGAGAATGGGAAAGAGACTGGGAGGGACTCTCAGAGCAGGTGGAGAGTGTGAGTGAAAGGAGGGGCTGAAGAGACAGCTGGGTTGGTGACAAAGAACCGGGAATGAAAGAAAGAAAACACTGGAGCCGGGATACAAGAGAAAGTTTGCGAAGGGAAACCCGAAGGGTAGGAGGGGAAAGACTCTGCCAGCAGAGATTCCCCGAAACGAGAGGGGGGCAGACACCATTCTCCTCTCCTGCTCCCAGGGTCTGTCTCCCACAAACCCAAATCCTTTGTGGGGTGGAGGGCGGGGGTCCTGGGATGGCTCACTGGCTGGTGTTGAGGCTCTCTGTGACAATGCGCCCGGCCAGGGCATGGGGATCCAACCCTGAGAAGAGCTGGTTGAAGAAACGAGGGTGACCTGGAGAAGGGGGACGCAGGCTCAGAGTGGAGCTGGACACAAATTCCAGACATGCCTCCCCCAGCCCCAAACGCACAGGTCTTCACGCTGTAACGGATCACGGCCCGGCAGTGCTCCAGGATCTGCTCCTGTGACTCGCCCTCGTGCCGCAGCTCCAAGTCCAGCAGCTGCTTCAGCTCCTCGGGCTCCTTCCACTCACAGACCTAGAAGGAGCAGCAGGAGACTCCGGGGGCACTGAGGCACCCAACTGACTGGCTGCCCAAACCACATGTCAACAGACACAATAGACACCACAAACTGGCACTCAACACCAGTCTGGAACGTTTTCCAAGCAGCACGTGAACAAGGGTAAATAAACACAGTCGGATCCAGTATGCAATCCCTGAGGCACACAGTGAGGCAGTAATGTGTTCTGGGGAGAAGCCCGGACAGAGGAGTAAAGTCCTGAGTCAGGTTTGATGGACAGGAGGAGGAGGAGGCAGAAAAGACCCACCTTCTCAGAGGCACTGGTCCCTTTTCGAATGACCTCATCCACCACAATCCCAAACACATCCTGGAGCAAGGCTTCTGCAGCCACAGGGTCCCCATCAAGGGAGAGGAGAGGTTGAGAGTCAGCCATCAGGAGAAAATCTGTGAGCAGAGCAGGAGTTATTCCCTACTCAGCCTGTGGACCCCACCTAGACCTGACCAGCGAGACCTAACCTAACCCATTCCTCAACTCTGGAATGGGCCTAAGGCTCAGCCTTCACTGTGCAGACAAGGGGAAGTAAGAGCGTCCAGGGAGAGAGTCAGCAGAGGCGAGTGGGAAAGAAAAAGAAGGTTAGAATCCAGTGGCCTCTGTTCACCGAAGGCAAAGGTGAGAAGTTTACCTTTCTGCTCAGGTCTCTGTCCAGATAAACTGGAGGCAGGGAACACAGTTGGCTTTTTAGAGTGTTAGGACCAGGGCAGCAGAGGGGGCAAGGTATAGGCAGCAGTCACATGATCGTGACATCACTCTCATGACCCTTGCCCTAAAGATTTGGGACAGGGCCAACAGGTTGAGATAAGTTTCCTGAATAATCGTTAGCTGACACGATGAAGGGAGGAGAGAAGATATAAGGCAGAAATACGTGCCACCTCCACTTCCGGCTGGAGAGCAGCAGAGAGGAGAACCAAAGGGCCTGGAGAGGGGATGGAGAGAGGGCTGCTCGGCTAAGAGAGAAGAGCGGGGAGTGGGGCAGAGGCAGGCAACTGCAGCAGCTGACCCTAGAGGTTGAAGTGGCAAGCGACCTGGAGCAAGACTAGAGAGGTCAAATGGTTTAGGAAGGCCTCAGAGGTGGCTCAACAGATAAAGAATCCGCCTGCAGTGCAGAAGACCTGCATTCAATCCCTGGGTTGGGAAGATCCCCTGGAAAAGGGAACGCCTACCCACTCCAGTATTTTGGCCTGGAGAATTCCATGGACTCTACAGTCCATGGGGTTGCAAAGAGTCGGACAGGACTGAGCAACTTTCACTTTCAGAGGCCAATCTCTTTGCATCCCAACCCCTGGAGTCTTCTCAGAACTGTCCTGATTTCTAAAGCCCTCTCTTTTGAAGAGGAGGAAGAAAGAAGGGCACACTGAGGGTAGCAGTTCGATAAACAAGCAGAGCCCTGTGCCTTGCAGGCTGAGCCTCTCAAGAAACAGGGAGTGGCTGTCTGAAGTGAGCACCGTGTTCACACCAGGGTGCCAGGGGAGGGGGCACCGTCTAGATGCTGATCCCTAGCGCCACTCAGGAGAAGAGCAGACGGATGAAGGCTGAAGACAGGGGAAGATCTGCAGGGGAACTGGGGCTGTGTCTAGAAGGAGGAAGGGAGGCGTGCAGGGCCAGGGGAGGAAGGCCATGAGCTGGCATTGGGGGTGAGTGTGGCCGATTCTCGGGTCAGTGAAGGCACCTGGCCACTGGAAAGATCTGCAAGGACATCACGGGGAGAAAGGCAAGGGGGGCAGTGCTGTACGAATTATGGACAGCCTTGAGTGCCAGCCAGGCCAGGAATCTAGATTTTTATCTGCAGAAAATGGAAAGCCATTCAAAGATTTTGTGACGAGTTAACATGATGAAAATGTTGCGCTCAGAAGACCCGTGTATAGCAGCCAGATACGGAAGAATGAACAGGCCACTGGTGTAAGCCAGCAAAGAGGTGACCCACGTGTGGACAGGGGAGGCGTGGGCAGGAAAGGACAGGCAGAGCAGCACGCAGGCTAAACCATGAGCCAGTTCATGCTCAGTCCAACACTCACGGAATCCACACTGGAGGGGAGGGAAGTGGCCAAAGATGACCCTGGGGCTTCAAGCCCCAGGAAAAAGAACAGTGCCCCTAAAAAAAACAGGGATGCGCAAAGCGGAAGCTAGATGGAAAGCAAAACCGTTATTTCTTGGAAATACTCAGCCAAGTGGAGGGGACCGGGGCTACAAACACTCATTTGGGAGGAAGTCTGGTTCAGCGCTGTGATGAGATGTGCGAATGAAAAGCACCCTGGGGAGCTGGGGTATAACCAAAGCCTGGCGATGGGCTCCATTCCCCCTGGGAAGAGAATGCTCAGAGACACGGCCAGGGAGAGAGGGGCAAAACCAAGGCCTAGGGAAACCCCCTAAATGAAGAGACAAGAGGATCCAGAAAATATGGAAAGGAGGAACCAACCTCAAAGTGAACTGATTTGACATAATCCATTGTCAGAAGCCACAGGACCCCAGGGAACCAGTGGTTCTACGCTTAGACTTCTCCCCAGTAGACTGGGTTTGGGGAAACCAGAAGAGAGGGCCAGCCTTGGGAACGAGACTTGATCCTTCATCAGCGCTCACTCTGGCTCCCCTGATGGGGCGCTTTAGGTGCAGAGGCTGGTAAAAATACGTACCATGGAAGTATCCACCACATGCCTCACTCTGAAGTTGACACGCATTAACAGTCATCGAGGGTGAGTTTATGACCCACATTTAAAGATGAGGAGATGGGGCAGGGGAGGGATAAACTGTGAGATTGGGATTGACATATACACACTACTATATATAAAATCGGAGAAGGCAAGCCACTCCAGTACTCTTGCCTAGAAAATCCCATGGACGGAGGAGCCTGGTAGGCTGCAGTTCATGGGGTCGCTAAGGGTCAGACACGACTGAGCGACTTCACTTTCACTTTTCATTTTTCACTTTCACACATTGGAGAAGGAAATTGCCACCTACTCCAGTGTTCTTGCCTGGAGAATCCCAGGGATGGGGGAGCCTGGTGGGCTTCTGTCTATGGGGTCACACAGAGTCAGACACGACTGAAGTGACTTAGCAGCAGCAGCATATATAAAATAGATAACTAATAATAACCTTCTGTATAGCACAGAGAACTCTATTCATACTCTCTAATAGCCTACATGGGAGAAAGAATCCTATTAAAAAATAAAAAGAGTGAATATAAGATTCACTTCGCCATACATCTGAAATTAGGGCTTCCCTGGTGGCTCAGATGGTAAAGAATCTGCCTGTGATGCAGACCTGGGTTCGATTCCTGGGTAAGGAATATCCCTTAGAGAAGGGAATGGCAACCCACTCCAGTATTCTTGCCTGGAGAAGTGGAAGAAAAGCTATGACAAACCTAGACAGCATATTAAAAAGCAAAGAAATTACTTTACCAACAAAGGTCCGTCTAGTCAAAGCTATGATTTTTCCAGGAGTCATGTATGGATGTAAGAGTTGGACCATAAAGAAAGCTGAGTGCCGAAAAATTGATGCTTTTGAACTGTGGTGTTTGAGAAGACTCTTGAGTCCCTTGGACTGCAAGGAGATCCAACCAGTCCATCCTAAAGGGAATCAGTCCTGAATATTCATTGGAAGGACTGATGCTGAAGTGCCAGTACTTTGGCCCCCTGATGCGAAGAATTGACTCACTAGAAAAGACCGATTCTGGGAAAGACTGAAGGCAGGAGAAAGGGATGACAGAGGATGAGATGATTGGATGGCATCACCGATGGACATGAGTTTGAGCAAACTCTGGGAGCTGGTGATGGACAGGGAAGCCTGGCGTGCTGCAGTCGATGGGGTCGCAAAGGACACAACTTAGCAAAGGAACTGAACACCCGAAACTAACACAACATTGTAAACAAACTACACTCCAATAAAAAATTTTTTTTAAAAAAAATGAGGTAACAGATTTCAGAGACAGTATGGATATAACCTGTCCAGGTCACACAACCAGCATGTGTCTTGAGTTGGGTCTGGACTTTGAAGCCCCCACTCCTAATTTGCCATGCTCCACAGCCTCACACAGGGCTCCCTCAGCCAGAGCTTGCTGTGGTGCAAACACCTCTGGGCCAGGAGTGAGGACACCTCAGGGCTTGTTTCTATGAAATAAGGGCTTCAAAGAGAGAACCGCCAAGACATCTGCTGCTATTGATCAGCTCAAGCCATTGGATATGGCAAGCAGGCCAGTAGGGCGAAAAACAGGCTTCAAGGATAGAACGACGGTGAAGAAAGGGAGACCCCAGCCTGGAACGGGGCTGTTTCCAAAGCTCTGAAGAGAGGTCTGCATGGAAGACGTGGCTCTGTCCACCCGGCCCCTTCTGTACCCATCTGACCAAAGTCAGTGCTCAGAAATGAAAGGTGGGGGCTTCCCTGGTGATTCAGTGGTAGAGAATCTGCCTGCCAACGCGGGAGACACTGGTTTGATCCCTGATCCAGGAAGATCCCACATGCCTCAGAGCGACTAAGCCCATGTGGCACAACTACTGAGCCTGTGCTTTAGAGCCCAAGAAATGCAAATGAGGAAGCCGCATGTCCTAGAGCCTGTGCTCTGCAACAAGAAGCCACTGCAATGAGAAGCCCATGCACTGCAGAGAGTAGCCCTCGCTTGCTGCAACAAGACAAAAGCCTGCACCACAATGAAGATCCCGCACAGTCAAAAATAAAAAATAAATAAAATAGTTTTTAAAAAAGAAAGGTTGAGGGAAGGGCTCTGAACACCCAGTTTCCTCCAGGCGTAAATGGGGAGATGAGGCATGGGCGGGGGAGTGGTGAAGCAAGAGGGACACTAACCCCTAAAACAGAATAACAAAGCCAAGAAAAGAGAATTAACTTAGAACACTTTCACCCCTGGCTGAGAAGATGCTGCAAGGGCCAAGTAGGGTTCATTTGAAAACTGACAAGTTTCTCTGATTTCATGGGATCTCCAGTTCATAAATTCCTCCAACCATCGACTCGTTTGTATTTTTCTTTCCTTTACTTATACAGCCCGGGTTGTACAGTCTGTCGCTTCAAACACCCTTTGTCCAAAATCCTCAACTCCCTGGCCCTAATGTCCTTCCACCAAACTCACCTGGCAGAATCCCACTCCAGCTGGCCAGTCCTTCTCTTACCAAATCCACCCGGACTGTGGATTCTGCTAGTGAAAACCACCTAAACATTCAAATTGGTTTTGCTCATTCCAGTTAAACGTGGCAGATTAAACACATATGTTCACCACTACTCCTTCCTGAAACCCCACTAAAATTACATCGGTGGGATTTTAAATCCTGAAGAATAAAACAAATGAGAGCCAGGAGGTGAGAGATGTCAATAACTGCAGAGGAAAGAAAGCAGATGAGAAGTGGTAACTGGTTCAGCAAATAGCAGAAAGTCAAAGTCAGTCTGTCTGTAGGGTGCTACGCCAGAGGGATCCGTTCCGTTCCGTTCTGTCGCTCAGTCGTGTCCGACTCTTTGCGACCCCGTGGACTGTAGCCTACCAGGCTTCTCCGTCCATGGGATTCTCCAGGCAAGAATACTGGAGTGGGTTACCGTTTCCTTCTCCAGGGGATCTTCCCGACCCAGGGATCGAACCCGGGTCTCCCGCATTAGAGGCAGACGCTTTAACCTCTGAGCCACCAGGGAAGCCCAGAGGGATATAAACTGATTATTAGGGCAAAGGCCCAGAAAGACTCAGGAATTTACAACGCTAGGTATCCTGGAAGACAGGCGGGAGAAGCACAACTAAAAACATAAAAATTAGATGAAAAATTCTAAAAGGAACATTTAGACCCTCACTCTCCTCCCCTGCCCATTCAGCCAAGTGACTCCCCTCTCCTCCACCAGATTTCAAAGAAGCAGGAAGTAGAGAAACTGAAAAGTCTGGGAGGATGTCAAGCACAGCAGGAGGTGAGGATGAAACATGGTAATGAATACAGGAGGAGGAGGAGGAAGTAACCTATGGAGCCAACTCCTTTCTCCCAACCAATGTTCAGAATCCGTGGCCAGAGGTAAACCTTCCAGGAGACTACAGTGTTCCCTCTCTGGAGACACTGACCTCAACGAGACTCTTCTTTCAGTCCTTGACCAATCACCTAGTCAATGATGCTCACAAGTCAATAAACGCATCCTATATATGCACTTGGGCCTTCCGATGTGCCTTAGTGCCTCACTCTTAAATGAAAGCAGACACAGTCAGGGACTACAGGACACTGGAGAAAAGCCCCTAATGTGGGCCACCGAGGCACAAACAGACAAACTGAGGAAAAGGCACTTGGTAGAAGAGGAACACAGGAAGCAGAAGAAAATGGAAGGCATTCAATCCATTAAGAAAAAACAGATGGCTGTCATATGTACTCAGAGAAGCAGAAGCTCCAGAGTTTTAAAACTATGACAACTGAAATGACAAAGTCAAGAAAGTCTCACAGAAGATAAAATATAAAGAGATGGACAGTAAAAGAGAAAAGAACTTTAGAAGATCAATCCAAAAGTCTCAAGAGTCAACTAACAGAAGTTACAGAAAGAGACGGGGGGGAAAAAGGAGGAAAATAATAAAAATTTTAAAAAAGAAAAACTATAGAACCGAAGGATAGACCAAAAGGATCCACTGAATGACCAACAGACAGATTACAGTACTGTTTCAGAACAAGGAGGATCCAAAGACTTCCAGAGACAAGACTAAACAAACACACCCAAAGCAGGTCATGGACAAAGGACAGAGAATCAGACCACATCAAATTTTGCCCAACGCAGGAAAGAGGCGAAGGGAATTTCCAGGGCTGTAATGAGGGTAGTAAGCATCTTCAGAGGCAAAAAGCAGCGGTGACTCTACTTGACTGAACACACACTGCCTGGCAACGTTACTATTCTGCTATTGACAGCTCTACCTCCAACTCTCTGGAGCTATTATTCCAAAACTTTCCACACCTCTCAAATGACTGACCCATCAATCTTCTCCCTGTTTCCCTCTCACTTCCAATTTCTCATAGCAAATAAAAAGCTATCCAAACTCACTCTTTCTGTCACCTGCAGTCTGGAGCACTCCCTTTCTTTAATATTTATTCAGTGTCTGGTATATACAGTCCAGGCTTCCCTGGTGACTCAGCAGTCAAGAATCCCCCTGCCAATGCAGGAGCCACAGGAGATGTGGGTTTGATCCCTGGGTCGGGAAGATCCTCTGGAGAAGGAAACGGCAACTCACTCCAGTATGCTTGCCTGGGAAAATCCCATGGACAGAGGAGCCTGGCGGGCTACAGTCCACAGGGTAAAAATCCCATGGACGGAGGAGCCTGGCGGGCTACAGTCCACAGGGTCACACAGAGTCAGACGTGACTGAGCGAGTGAACAAACACACACACACACACACACACACACACACAGAGTAGCTTTGCGGGCTACAGTCCACAGGGTCACACAGAGTCAGACGTGACTGAGCGAGTGAACAAACACACACACACACACACACACACACACACAGAGTAGCTTTGCGGGCTACAGTCCACAGGGTCACACAGAGTCAGACGTGACTGAGCGAGTGAAAACACACACACACACACACTAACTTTACAGAGTCAGACGTGACTGAGCGAGTGAAAACACACACACACACTAACTTTGCGAGTGCACACACACACACACTAACTTTACACAGAGTCAAGCGAGTGAAAACACACACACACACGTTAACTTTGCGAGTGCGCACACACACACACACACACTAACTTTACACAGAGTCAAGCGAGTGAAAACACACACACACACTAACTTTGCGAGTACACACACACACACACACACTCACACACACACAGTAACTTTACGTTTAACTTTTTGAGGACCGGCTCAAGTGTTTCCTCAACTGGCTACACTGTTTTATATTCCCATGAGGGTTTGCATTTCTCCACATCCTTGCCAGACTTGTTATTGTCTCTCTTTTTCATTACAGCCACCTGCATTTGTAACCTCCGTAAGCATTGTCAACATCCATAGAAGTGATGCCAAATGTATGAAAGAGCCTGTGTTCTCAGCCTCAGTAAGAGTGTGCTGTCAAAATTCTGAATTTTCTAAACTGTAGGAGTAAAAATTACCTTAATATGGTTTTAGTGGAACTCCTGTATTAGTTTTGCTGTGCTAAATAAGGGATTCAAAACTCCACTGCCTTGAGACTTCCCTGGCAGTCCAGGGGTTCAGACTTGGTGCTTCCACTGCAGGGGTGCCCTGGTTGGGGAACTAAAATCCCCCAGGCCTCATGGCACAGCAAAAAGAACAAACAAACAAACACTGCTTTACAACAGAGATTTATATCTCTTTCATGGCTTACTCTGGATTAGCTATAGCTCTGATTCATGTACCTTTATTCCAACACCCAGGCTGAAGAGACAGCCCCTACTGGGGACACAATGCTCTCACTGCAGAGGGGAAAAAAGCAAAAGGCAGAGAACACCATGCACCAACTCCTAAAACTTCAGCTCAGACCTAGCAGGTGGCACATCGGGTCAAATCCAGTTGACCAAAACAAGCCCTGGGGTGAGCAGGGTGAGGATGTATAATCCTCCCAGAAGCAGGCACTGCAAAGCGCGGGGCGATGGTTGACAACTGGATGACAATCCTCACAACTGGCCACAGGCCCTTAGGGATCTTGCATTCTGCTTCCCCTTAGCCCACCACACTCATCTGCTTTACCAACCTGGCCCTGGAGATGTCTGAGTTGGAACCACTGATCTAAACACTTTCTCTCCTCCTCCTTCATGGATACCCTCTTGATTACCCCCTCCCATTTCTTCAACTCTCCTTCCCACTACCTCTTTATCACAGCATTTTAAATTGTCTAAACTTCTCACACATTCCCAACTCCAGCTACCTCTTCTTCTCAACCAATCTTCTTAAAAGTTAGCTCCACTCCATCTCTTTCCTCTCATACTTTCCTGAGCCCACTGCCATGCATCTCCCACCTTCAAGGCCACCAAGAATGTCCCTGCATCCAAATCTAATGGATACATATCATCTTTATCCTACTTGACCCCTCTGGGGCCATTAGATACAGTTTGCATTCCATCTTGAAATATTTTCTTTCCCTGGCTTCCATGTGACTTTTCCTGACTGTTTCCTTGGTTCTCTTTGCCTCTTCACCTTCCTCTGGCCCTCCCTCGAGAGCCGCTCAGGGTTCTATTCCAGGGCCTCTTTCATTTGTGTTCTGCACCTCTCCCTGGACACTCAGCCACTCCCAGGGCAACAGGCTGGTGACTCCTCCAACCAAGAGCTCTCTCGCCAGCCCAGATCCATGATGCCACCTGCCTCATTTGGAAGTCTCATAGGACTTCACACTCAAATGGTCCAAAAGTGGACTCATTATCAGCCTTCTCAAATCTTCTCTTGTCCTTGAGTTCCCTGGTTACGTGAATGGTACCATCTTCTGAAACCTAAACTCTTAACTGAGTGCCTCCCTCCTCCTCCTCGGTTGATTTTTTTTTCCTTTTTATTTAAAAATCTTCAAAGGTTACTTTGTCTTTCTCTCTAATTCAAAACATCAACACAACACTAAAACCTGGATAAAGTTTTTTCTTCTGGGTAGCGTTGTAAAATTCTTTTCCTTAAAAGCACTTTAAAAAGAAGTGGTAACTTTGCAGCAGAGAAACCTGATGGACACCACCTTACCCAAGTAATTCAGGATAACATCACCAATTGTGGGGCAGCCAGGCATTGTGGGTCTCCTGACGTGAGGCATGGAAAAGCTCTCAGCATCACTGCTGCCAAAAATGCACCACCTGAATTTAACTGTGAGGAAACATATCTAAATTGAGGATCATTCTACAAACAACATAGCCTGTAATCTTCAAAAATGTCAGTATCATGAAAATCAAAGAAAAACGAAGGAGCTGTTCCAGATTGAAGGAAACTAGAGACATTACAACCAAAAGGAACACGTGCTCTTAAATGGGCTCCTGGATAAGGAAGGAACAAAAAAACTTCTGTAAAGAAAGTCACTGGAAGAACTGGTGGAATCTGTGAATGGCTTGATCACTGCATTGCAGTTATGGAAGAGAATGTTCTTATTTTCTTACGCTGAACATTTAGCAGCAAAGGAGCAGAGTATATGCACTTTCTCTCAGATTAGAAAACAATACTATGTGTATGCACCTACAAGTTTTTATTTTAATATAAGAGCTTTATTGAGATATGATTCACATACCACAAAGTTCACCCTTTCCAAGTGTGCATTTCAGTACTTTTTAGTATATTCACAAAGTTGCTCATGGATCACACTATCAAGAACATTGTCATCATCCCCAAAAGAAACCCCATATCTATTAGCAGTCACTCCCCATGCATTTTTCTAAAAAACTGGGAAAGTCTTCAAAATATTAACTGTGGTTATTTCTAGGTATTGGGATTATAGACGATTTTCATTTTCTTATTTATGTACTAAATTTTTATAATTTTCTTTGATAATGCCATTGACTTATGTAATTAAAATAAAAGATTATTTTTAAGCAACATAAAAGAAGGAATGAAAGGGCAACAAAAATTCCAAACTGTATACCAGGCTCAAGGAATGACCCCATTACATCGTGTGGTTTCCTAACTCCTAAAATTCACTCCCATCTAAAAGGTCTACCAGGTGACCAAGGTATCCAACACCGCTCATTTCTACTATGCAGCCCAACTGGCTCTGAGAGAGGAACAGGTTCAGCTAGTTCAACAGTGCCTGAGTATCTGTTGTCTGGCTCTGTCCCAGGTGCTGTGTCTGCTTTGCTCAATTCAGCTAACAAGTCATGAGGGAAGCCAGTGCGTAAAATTAAGGCACGGTCACTCACTAGAGAAAGGGAAGACTAGTTAACTCCACTCAACTGGCCCAGGGCAGCCTTCAAAGAGAAAACACTCCAACCCTCCTTAAAGTGATAGAGAGCTGGTGCAGGAAAGACTAATCTAATCAGTTATCATTAAAACACAACTTGAAAAAGTGATGAGGTAGGCTTGAAGGGAGGGTGTACCAAGGAAGCTGAGGAAGGTTGCCAAGGACGAAGCCTGCATGAGAGCAAAGGGATCAGGGCACTTGCTTCTTAAAGCACTTTCAGTCAGGTTTACTGGTTGTTAGAAAGTGAAAACACTGACCTCTGTGCTGTCTATTACTCCACTGACTCAACCCCCACGTTAATAGTGGTTCCAGTTCCTGTGTGTACAGTGTTTTCTGCCCTTCTGAAAGACTGTAAATTCCTGGGTGGGGAGAGGTCTAAGTCTTATCCTTCTTTAAGTAAAGCATGCGTGCATGCATGCTTAGTTGTGTCCAACTCTTTGCAACCCCAAGGACTGTAGCCCACCAGGCTCCTCTGTCCATGGAGTTCTCCAGGCAAGAATATTGGAGGGGGTTGCCATTTCCTTCCCCAGGGGATCTTCACAACCCAGGGATCAAACCTGTATCTCTTGCATCTCCTGCATTGGCAGGCAAGTTCTTTACCACTGTGCCACCTGGGAAGCTCTTTAAACAAAGCACCAAATACAAAATAAGCATTCAGGAAAATACTCGTCTTCATCTTTCCCACTCTTCTCTTCCTTCCGCCAAGTAGTAGTAGTAGTGGGAAAGATGAAAATTAATACTTTTTCTCAATGCCTATTTTCTATTTGGTGCTTTACTTAAGGATAAGACTTAGACCTCTCTCCCTCACCCAGGAATTTACAATCTAGAAGGAGAGAAAACACTACACACAAGAACTGGAGCCATTACTAATGTGGGTGTTGAGTCGGTGAGGTAATAGAGAGACAGCACAGATGTCTCTTACACAAACTTGAATAAACTGTTTCCAGGTTCTGAAAAACGATGTTGCACTTCACTTACATATGATGTGTATAAACCAAAAATCAGTATTAATGATACTTTAGAAGATATGCAAAGGGTTTTTTCTTTCTTCTTAAAGACTTATCACCTATGATCTCATTTGGGCTTCACAGTAGTGCTAGAAATTAGCCTGACTCTCATTTTCAAGTCAAAGACTCTTGAACCAGACAGAGTGAAATTAGTTTGTCCAAGATTACAAAGGTGACATCTAGGCTAGGACCTTTCCCACTACATCACTGGTCCCTTTTAAGTCTGGCATTTCTCACTACTTCTCACCACACACAAAAATAAACTGCAGCTGAGGTAAAGGTATAAAACTGAAAACATACAACTCTAAGAATACCAGAAGGAAATACAGGGAAATATTTTTATAATAGCAAGGTAGCATTTCACAAAAACCCCAAAACCACAGGCAGATTTGACTACATAAAACTTGAAGAATTCTGTTTAAAGAAAGACACATTAAAGTGGTTAAAGAAGATCCATGGCTTTACTCCCCCTGCCCATCATTTTACCTACTTACCGTTGTCCAAAATGGCCTTTGCTCTCTTGCAATTATTCCTTTCCTTGCAAATGTAAAAGTCACTCTTAAGTTCCACGCAAAGTCCTGTTTTAATAAGAATTTAACTTAATCTAAAGCAAAAACTTTGTCTCTACAATATTGTCTTCCTATTCACAGACATGATAAAACTCCACCTAATCAAGCATTTGGGGAAGTTCCTCGTGAACCAGTGAGTAGTTAGGACATGGTGCTTTCACTGCCCTGGTCCAGGTTCAATCCCTGGTCAGGTAACTAAGATCCCACAAGCCAGGCGGCACAGTCAAAAATCATAATAATCGAGCCCTTTTTGTCTTCCACTAAAATAATCTGATTTTCTTAATACATAACTTGCAATTTCCTGTTAAATTTATGTCTATAAATGTAAACTTTTTTATTGTGAATGATATCTTTCTACGATATTTTAATGGCTGATTATTGTTCTCATATTTTATTTATATAAATTGTTTGTTAATCGACCATCTGGCGATGCAGCTGAACTCACTGGCTTTAGTATTTTGTCAATTTGATTCTTTGTGAATGGATATATCATGTGAAAATAATGAATATAAAAATATGAAAATTGGAGTTTCCTGGTGGTCCAGCAGTTAAGAATCACCTGCCAACGCAGGAGGCAGGAGTCCTATCCCTGCTCCAGGAAGATTCCACATGCTGTGGGGCAACTAAGCCCGTCCACTGCAACTACTGAAGCCCACATGGCCCCAGAGTCCACACTCTGAAACAAGAAACCATCGCAATGAGAAACCCATGCACTGCCACTAAAGAAAGCCCACCTGCAAAAACGAAGACCCAGCACAGCCAAAAATAATAATAATGACTTTTCGGTGACCAGTAGCTCTAAAAAAATATTAGTTTTGATTGTAAACATTCTTTTCCTGTAACTATTTTCATAAAAATGTTTCAAATATTTTCCCACAAAACACAACTTCCACTCTAAAAAAAAGTTCAAAGATAGATGAAAAATAAGAGAAAATATTTTAAAAGCATATGACAAATGAAAAGTTAGTGGAACATGGAGAAGATTTCTACCAATCAATACAAAATAGACAAACGATCTACTTTTTCCTTAACAGGCAAGAGATGTGAACAGGCAGTTTACAAAAACAATTAAAATGGTCAAAAAGCAACAAGAGATGCTCAACTTCACTATTGCTGCTACTGCTAAGTCGCTTCAGTCGTGTCCGACTCTTTGCGACCCCACAGACTGCAGCCTACTAGGCTCCTCCGCCCATGGGATTTTCCAGGCAAGAGTACTGGAGTGGGGTGCCATTGCCTTCTCCGTCACTATTAATGAAAAGCAAATTAAAATAATGAAATTACTATTTTTTACCTATCAAGTTGGCAACTGTATAAAAAATTCATAGCATCCAGTATTGCCAAGATTGCAGAAACTGGGGACTTGCGCACATGGCTCTGAATGTGTAAACTGTTACAAACCCCTGAAATTCAATTTCACAGGACCTATTAAAATTTTAAACGCCCATTTCCTACCTATAAATCTACTATAAAAACCAAAGGATCACTATAAGGATGGCTGTTCATACAGCATGGTTTATAAAACAAAAAAACTGAAACTAACCTGAATGTTCATTGAAGATAGGCCTGCTGCTGCTGCTGCTGCTGCTAAGTCGCTTCAGTCGTGTCCGACTCTGTGCGACCCCAAAGACGGCAGCCAACCAGGCTCTGCCGTCCCTGGGATTCTCCAGGCAAGAACACTGGAGTAGGTTGCCATTTCCTCCTCCAATGTGTGAAAGTGAAAAGTGAAAGTGAAGTCGCTCAGTCGTGTCCGACTAGTAGCGACCCCATGGACTGCAGCCTACCAGGCTCCTCTGTCCATGCGATTTTCTAGGCAAGAGTACTGGAGTGGCTTGCCATTGCCTTCTCCAGAAGATAGGCCTAGACAAACTAAAATACAAATTGGTAGAATACTGAAACAATTTTTATAATGTGAAACGACTTAGAAGATGTGTAAAACACTTTTGTCTGGTCCACTGTGGTGCTCAAAAACAAATTCTGGATGAAAAAGAAAAGTTTTTATGAACATAGAAAAAAGCCTGGTGGTATATACAACCAACTGATAACAGTGACTACCTTCAGGAGCATGGAGGAGACTACAGATGGCAAAATTTTTTTCTGCCTTTTAATTTTTTTGTGCTGTGTGGATTTATTAAAATAAGCATGAACCATTTTTTTAAAGTATTTATTGGCTGAGTCAGGTGTTAGTTGCAGTAGCCCGCTAGGGAGTTGCAGCACAAGGGCTTAACTGCCCAATAGCACGTGGGATCTTAGTTCCGCCACCAAGTATGGAACTCATATTCTATCCCCTCCCCATTACAAGGATTCTTAATCACTGACTGGACCACCAGGGAAGTCCCTGAGCTATTTTTTTTCCTTAGTTATTTATTTCTGATAATCTCACTCAATTTTATCTGTTCTATGATCTTAACACCACAAAGATTTGCTGTCAATTGGTAAAAAAAAAATGGAGTGCTCACAGAAATGAAATCCATGTACATAAAGTGGTTGAAAATTGTCTTCATTCATAAACAAAGATTTTTTTCTTTAGACATTTCCGTCAATTCCCCTACACTCACAACCTGACAGCACCTAAATAAAATGGACATTTCCTTCCATCAAGTGCATTAATGCATAGTCCATCTCTAGCAGAAAGTGAAAGTGTTAGTCCCTCAGTCGCATCCAACTTTCTGCAACCCCATGGATTGTGGCCCGCCAGGCTCCTTGATCCAAGTAAGAATACTGAAGTGGGTTGCCATTTCCTTCTTCAGGCGATCTTCCCAACCCAGGGATCGAACCCAGGTCTCCTGCATTGCAGGCACATTTTTTTACCCTCTGAGTCACTGGGGAAGCCCATCTTTAGCAGGAAAGTTGGGAACGGAATTTAAAGAAAGGCTCGAGTTTTCCTAATGTAGCCGACCCAACGGGCCACCCTGCATTGCTAAATCTCCAACAAGACCACAGATTCCTACTGAGGAGAGCCCTGTGCCTTTTCCGGGAAGAAGCCAAAGTTAGATGCTGGATGGTCTAGAAATAAAGGCGGAAGTGCTATGAGGAAATAAAAAACTCAACATTCAAAAAACTACTATCATGGCATCCGGTCCCATCACTTCATGGCCAACAGATAGGGAAACAATGGAAATAGTGACAGACTTTATTTTCTTGAGCTCCAAAATCACTGCAGATGGTGACTGCAGCCATGAAATTAAAAGATGTTTGCTCCCTGTAAGAAAAGCTATAACCAATCTGGTATT
Organism: Moschus berezovskii; assembly: GCF_049115385.1. Taxonomy (NCBI): domain Eukaryota; kingdom Metazoa; phylum Chordata; class Mammalia; order Artiodactyla; family Moschidae; genus Moschus; species Moschus berezovskii. The sequence continues at coordinate 31,072,143 of NC_142465.1, read as the reverse complement.
AAAAAGCAGAGACATTACTCTGCCGACAAAGATCCATCTAGTCAAAGCTATGGTTTTTCCAGTAGTCATGTAAGGATTTAAGAGTTAAACCATAAAGAAGGCTGAGCGCTGAAGAACTGATGCTTTTGAACTGCAGTGCTGGAGAAGACTCTTGAGAGTCCCTTGGACTGCAAGGGTTTCCAACCAGTCAACTCTAAAGGAAATCAATCCTGAATATTCATTGCAGGGACTGATGCTGAAGCTGAAGCTCCAGTACTTTGGCCACCTGAGGCGAAGAGCCGAGTCTTTGGAAAAGACCCTGACGCTGGGAAAGACTGAAGGCAGAAAGGGACGACAGATGAGATAGTTGGACGGCATCACAGACTCAACAGACATGAGTCTGAGCAAGCTCTGAGAGATGGTGAAGGACAGGAAGCCTGGCGTGCTTAAGTCCATGGGGTCCCAAAGAGTCGGACACGACTGAGCGACTGAACAACAGGAAGGTCCTATGCATTTTCGGAGGTGAGGAAGCCAATATTACATACTGGACGGTCTAGGAATAAAGGCGGAAGCGGTATGAGGAAATCAGAAGCTTCGGAGTGCGCTGAACACGCCAGGGAATCCTTTCTCAGACTGGAGCTGAGTGTACTCAGCAAGAGCGTGCAAAAAACTTCCCTCCCAGCTGACGGGCGGCCCTCGGAATCTGCAGACCTGCGCCTGATGGAAAGCTCGGGTAAAGACGATCTCGACAGAGGTACGTCAAAGGCCTGGTACGAACTTTCCTGGCACTATTTGGGGCTCCAGACGCATAAGCGACAGGGAGGACATCTGCGAGGAAGGGAGAGTGATGACGCTTCTTCAAGGAGTCCTAACCAACTCACCTAGCAAAACCCTTAACAAACACTCGGCACACCAACATTTCAGGGCCTTCTTTCCTGCCCTGAATCAAGATGGCCGCGGGGGCGCGCCGGCAATACGGCGCAGGCGCCGTACCGCCGGCCCGCCCTCTTCCCGTCCGTCTGCGCGCCGCCGGCACTGCCCACTCAGCAGCTGCACTCCCTCGGCGCGCCCTCAGCCTCACCCCCTGTTCTGTCTGCCCCCGCCCGGAAGTGGATAGTGCCGCACAGAGGAGAGGACGAAGGGGGAGGGGAAGTGCTTCCGGGGAAACGGGCCCCGGGTTGGTGTTTGTAAACTTGCCTCGGTCCCGGCGGGGGCAGCGGCGGCTACAGGGTTGGCACGGGGTGCTGCGGCCTGGAGGAGGCGCCGCGCAGCGGGGGAGACAGCGGGAGGCCGCGCCTGGCAGGTAAGAGCACGCCCCCGGGAGCGCAGCGTTGTGGAGGCAGGCGGCAGCGCTCCAGCAGCTCGCAGGCCGTGGGGCACCGCGCGGGAAGGGGGAGGGGAGGGGAGGAGGGGCCCAGGGCGAAGGGAGGGCGCTCCCGAGGAGAGGTAGGGGCTGCGCGCACGCCGCCGTGCGGTCGCGTCACCGGCGGGACTGAGGGGTCTTGCTCGGAAGGGACGCGGGCGCGAGCACGCACCTTGCGCGCTCCTGGGCTCTCCGGGTGCGTGCGGCGGGCGCAGCGGCTGGCTGGCTGGAGGGAGGGAGGGAGGGAAGATGGGAGGGAACGCGCAGCGTTGGGCTTCGCCTCCTTGTCTTCCACCTCCGCAGCGAGTTTACGTACCTTGGGGCGGTCTCGGAGAATGCACACGTGTGGGCCGGCCTGGGCTCGTACTGCCGGTCCGGTTTCTGCCTGCTGCTCAAGCCCCCAGCGTTAACCCCTGAGCTTTTCTCCGGCCCACTCCTGGTCGCCTTCATAGAGTGCGAGCTTCGCGGGCCGGCCCACTGGACACAAAAGCCCTAGAGGGCCTCCGCCCCCTTCTTGCAGTCCTAAGTTGGCAAATCCTAGCAATTGGCCTGCTGCAGTGCCTCCACTAGAGGCCGAAGTTACTTTTGCTCCTGTCGATGGCCTGGAGACCAGTTTCTTCTCATGACCTAGAAAGAGAACTCTGATGTCTTCGTTTAGAGTCGCGCAGAGAGCGCCTGGCAAAATAGTTCAGCCCACTGAAGGTTGTATGGCTTGAGAATGTTGCACCTAACAGCTGCATTTCCCTTTCTGGTTTCAGGTTTCTGAAACAAATCGTGAATTTCATTCAGAGAATTCAGCTGGAAAACCAAGACTGACAGACTTTTTCTTCAGACAATAGGCAGGAGCCGAGCAGAGACCAGGGATTCTTGAAACATCTGTCTTTACTTTGGAGGACACTAAATTCTATTTGAAGACAAAGGCACTTCAGTATGGCAGCAGGACTGAAGGGACACGAAAGAGTTGTTACAGTGATTTGGTGACAGTGCTTCAAACAAGTGTCTTAAGGAAAGGTGGAGCAAGAAACTCGAACTTTTGAGTTGCATTAAGTGAGAAATCAGCATGGCTCAGGTAAAAAGCTCTAGAGTCCTCCTCCTCCTTCAAGATCACTGGGAAGAGTGTTTGCAGTTTCACTCTTGAATGCTGCCTTAGTCAACATATTGACCAACCCAGTGAGCCAAGCTCTGTATTAAACACCAGGGGGAGATCTAGAGGAAGGAAAGGAGACAGGCCACAGCCCCTGCCTTCAGGGAGCTTCCAGTCAAATGAAGGAGGTAGGCTATACTGCATCACAGGCCTTGATGGGACATTTACAAAGCAACATGTACTCAGTTTACTCTTGGTACAGTAACTTTTGAGGGGCATGAGGGAGTAAACAGTCTGGTGAATGCTTCATTTGTTTTCTTTTCAACAGGAATTTATTGAACTCCTGTTACATGCAAGGCATTGTGCTGGGGATACAAAGATGAATAAAATTGACCCTGACCCCAGTAGGCTACCAGGCTAGTTGGGTTGGGGTTGGGGGAGATGAAGAGACAATCTGTTGTTTATATACACAACACTGCATGGTGGCTGGCTAGTAGTACAGCGTCAATGAGTCTGTTGATTGAAGGAATAAGCAATAATAGAGGCATGTACACCGTAAAGGAGGGAATGAGCCTTCTGCTTGGATGGAAAAAGAAGTTGAAGCTGGAAGGATGCATAGGATTTTGCTAGATAAACAAGTAGAACAGGGCATTCAAACAAGGACAACTGCATGGGCAGAGACTTCAGAGTCCTGGGAGGATGTGGTGAGGTGGGGAGTACTGCGGGTGGTTTGCTAGTTAAGGAGGAAAGGATTGGGTTGGGGGGTGGATGGTTAAAGACAGGAGACAGTGATAGACGGCCACGTTAGGGTGAGGGAGTTGTTTCCTGGAGAAGTAAACCGAGTGTGACTGAAGGGCTTTTTATTCCTTGCTGAGGAATTCCATAAGGAATGGGGACTCTCTGAAAAGTGTTAAGCAGGAGACTGACGTCAGATCAGTGTATTTGGAAGGTACTTGTCCTTCCAAATCCGCCTTGTGGGGATACAAGATGGATTGGAGAGACAGGATGGCTCAACAGGTTATTGTAGTTATCTGGGGAGAAAAGCTGTCTGTAGCATCCCCAGAGCTTTTGCCAGCTTCCTTCCAGGGACCCTCCCCTACCAACCTCACCAGGAAGAAGTCACTGGCTTTCTTCCAGCTGCATGCATTGCTTCCTTCTTTTCCACGCAGAGGAGGAGCCGTGCAGTTTCTTCTTCCTTAGTTTGCAGCCCACTTCATAGCATCCTGTTCACTCTAGCTCTGAGAAGACTGCTTTTCCCTGACTGCTAACTTTGCACTGGGGTGCTGCTCTTATATGTTAACTGAACTCATCAACCCTGTGAAGGTAGATACCATGGTAAACATTTTGCATTTAAGGAAACTGAGGCTTACAGAGGTGGAGTAGTCTGCCTGAGATTGTACAATGCAAACAGCAGAGTTAAGTCTTGCCTTCAGACCTTTCCCTCCGAAGTCCTTGGAGACGAGAGAGGGGGTTCCTGGGATGTACTGATCACCTGAAAGGAATTTCTTTTTAAATTACTTATGGAAGTTTGCTAACCAACTCTTTCTTAAAACTGTTTCTTCAGTAAGAAGAGGATATTGTCTAGTGCTGGCTAAATAAAGTCAATTTGAAGAATGTAGCAATTTTCCTAAACATCCTTTACTTAAGTAATTTTAAAACTATGTATAGCAAGGACTATGAAAAATATGAGTATGCATACGTGAATGGTGAGGACGGGGAGGAGGAAGAGAAATTGTATATTCAACTCCAGAATCCTCCCAAGTGGTTTAATTTTTATCTTTGTTATAAAATTTTTATATTTGACAACATTTAGAGAATTTAAAATCTACAGGGAGAAATGACCTAATTTTACCGATACACATTTGTAGAACTTGATAGACTATACGTTTGGCACCAGTGAGGTCTGCCAGTCAGGAGCGGGTTCTGTGTAGCTAAGTGTCATCAAGAGAGAAAGAAGGAAGTTCCCCTAGAAATCTCCCATGTCAGTGGGTCAACAGGACAGACTCTTGGTATTTTTAAGCCTCGTGTAGCTTCGAAGTAATATATAGATAATATGCTTTACCCAGCACAGTGCTAATGACAAAAGTGTCACTAGCATCTGATTATTCACTTGGTCTGTGTCTGAATGCTGACAGCTGACAAAATGAATAACTAGTCCTGGTGAGATGAGTTAGGGAGGACTCTCGAAGGAAGCAGGGTTTCATGGTAAGAAGGGATGCTCCTTGGAGAGAAGCCGCACGTTAGTAGCTGGGTGTTTAAGGTAGTTCTTTGGAAATTGGCAGTCTGTTTTTGCCCTGCCCTGCCCTGCCAGGTGACCTGATACCTCATCTCCTTTCAACTTAGGCAAGTCTCCTGGCTTGTGAAGGCCTAGCAGGTGTGAGTTTGGTTCCCACTGCAGCCAGCAAGAAGATGATGCTGAGCCAGATTGCCAGCAAGCAGGCCGAGAATGGAGAGAGGGCAGGTAGCCCTGATGTGCTGAGGTGCTCGAGTCAGGTACAGCACTTGAGTCCATTGTGGCACCTGGGGGTCGGGTGGCCGAAGCTCTCTGCCAGGAGATGCCCCGCTTTGAGTCCTCAGTGCTTCTGTTTAGGGAAGTGGGAAAGGGGAGACAGCTGGGCCATGAGTATGGGTATTTTAGAGGGTACAGGAAAGGAAGGTCTTTTCTGTACAACATCTCGTTAAAACCAAGGTACTTGGAGAGGAGATGGATGCGTACTTTCTCTAAACCTCTGGGGCAGGTGATTTACAAGTTGTCTCAAAGCACCTTTTTGGCATCCTGTCTTGTGTTCTGAGATTGACTGTGCATTTAGATTTGATTTGTATTTAAAGGGCCACCGAAAAGACAGTGATAAATCCCGGAGCCGCAAAGACGATGACAGCTTGGCTGAGGCCTCTCATTCCAAAAAGACTGTTAAAAAGGCAGGTAATGGGGAATTCCTTGGCAGTCCAATGATTAGGACTCCACGCTTTCATTGTTGAGTGCTCAGGTTCATTCCCTGGTCAGGGAACTGAGATCCCACAAGCCACGCAGAGTGGCCAAAAACAGAAGAAAAAGGCAGGTAATGGGGAAATCCCCAAACTGGTTCAGTTTGAAAATAAGGCAGCCCTCCTCTTTCTTCCCTCTCTGGCTCAGCCCTGAGCTCTTCTCACAGCTGGTGAGTGAGTCATCCTGGCTCCATCCAGAGACCACTTTGGCAATTGATCTCTGCCCTCTGTGAAACATCCTTGGTAAGGGGAGGGTTCGAGGGGAGCATGAGGTCCTGTGGCAGAGGGGCAGGCAGTTTCCCTCTAAGGTCAGTTCAGAGTATAAGATTTGACCAAACAGACAGCTTGCTCACCCTACCTCCTTCTTCCGAGGGTCTCTTAACTCTGAGGGATATGGGAGATGACAGCATCAGAGAAGTTATTTTGTCCAGCAGTTGAAAATAGGGCCAGGGCAGAATGGAGGCAGGAAGAGGGCAGAGGGATAGGATAGCCTCATGACGTGCCTGACTCTTGCCCCTAGGTGGTGGTAGTGGAACAAAATGGTTCTTTTCAAGTAAAGATTCCCAAAAATTTTGTCTGTGAACACTGCTTTGGAGCCTTTAGGAGCAGTTACCACCTCAAGAGGCACATCCTTATTCATACCGGTAAGTCTTGCTCACATTCAGAGGGGAGCATAGTCCATAGTTTGTATTATGTTTGTGTGTAGGTCCTGTTGGGTTTATTTCAAGGAGTAAGTATTAGAAATAGGGGAAGAAGGTAGGTGAATGAGGCAGAAGAGATTGTATGTATCTGGTGTTGCTGAGACCAGCAGCTTTGGGGACCTTTCCCCATTAGCTCTTTACGCATTATTGAAAGGTAAAGATTTCTGGGGATATACCTGGAGTGAGGTCCCTGCCATGTATACCTCCTGAAGCTCCCTTCTCTCTGATTGGGCCAGGTGAGAAGCCATTTGAGTGTGACATATGTGATATGCGTTTCATCCAGAAGTACCACCTGGAGCGTCACAAGCGTGTACACAGTGGGGAAAAGCCCTACCAGTGTGAACGGTGTCACCAGGTAAGCTCGCGTGTCATGCATTCACACCCACACACAAACTTTCTTCCCCAGTAGCCAGGGCTCGCCCCGACTCCCTGCTTGACAAGGGGCCACCTCGCATTCCTGGCCGTGATGGTGTTAGTACATTGGGGTGAGGTGTATCTTTCTGGTCCCTCGGGGAGGAGCCATCAGAATAATTGTAATAATAATAATAGCGTTTCTTGAGTACTTCCTGTGTACCAGGCACAGTGAGAGCATATATGACGTTACCTTCACATTAACTCCGTGAGGTGGCTGTGTTGCCTTCATTTTGCCCATGGGGAAATTGAGGTTTAGAGAGGTTGAGTGTCCCAAGGACACAGCAGATCAGGGATTGAGACGCATTGAATGGAACTTCAGAGCAGGTGCACTTAGGAGGAAGAGAGAAAAATTCCTGCCCTGGGGGAGCGGTCCATATCTGATGTATTGTGACTGTAAAATCCAGGACCAAAGCGAGACAAGAACAAGAGATGAGAAATGATAACAGTGAACACTGGATGCTTTACTGGGTCTCAAGCTTTGCTCCACGCTCTCAGACTATATCTGCAGAACACTAGAATGAGAGCTCTGTGGGGCACGAGACTTTGTCCCTCTGGTTCTCCACTCTGTCCTCAGCCCCAGGAACTGTACCTGCCTTGAGATACTGAATAAATACATGATAAATGAAGCAGCCGCTCTGTGAGTAGGTGCCTTTAGCCCCATTTTACAGATGAGTGGACACATTCAGGGCTGAGACAGCTTGCCCGAGGTTGCATGGCTACCACGCGCTAGGCCGGGATTGAGACGCAGAGTCCTGTTCCCAACTGTGTGCTCATGCTGTCTCTGTGCATGCCAGGGGAATGTAGAATGGGGTGTGCACCTCTCCCATTTGGGAAGGACAGCTCTAGCCAATAGGTAACCAAGTTTCTTCTCTCAGGCACTTAACCCTCCGTTTCTTCTCAGTGTTTTTCTCGGACAGATCGATTACTCAGACACAAACGGATGTGCCAAGGGTGCCAGTCCAAGACTTCCGACGGGCAGTTTTCTCTCTAGGCGCAGGGCCCCCGGGTGGTGGGAGTGATCAGAAGAATCCACCGAAGAGTGCACCCCCTGGTCTGATGGTCCCACCACCGCCCCGTCTGTACCTGTCTCCCTCCTGGAGGAGTGGACCCAGGAGACCGGAAGAGTGCATCAGGGGACAGCAGGCCCCAGAGCTTCAGCTCTGTAAATAATCTGAGACTCTGAGTATCTCGGGGGAAGTTCCTTCAGCATTCCTGGGTAGGGAAGCTAGTCCCCAGACCCTTGGCTGAGGTCACAGGTGGGGACTTAAGGTACAGGACCAAGACTGCAGTGTGGTTCCCACAACCCTGGACTCCCACTGGCAGCTGAAATGGAAGAGATTGGGGAGAGGGATTTGTTTGTTCTGTTCTTGTTTTTGTTTATCCAAAAGCAGTTTCAGCAGGCACACTGTGGAAATAGATAATATGGAGGTATAGAGTCCTGGTCAAAGCAGGGATTATGGCTGGTCCAGCCCTCCCCCAAATTGAATTTTTAGTTGCAATTGATCCTTGATGTTCAGGTACAGCCCTGTACCTCACCTCCTGTTTGAAGGAGAATAGGATCAGGGATGGCAGCTGTGCTTACTTTGACCTCCTTATACACTGTAGGGACAAAAGGAAGAGCAGTGGGGGGAGCAGACAAGGGCTGGATCCAAGAAGAGTGGGCAGGTACCTCTCATTTCCTTCAGGGGAGAGCAGGAGTTGTGGCCCGGGCTATTGCAGTGGCTGGTGCCACACTGGTACCTAATGGGGTCAGCTCAAGTGCCTTTTGGAGGAAACTTGGGTGAAAGTGGCCCTTGAAGCCCCTTCCCTTTCTCTCTTTGGGTAGTTGATCTTGGAGATAGTTTTTGGCTACCTCGCTGATACTGACTGACTCCTAAGCCAGACAGAGGTGTTGAGCAAGGAGTCGTTGATGTTACAGTGGGTTCTTTCTCCTTGTGCCCTCTTAGGAACCACCCAAGACTGGCCCCAAGTTGGGTGACAGCTGTTCAAGAAACAGGAATTTGGTGTCCCCTGACGTGACTGTTGAGCAGCATGAGCTGTTCTCCTCGCTCACGTCTGTCACTGTATTCAGGTAGAGGAGATAGGGGTCTAGCTTTTGGTCCCAAAGGAAAAGACCTTGGCTTCCTTCTTGATGGCCGTCCCTACACAACAAAGAACTGTGGGGGGGTGCTGCGGAGAAAACACCGACGAAGAAACCTAACGTAGGTTTTGCTCTTAACTATGTTCTTTGCTCTTCTCTGCTCCAACACCACCACCTTATCTACACCCTCCCCAGAAGTAATCAGGGGCATGTGAGTGAGTGTGTGTGTGGTATGTGAGTGTTCGTGTTTGTATGCTTGGAGATGGCATATTATTGAGCCAAACCCTTCTCTAGCCCCGGCTCGGAAGGATGAGCATGAAATAGCCTTGCCTGACTGCCCCTCCCCCAAAACCTGAAGGCCTGAACCTTGAGGTTCACGAGGAGCTGAAGAACTCAGCTTGAGGGGACTGGAGGGCTTCGTTTTGGAGGGTTTTTTAAGGGTTGATTCAACAGACTGCTGGTTAGGATGTTGCTGACCCAAGCCAGGGCTTGTGAATATGAATTTTCTAAAGTGAAATAAAAACCCTCTTTCTTCCTGCTAAGGAAAGGGTCCTTATGGGAGGTTCTGGGGGTTTGGTTGACTCCCAGGTGGTGGGCTGTCCTGACCTATGGGGGTGTGGCGAGTAATCACAGAAGAATCCTGGAGACTTGGTGACCCTGACTAGGCTGTCAGTGGGGGGTCTGAGATGGCAGTCTGCAGGAAGTGACTTCCTTTGGCAGAAAAGGTAGGCGACAGCACACTCCTGTTACCTGTTCTGAAGGAGGTGGAGGGGCGGGGCAGGGGGATCTCCATACCTCTGAGATGTGAGGATTTTGGGAAAAGAAAGGAAGCGTGGCACCCTTTAGCTCTTCCCTGACAGCATCTGAGATCCTATGGGGAAACGCTGGGGAACGTGCCTGCAGCCAGTTCTCTCCTAGTTTTGTGTTGGCATGTTTGACGTCCAGAAACTAGACGCCAAGTCCTGAAACCAGCCCTTGGTCCCTGCGAGTAGGGCCACTTTCTGCATGTGAGCCAGCCCCTCTCTGTTAGAGAGCTCTGCTGGGGGCTGGGGTTTGTCTCGGACACATTTGGAAAACTGTCCTTCCAGACGGTGCTTTTGAAAGTGGAAGACTTCGCTCCCTACCACCTGCAGCTAGTCAGCTTAGGATTGGGGGTGTGTGTGAAGAGAATCACGTTAGTGAGGTGTGCCCCTGCATGTGCAAATGTGTGTTTAGGTCCGAATGTGCCCTGGCCCCCTGCAGGCCTCAGGTGCCTGCTTGGGTGTGTTGGGGGGAGGGAACTTCTAAGCATATGTGCAGAGAGCCATAGCAGAACCACCCCTGCCAAGGACTGGGTGAGTGGAAACTCAGGAGCAGGGGGCTAGCTCTGTTGTTGAGGTGCTGATGTTCACGAGGCCATGGGTTTGTGAGGAGTGGGGAACCGAGAGGCAAAAGGAGTGACTTAGCGCCCAAGAGTCCCACTTACACCCAGGGAAATCACAGACCGCTGCAGAGGCTCCTGGGCCCAACATTCCACCCCTCTGCTGGGTGGGGTCTAGCACTGGAAAGATGCCTCAGGTGTGTCTGGAGTGAAGGGAAGGGCGGTGGGGCCAGCTCTTAGACCAGGGCATGGGATTCGGGGACCTGGGAAAGAGCACCAGTTCCTGGTTGGGCTGCTGGACCAGGCCCCACCAGCCCTGCCCTTCCCAGCACCTCAAGTCTTTTCCGTCCACCCTGCCTCCAACAACCTCTTGTCATCACTTAGCTACTGATCATGCCCCATGGCTTGACATTGGAGGGTTAAATGAGGTGTGGGGTCCCACCACAACTTATAACCCTTTCCCCAGATGTTCTCTGCCTCTGTGGCCCTGGGGCTTTTATCTTAATCCCTCCCACCCCACCCTTCCTCTCCACCTTTTTTTTTTTAATATACTTATTTTGCTATTAGGGGAGGGGAATATCAAATGAACAAGATCACTTTTAAATGGTAGTTTTTATAAGATGTTATAAACTTGTATCTTTTTACCATTAAAGTGCAGTGTATGTTCCTTCGTGATATATTTAGGATATTTAAATAAATGGGGCTTTTGTACATACTCTCTCCTCTTTGGGAAGAACATCCTTGGGAGAAGTTTTTTCACTGGGGCCAAAGTAGTTTTCTTTTTTTCCCACCAAATGTAACCAACCACCCCACAACTTCCAACACCAGGTGAGCTCCCCTTCACAGAGGAACAACAAGCAGAAGTAAAAACAGGCTATCGGTTCTGAGTAAGAAGATAAGTGTGGCGGGACAGAACGAGGCTAGACACCAGCCAAGGCAGTGCTTCTCTAAGTGTGGTCTGTAGTGCTCCTTTGTCAGCTCTACCTGAGGGTTCACGAGCCCACCCGGCCCAGTGCTGCTGCTGCCCGCCATGCAGCCCATACTGTCTCTTGTACACTGTTAAGTTTGAGAAACTCCCCCTCACCCTGCCCTCAGGTGGTCGGAGGAAGAATGCACGTGAGCTTTCCTGAGGCCCAGGCTCCACTACATGTCCCGGCCTGGGGTAAAACAAACTGACAGGTGTGCTCTCAGGTAAGACTTTATTGTATACTTGGGTGGGATAGCCCCCACTCCTTGTGAGGTAGGGAAGCAAGGTTGCAGCAGTAGGCAGCCCTTTCAATCCCCCCTGCCAAGCTGTAGCCTGATTCACCCCACGCCTCAACTCCTTCCATCCCAGAGAAGAGCCCTGCAGTGATTTTCTCTCCCTACTTCAGGGAAGGGGGCTGTCTGCCTCTTGAAAGCGGGGGTTGACAGTGGTCGTGATGGCGCTTTGGTAGAGAGGATTGTGGTCCTGCAGAAAGAAGTTAACAGTGATGAGGAAAAGTCCCAGGACTCCTCTTTTATCTAGGTCTAAGAGGCCAGCCTAGAACTTGAGCAGGAACCCCAGGAGTGGATGGAAATGAGCAGAGGAACCAGGGTAGGCCTGCAGAGGAGGCACAGGCCCAGGGTGTGGGGTATGTGGAAGGAAAGGGGTGGAGTTGGGGATGGTGAAGCAGAAAGCAAGCATGGAAAACCCTACCCAGTGTGGGAGGAGGCAGCCTCCTCACCTGCTTCCAGTTGAGATGCTGCCGCTCCTTTTCAAAACGATGGAATTCTCGGCGGTCGTAGATCTCCACTGAGAGCCGATAAGCGAGGACCAATCCCAGTCCCACCGCCACGATGCCCCCCACACAGCCCAGCACAATGATTTGAGTGTGGTCTGCTCCCTCTATGGGGAAGAAACAATGGACTTCTGGGGGCCAGGGCCTAGGAATTGATCACCCGTCACCCACAATGTGTCCAGCCCCATCACCTCCTAGTCCTGCCTGTCACTGGAAACAAAGGGAACTTCCACAGGATCAGGGTTATCCCAGCACTCAGGGCCTTAGCCAGATCCGCTTGATCCAGCATTTGCACTCCTTGGTTCACAGCTCTGCTTCAGTCCCCAGCCTGATTGCCCGGCGTCTTCACCTCCAGAGTTCGGCCCCCTACCCATTAAATTTGCAGGGCTTCATGTGGCATGTCCACACTATCCCTGCCCACTTACCCTCTGGAGGTCTCACTGTGAGCACAACTGTGCCTCCAGCTTCATCCTCTGCCAGAAAGAAGAATAGCTGGTTGTCCTGGGTCCTCTCTTTACACCAGCTGTCATCCAGGGTAGGGGTCAAAACCAGAGTCATGTTGGCATGGGCACACGCTGTGCTGCAGTTCATGGCCAGGGGACCAGTCCCAAAGGCTTTGCACTCTGCGCAGTCCCTGTCCAGTGGGTGCCAGTAAGTTACCAGCTGGATAGTTGTCACCCAAATGACCCACAGAGCAGGTGGGCAGGAGGGGTTCGGTGAGCCCTGTTCCCAAGGTGCAAGGCCTGAGGGCTCACCTGTGTGTCTCGCATGGTGTCTTGCAGCCTGAGCATTGATCACAGAGGGCACCATAGTAGCCGTCGTTGCACTGGCAGCGGTTGCAATTGCAGTGTCCGTGCCCGTTGCAGAGCCCTCCGTCAGGACTGACACAGTTGTGTGTGTCGCCACTGCATTCACATGCTCTGCCCGTGCGGTTGGCGTGACAGTGACACACTCCACATTGGCAACGGCCAAAGCCTGAGGTAGGTAGGGCCACACGGAGGGTGACGACCATACTGCCCACAGCCACTGGGCACCACATGCCATCACGGGCTGCCCAGAGCTGATCTGCTCCTGTGCATCCATTTCCCTCTCAAGTGTCAGACAACCTCCAACCCCTACATCACAGCCTGATTCCTGCCCTTAGTATCGAGAAGTTCCCAGAGCCTCAATGTCCTTGAGGGGCCACTCTGACCCCACCCTTCTCCCCAAGTCTCCAGGTACCTCCACAGAGGATGCCCTCGTGTCGCTCACAGCTGGCATCGTCACACTCGCACAGACGTCCAGAGCTCTGTCCGCTGCAGGTACAGCGTCCACACTGGCACTGTCCCCTCCCGCTGCACAGGGGACCTGTGCCATTGGGGGCCCGGCACCCAGACTCCAGATCTGGGGAGGATAGCTCAGCCTCCGAACACTCACAGAGTCGACCCAGGCGGCCGGGGACACAGCTGGGAGGCGAAGGGAAGAGAGGGAAAGCGGGGATCAGAGAATTTGACCGTGTCTTGATATGCTTTCCCCCAAACCCTCTAAACCTAAGATCTCAAGATTGCAGAAGAGAGAGCGGAGGCTGAGAGGAGCATGCACTATAATGGGAGTACTGAGGAGTAGAGCAGGGAGAGTTCCAGTGGAGGGAAGAAGCTTCAGGAGGTGCAGATCGGGGCGGAGGTCTACGAAAAAGATACGATACGTAGAGACAGAGTTGCCAGTGGCGGGATGGAGGACAGCGGATGGGGCGGGAGGAGAACAGGGGAGCCCTATGGGTGAAGGGAAGCAGGCCCTCACCTGCACACCCCACACTGGAGGTGCCCCTGGCCATCACTGCAGTGAGGAGCCTGGAGCTGGGTGTCACTGCAGTTACAGTCACACAGTGTGTGCAGCTCCACAGTCAGCTCCTCGGAGAAGCCACGGGCTCGGAACCTCAGCAGATGAGGCTCTGGGAGGCAGCGGGTAGCTTGGAAAGTAACCAAAAAATTCACCTGAGGACAGAGCAGGCGGAAATCATACTAAGATCCTGTGCGCGTACACACACCGCAAACACGTCTGTCATCCAGAACCCTGCTTAGCGATTTAAGGAAGTGTCAGAAAGGACGGGTGGAGGACTACCCCAGGCTTTTACATTGTTTCCCAGACCTGTGCCCCCATCCCCTCCTGCCTGCTCAATTTCCCCCTCCCACCCCCACACCCTTCCTTCTCACCTTCTGGTTGATTCGGACGTCGTTGCACTGGCCCCAGTCGCCGGCTTCACTCCGTCTCTTCTCAGAATCCCCACACTGAGATTCATAAGAGATGTGGACCCCCGGAGGGAGAAGAGAGTGTTCGTGTTCGAGAGTCACAGTGGAGGACAGGCTCTGGGGAAAGAGCGAGCGAGAGAGAGTGACCATGTTACACCTCACACCCTCTCCAGCTGTTCTACATCCTGCTGGAACCCCACCCTCAGCCACCTGGGGGCTCCTTCTGCTCTGCCCAGTCAGGAGGAGTGTTTGCAGGAAGGACCTGGGATAGCCTCGAGCGAGAACACAGGGTCCAGAGGCCTCCAACACCGCATCTCAGTGCCACTGCAGCAAAGACCTGGTGGGGCTCAGGAGCTAGCCAGCACTGTAAACATGCAGTAGCTATGTTTTTCAAGCCTCATGTCTGGACATGTAATCTGTGAGCAGACAAGTTCTAAAGAGCAGATTCTTTCAATTGAGTTTGTCCTGGGAAATTTGATATTGTCTCACATTTTCTTACCATGGGTTTAGAACACAGTCTCTGTTATCAAGAAGCCTACAGTCAAGTTGCAGAGATAAGACCTAACCCCAAGAAACATGAATTTTTATGTTCTACCTGTAAAATTCTATGGTTCCTGTGAAGAATATCTCTGAATTATTGATAAGCTTATAGTGAAGGCAATCTCCAGATATGACATTCTTTATGTATAGACAAGCACCAGCCCTTGCATCTGTTACCTGTGTGATCTTGGGCAAGTCACTTAGCCTCCTCCCTGCATCTGCATCCCCATGGATAAAACTAGAATAATAGTTTCCAAGCAGGGAGGAGTTTTAGTGGAGTGAATGAGACAGCAAACAGTGTGTACTTGGGATGGTGCTTGGCATGAAATAAAAATCAATATTAATTCCCTTTCTTGCCCAGAGCAGTGCTTCATGCTCTGTACAAATCAGGCACTTAAGATCTATGAATGAGTGCGTGCGCTGTTAATGACAGCCACACACACAGACTGCAGGCAGGAGCTGTGGGCTGTGATACCAACAGGTGATGGTCCTCTTAGTTCCGCCATCCTACCTGGGCGTCCCTTTCCACTTTCCCCTGTGCCCCCCCAGCCAGCCCCTCACATTGTAAGCATCCATGATGAGCTGCACCACATTGCTGGAGTCCTCACTCAGCTCCCCCACTGCAGACTTGGGAATCAGCTTACTCAGCTCCTGCGATGGGGGGAGTTGAGGGAAATGATGGGTCACAACTCTCAGGAAATAAGCTTGCGGGGGGTGTGTGGGGGGGACACTGGAAGGAGGGCATATCTGGGGAGGAAAACGGGCCTTTGAGGGAGCTGAGAAAGGCTGGGCATGACAGGGTTTGGCATTCACCAGCTCTTACCCGGTAGACAGGCAGTGTGGCGCCAGTAACAGCAAAGATGGGCTGGATGTTCGCTGCAGAGAGGGCCTGGGCTACTTGACCCACGGAGGGGTAGTCCTGGAGCAAGGAGTGGAGACAGGGTGAGTACCCCAGGCCCCCCTCACAGAATGCAAGGTGCCAGCAAATCCAGGGTTCCCCCAGCGAGAAGGAGGGGAGGGCTGGGGAGTGGAGTGACTTGGGTTTATCGGAGGCGTGGAGAGACATGCAGAGGAGGAACTGCTGGGGAAGATGGCAGGGTGGTCACCGTAAGGACAGTGAGGCTACAGGGAGAGGTCCTGGGAGGAGAAGAGGTGTGGCTCCCATGGGGAGGGTGGGGAAGGGTGGCGACTCACAAACTCTGGGCTGCGACTGTAGAGTCCATTGCTGTCCAAGTGGCAGTGCCCGTCACTGGGCATGAAGATGCCACCCAGCTTGCCATCCCCAGCTGTGTGGAATGTGTCATCTGATGTGAACACCAGCAGGCGGGACACATTTCTCCAGCCAATCTGCTCCTGGAGTGGGGTGGGTGGTAGGCTGTGTGCCTGAGCATGGAGGGCCCTTGAGCTGCCCCCACCAGCTCTGCTAGCCAAGGATTTGGCCGACCTTGTTCTGACTCAGTTTGCCCATCCCCCTGTCTCCAGCTCCTGCTTCTCCCCAAATAGGGGTGCTGCTCTTGGAGGCCTTGTAAGTTAGAAAAGTGTGCCTCTTCCTCTAGACATTTCACTCCAATCCACCAGGAAATTGTCAAAATAAATGTGCAAACTACAGGGACTATAATACAAAGGGCACCCCCTAGAACTGTGCACTGACTGACCACAGGTACCCATCTTGGCTCCAACCAGCTCATCCAACTCAAAGACCCTCCCCGCCCCCTCACCTGGCAGAGGGCAGCCTGCAGAATGGCATCAAAGCCACCTTCAGGCAAGTCCAGGTTGCCGGATACGTTCTGGCGTCCCACCTCCCGCTCGAAGGCCTTTGCATCCCCAGTGAGGGACAGCACATGGTGAAAACTGAAGGGTGACTGGCAGCTCTCCAGCCGGGAGGGGCAGGGGTGGCGAAGCTTGGAGGGCACTGTGCTCACGAAGGGCAGCACCGTTTTGTCCACGAAGGAGCCAAAGCCTGGGAGGAGTCATGAAGGTAGTGCCAGACATCACTGGATTGGGGGGGGGGGCACTGCTGAGGACTCAGGAAGAGAGTCCCCAAGCCCTGGGGGTGGGGGACAGTCACAGTGGAGATAATGGGAGAGGGTGCTCCTAAAGGGCCAGGGACCCAGGACCCAGCAGGGGCAAAGGGGCGAGTGCACAGGCTCGGGGAAGTGGGGGATGGGTGAGAGGAGGAGGCCTCGATGGTGGCAGGCAGGGGTTTGGTGAAAGCTAAAGAAGGCTGAACTGGAGAAGGAAATGGCAACCCACTCCAGTGATCTTGCCTGGAGAATCCCAGGGACGGGGGACCCTGGTGGGTTTCTGTCTATGGGGTCACACAGAGTCGGACATGACTGAAGTGACGCAGCAGCAGCAAAGAAGGCTGAGTGTGCAGTGTAGTAACAGCAGCAGCAGCAGAAGACAAAGCAGGGGATGGTGAAAAGAAGGGATGAGAGCAGAAGGTGCAGCAGGGATGGTGCGTTTAGACCTTGGCCAGGAAACGTGGCATCAGGGGAGTGTCCAGGTGGTACGTCTAGGGCACGTATGATGCTGGGAGCTGTCTGAACACAGTCTCTCCAGATTCAGGGCCTCAGTTACCCTTCCAGTAAAATGAGGGGTCCTACAGGACCTACTCTTAAACCTCCCCTAGCTCTGACCTAGAAGATGTCTCTGGGGATAGATATCAGGAACCCGTGGCCTGGCCAGGTCTGTTAGGAACCAGGAGAGGGCATGAGTGTTCCGCCCCTTCATTTCATTTCTACGCCCCAGGTAACCGGCTTGCAGGAAAAAAAAAAAACCAGGGCAGCCTCATACCTGAGTCTACCTGCTCTGTCCCCTTTGAGAGCACACTTCCACTTAAATAAACCCTCGCTTTACTTTCTTGTCCTGTGTTTAGTCACTCAATGGTGTCGACTCTTTGTGACTCTATAGACTGGAGCCTGCCAGGCTCCTCTGTCCATGGGACTCTCCAGGCAAAAATAACAAGTGAGTCGCCATGCCCTCCTCCAGGGGATCTTCCCAACCCAGGGATTGAACCCAGGACTTCCTCATTGCAGGCAGATTCTGTCTGAGCCACCAGGGAAGCCCAGGAATACTGGAGTGGGTAGCCTATCCCTTCTCCAGGGAATCTTCCTGGGGGGTGCGCGGGAGAGGGCAGGTGAGGCCCTTGTGTGTCCTAGACATTGGCAGAGGCTGGGGTGAGGCTGGTTAGAGACAGAGGGCAGGTAGGAGCGGGCAGGGCTCCGCGGGGCTTACCGATACGCACGGAGTGAGTGACCTCCTGCAACCGCACCAGCAGCGCGTGCCCGAGCTGTCGCACGCGCTCCAGGTCGTCCTTCATGGAGTAGCTCAGGTCCATAAGGTAGTACAGGTCCACGGGGTATCCCTCCGCTCGAAGGAAGCGGACCCGGAGCTGCTGGGGCTCCCCTGCGGGTAGAGGTGGTGGGGAGGTCAGCGGCGCTCGGTGGAATCCCAGCCCCCGGCCTGACTGCCCACCAGCCCCCTAACTCACCCGGCCGCAGCATGACCCGGACCCGCTGCGGCGCCAGCTGGGTGGCCCCCTCGCCGCGGGTGCCCTGGCTGAGCGGGTCGTCCTGCAGCACCTCCTGCCGGCCGCGGGGCTCCTCCAGCTCCCCCGGGAGGCAGCCCCGGGCCAGCAGCTCTTCTCGCCGAGCACAGCGCCGCGCCTCCGCCTCCCCGGACGCCGTGAAGTTCTGCGCCGCAAGGGGAGGTGCGTGGGGAACCCTGATCCCCCGAAACCCTCAGCCCGGCTCCCAGAACCACCCTGCCATCCTGAGCCACTTCCAAGCCCTCCCCTGTCAGGCAACTCCCTGAGCCCCGCACCCACCCCCAATTCCCTCCCCTCCCTTCCTTCCACAGCTACCTTCGAACCTCGTACTTACTTCCTTGTCCAGAGCCCACTTCATACAGCATCCCCCTTCTCCTACCTTTATCTCGACACCCTCTTTCTGCCAGATACCTACCTCTCACCTCCCCAGGCTGGACAGAGTTCCTGCTGAGATCTTAGGGACCTCACTACCATTAAAAAAGGAAGAACCTGTTCTCCTAGTACAACTCCCCCTGCAAACTCAGGCCAAAATGGGAAGGGGGTCAGATGAAGACAGTTCCTGGGAAGGCAAACGATAGGGACAGAAGAGAATACCCCCTCCCCTCAGTGTGTCTGGTACCCCGGGACTGGCTGGGGAGCCACAGGGGAAGGAAATGGTTAGAGCAGCTTCTCAACTGGCCCAGGTGCCAGGCTCTGGTCTGGGGACTGGAGGAGACTGACACGTACCCAGCTGGCCCAAGAGTCCCTGCCTGGCTCCTCTGGCCTGGCACCTCTGCTCTCTGCCTCCCACTGACTCTGTCTTCCTCTTCCAGGCCTCCCAGATTCACTAGGTGCCTTTCTCCTGGACCCACTCAGCTCTGGAACTCTGTCTTCCCGTGAGTGTGTGCCCACATTTCTTATCTCATCTAACTCCCCATTTCCTGTGAGACAGTTCTGCCCCATCCCCCCAGCTCATCCCCCCACCCCTTGCGCTCTGCTACACCAGAGCCCTGTCTCTTTAAGGCATGAACAAAGAACAGCTTTGTTTGACCAGCCAGGGAGATACCCTCTCCCCCACATCCTTCTTGCCCCTTAGGTAGTTCAAGCCTTTGCCCCAAAGCCCACAGGCTTCCAGCGCCTTCCAGCCTACCCTCCCAGTCATAGGCTGCTACATACCCAGGAACACACCTCTACCCCCAACCCAGATCCAGAAACCCAATCACACACTTTCTGCAGTGGACTGACCCCCAACATGATAGTATGTGGAGTTGGGGCCTTAGAGAATAAGGTTAGATGAGGTCATGTGATTTGAGCTCTCATGATCTATTGATTAGATCCCTATAAGAAGAAACACCAGAAAACTTGTCTGCAGCCCATTGGCAAGCCAGGAAGAGAGCTCTCACTGGGAACTGAATCAGCTACCACCTTGATCTGGGATTTCACATCCTCAATCAATTTGTTTGTGAAATAAATTCCTGTCACTTAAGCCCCCCAGTCTACGGTATTTTGACAGCCCCAAGCTGACAAATACACTTTCTCATGGATATACCCACAAAAGATCCCTCTCACTATATACAAACAAGAGTTCAGTAAGAACATGCTTCCTCCAAGTTTAAGGTCACAGGTCTTCTCCATATATACACAGATGCAGACAAACATACATGCAGAGGAATCTTGCACACACGTGCATGCCCACACACACACCATCATAGACAGAAGTCATATGTGCACAAACTCAGTCACATACAGGACTACAGAGTGTACGCAGAAAGTCACACATGTACCCACACAATCATACTTGTACATCCAGGTTGCACACACACATGGTTCAGAGGTCACAGGCCCATCTTTACCAGTTGCTTGCACCAGGCACAGCTCGGGTGTGAGAGGATGCACTTTTGGCAGGAGGGAGCTGGCTGGCAGGACCCTGGCAGGGACAGATTGGGATCCCTCCACTCTGTGGCCTCCTGGGGGGATGAGCTCTTGGCGTCCAACTCACTTTCACCTCTGCTCAGGGCCAGCAGGAAAACAAGGACCATTGACAAAGCCACCATTGTCTGTAATAGGATATAAAGGGGGTCACGTGGGTCCTCAGGAAGGGCCCCCAAACTCTTGGTCCTCTAAACTTAGCCTGTGGTTGTCCCTCTCAAAACTCTACCCCAACTCTTTATCTCCCCCTATAGTTTCACTTCCCCCTGTGGATTCAGCAGTTTCTTCAAAATGGCAGGAAAGGGCTGTCCCAGGCTGGGGTAGGAGCCTTGGAAAAGACCCGTCCCTCCTGTGTGCAGACTTTATGAGGCCAGAGCGGGCAAAACGGCCTAAGCAAGAGTCTGGAGAGGGGACATGGATGCAGGAAGCTCTGAACACAGGGCTATTCACCAATTCCAAGCTCTAGTGGAGAGAGAACAAAACAGAGAGGAAATGGACCAGGTCTGGCCCACTCTCAGTCGCTCACTGGCTGCTGTCAAGTCAGACTTTCTCTCTGACTCTTTCTTAGTTTGCACAACTTAGAGTAAGTGAGCTGGAAAAAATAATCCGACAGTCCTTGTAGCTTTCGTAACCCTGGATGCTAAAGGAAGAGGGCCAGGGGCTCTAAATAAGGGGGGTGGGAAGTCAGGGATTAGGAATGAGAGGGACGAATGATGGAGCAGATGAGGGAGTATGTGAAAAAGGCAGGGAAATCAGCTGTAATTGACCAACATGACAGCAAGGGGAGTCACAATTAGACCTTAAGAAGAGCTATCTAAAAGTCTGAGACAATGAAGAAAGAAGGCCAGAGCTGGTAAATTTTTCTCTTTACTCTACATTGCACAAAAGGGATCTAGAGTTTTGGAGAAAGAGCTTGAAGTCAGGGTAATTCCTGGAATGACCTACAGGGAAGACCAGGCAAATTTGAGAATTTTTAAAACTTACTAATTGGAACTTCCCTGGTAGTCCAGTGGTTAAGAATCCGCCTTCCAATGCAGGGGATGCAAGTTTGATCCCTGATTGGAGAACTAAGATCCCATGTGCCACAGGGCCACTAAGCCCACATGCTGCAACTAGAGAGGCCCCTGTGCATCGCAAGTAGAGAAACACCTACTTGCTGCAACAAAGAAAAGAGCCCGCGCACCGCAATGAAAACCTAGCACTGCCGCAAAACAAAATGCAAACTTAGCTAATTAAAATTTGAATAGGCAATTCAATATCACATTTCAAAAATCAAAAAGTTAATCCCAATGGTCATTTTTATAGAAATGCAAAAGCTGATCCTAACATTCATATAGCATTGCACGAATAGTCAAAACAATCTTGAAAAAGAACTAAATTGGAAGACTCACACTTCTCACTTTCAAAACTTACTACAAAGCTGCTGTATTCAAGACAGTGTGCTATTGGCATGCATGCCTGCGTGCTCAGTAGCTTCAGTCGTGTCCAACTCTTTGTGACCCTATGGACTATAGCCTGCCAGGCTCCTCTGTCCATGGGATTCTCTAGGCAAGAATACTGGAGTATGTTGTCATGCCCTTCACCAGGGGCATCTTCCCAGACCAGGATCAAACCCACGTCTCCTGTATCTCCTGCACTGCAGGCATATTCTTTACCCACTGACCCACCTGAGAAGCCCATAGTATCGGCATCAGGACAGGCAAAGAGATCAACGGAATAGAATTGAGAGTTCAGAAATATACAAATCTAGACTTGCCTGGTGATCCACTGGTTAAGAATCTGGCTGGGGACACAAGTTTGATCCCTGATCCAGGAAGATTCCACATGCCACAGGACAACTAAGCCCGTGTGCCACAACTATTGTGCTTGAGCTCTAGAGCCCACAAGCTGCAACCACCAAGCCAGGGTGCTGCAACTCCTAAAGCCCATGCACCTAAAGCCTGTGCCTGCAACAAGAGAAGCCACCGCAATAAGAAGCCCATGCCCTGCAACAGAGTAGCCCCTGCTCGAAGCAACTAGAGAGAGCCCTTGCAAAGCAAGGAAGACCCAGCACAGCCAAAAGCATTAAATACATAAAAGAAAGAAATATACAAGTCCATCCCTTTATGGCCAATTGATTTTCAACAAAGATGCCAAACCATTCAATACAGAAAGAAGTCTTCAGCAAAAGGTGTTAGAATGACTGGATATCCACATTTAAAAGAATAAAGAAAGAAAATCAATCAAAGAAAAAGAAATCAACATACACAAAAATTAACTGAAAATGGACAAAAGACCTAAGTTCATAAACTATAAACTCCTAGAAAAAAATATAAGGGTAAATCTTCATAATTTTGGACCTGACAATGGATTTGTAGCTATGACATCAAAAGCACAAGCAACAAAAGCAGATAGATAAACTGAACTTCAAAATTTTAAACTTTTGTGCTTTAAAGGACATTATCAAGTAAGTGAAGAGACAGACCACAAGATGGGGAAAAGTATTTGCAAATCACGTACCTGTCAAGTATCCAGAATATACAAAGAACTCTTACACCTCAACAAGAAAGAGAAAAACAACCTACTTTTTAAATAAGCAAGGGACTTAGATATTTCTTTAAAGAAGATTGATAAATGACGAAGAACAGATTAAAAAAATGCTCAACATGATTAGCCTTCAGGGAAATGCAAATCAAAACCACAGTGACATACCACTTCACACCCACTAAGATGGCTAGACTTAAAAAAAAAAATAGACATAGAAAATAAGTGTAGATGAGGATGCAGAGAAGATGGAACCTTCACACGTTGCTGGCGGGAATGTAAAATGGCACAGCCACTATGGAGAACAGTTTGGTGATTCTTTATGAAGTTAAAGCACAGAATCACCCTAGCACTTGACAATTCTACCCCTAAGGATATCCCTAAAAGAACTGAAAACGGATGTTTAAGCAAACATAGACTTGTGCAGGACTCTTCATCGCAGTACCATTTACAATAGCTGAAAGGCAGAAACAACCCACCTGATGAATGCCCACCAGAAATGCCCACCTAATGAATGGATAAAATATGGCATATTCATACAACAAAATATTATTTGGCCATAAAAAAGAATGAAGTATTGATACATGCTACAACCTGGATGAACCTTGAAAACATGATGTTCAATGAACAAAACTAGTCACGGACAAGCACACGTAATACACCTCCATTTATGTGAACTAGCCCAGCTAGACAACTCCAGAGAGACAGAAAGTAGCTTAGTGATTGCTGACGGCTGGGGAGGAGGGGAGGATGAGAAGTGACTGCTTAATGGACAGTTTCCTTTTGGAGTGAAGAGAAAGTTCTGGAACTAGATAACAGTGATGGTTTCACAACATTGTGAATGTACCTAATGCCACTGAATTATACACTTAAAATGGTTTAAATGATCGATTTGATGTGTATTTTAGCACAATGTTAAAAATCAAACAGTTAAGATTGTGAGAAATGTCCCTCTCCTATTCCCAATGCATCCCAGTTTCCACACTTACACCAAGCAAATAACCGTCATTTATTAGTATTTTTTGTTGCTTGTCATCTTTCGAGAGATTTTTAGTGTATATACAAACTAACGTGAACATACATATAGTCTTCAAGTGATAGAATCAAATGACAGAATTCCACAAATGCTAGAACACTTTGCACCCAGTTTTGCATCTTCCTCAGTTTCACCACTTTTCTTGGAGTTCCCACTACCCAAGAAGTAAAGAATTCCCTTGTTCTGTATAGATTTCCATTGCATGGATATGTTATGTGGTATTTAGTCTTTGTGATGAGAATTTATGTTGTTTCTAATTGTTCACTATTATAAACAATACTGCTTTGAAAATTCCTGGATTTATCATTTCACAGGTGTGCATGTTTTATTAATAGGATAAACCCTGGAAGAGGATTTGTAGGGTTAATAAATAGGGATCATTTGTAATACTGGCGAGCAGTGTGGACATAACCGACACGACCTCCTGAAGGGCTGCAACAGTTCACACAACCATCAGCGGTGCATTTGAAATGCCAGCTCACTCCTTCAGGAAGCATCAACATCCTTCTCAGCCTGGGCTGAGACTCAGTACTAGACACTCGACATGGGGTGTGGGGAAGGGGTGGGGTGTCAAGCCGCTGACCGCCCCCGTCCTGATCCCCACCACCTGTGACCTCAAGCGTAGTAGATATATATTTAACAGAGCCTCCACCCTCTGTGAGAGACACCAGCCCAGGGCTCATCCTCCGCTTAACCTCAGGCTTGCTGTCTCGGCTCGCCTGTGGTTGCCCAGGCTGGGGATGCTACAGCAAGAACAGAGTTTTGACTCATTTCTCACAGGTGGGGCTCCAGGCCACACTGGTTCCCCAGGAGTTGCTCATCTCCCCTAAACGGGGCCCTGGACATGTCCCCCCCAACCCCCTTCTCCCCTCCTTGGGAGGCAGGACTTGCCACCAATTGTATCTTAATCTGTCTTTCCCTTTCTCTCTCTCCCCTTCCTATTCAGAAATCTTATTACACCTCTAGTCTGCTCTTCTCTTTTCCACTTCTTCACAGTTCTTCATTTTACTCCCGTTCCCCCTCTGATCCTAAACATAGAATGGAAAAATCTGTTTCAACCCTGTCTTTTCGTAGATGGAAACCTGAATCCCAGAAGTGGTGAGTGACTTGCCCAGGGTACCCAGCGAACTTGAACAGAGGCAGGGACGGACACCGACCAGGTCTCTCACTTTGTGTGCTGCTTTTCTCCCCCCAACCCAGGCCCCATCGTCCTGGTAAGTCTCACCTTCTCTGTGCCAGTCCCCATGGGCTCTACCTAAGCCCCTTTCTCTTGCCTTGGGGTCTTCTTTGATCTTTCCTTCGCTCCCTCTGGGTTGTGCATTTTCCCGGACTTAATTCTGACTCCAATACCCTATTGTCCCCTCAGCAGCTGAGAAAGAGAGCATCTTCCCCATCCATCCAGAACTCCCAAGTCGGGAGGAACCTCTGCTGCCCACTCAGAGTCACAAGGAGGAGACAGAACTGAGCCACTGTCTGCAAAGGAGTGTGGGATCTGCCCAAGGGGAGGAGGCCTGAGGGGAGTACAAGGCATTAGGCAGCAGGCGTAGCAGCTGGGGAGTAACGTAAGGAGAACCTTACCTTGTATTAATCCTTGACACAGCTGTAAAGCAAATGATGGTGCTCATACATCCCCTACCTCCTTTTCCTGTCTCCAGTCCACTCTTGGGAAACCGACCCAGGAGAGATGGGTAGGGGGAGGGAGGGCTTGTGAAACTGGATGAGGGGAAAGGAACAGGAGATCTTGGGAATACAGAGAAGATTTCAGAACCCTTCTCAAGACTCAGTTAAACCCTGGGTGTCTTCAGGCCACAGCCCTCTTCCTAGGAGGCTGGGACCAGGTGGGGCCTGGGAGGGTAGCAAGAGGAGGCAGAAGGGCTGGTGCCCTGGTACTCACAGGTGCGTGCTTGCGTGCCGAGCAGCCCTTCCTCTGGCAGTAGCAGCAGCCTTTGTGTACTGATCTGGGAGGCTGCAGAGGAGGAAGTGACACACCCCGGGGTGGGGGAGACTTGGGGGTGGTGGGGGTGACTGATCTAGGAGACCACGGAGCAGATAAGGGTGAAAACGGGTCAAGGGAGTTGGTGACACAGGGATCTGGAAGAGGGAAGCTCATCTGCTGAGTACCTGTTGTACGCTGGATGTATCATCGTAATGTTATAATTCATCCTCACAAGAACCTCCTGGTATAGTTGTGAAACGTCCCCCAGCCCCCTAATTTTGCAGACGTAGAGGCTTAGAAGTACAAGGTAAAGAACTTTGCCCGAGATCACATAGTTAGCAAACTAGCTGGTCTGGATTTAAATCCAGGTCTGCCTGCCTCCCAGATTGATCTACTTCCTCATATAGGAACATGATGAGAAGGAAGAAATATGGAGGCAGTAAGTACTGTAGGAGGGGGAAGTTGGTGACTATTGTTCTTTCTGAAAACCTGGCGCCCACTTAGAGTGGGTGCTTGACTTCATTGACTCTGGAGCCAAACTGCCCAAGTTCAAATCCCTGGCTCTGTCACTTACCAGTAATGGGGCCCCAAGTTACTTACTTACCCTTCCTGTGGCTGTTTCCTCTGTCAAGTGAAACTCATAGGATTGTAGTGAGAATGAAATGAGATTATTTGTATCAATTGTTTAGTGGAGAATGTGGCACTTACCAGGGGTTGGATAAGAGTGCAAATCGATGGGTGAGAAGTGATAGAAGTGGGAGAATGAAACATTCAAGATCCAGACGCTGGAAAGTTGGGAGACATTGGCACAGGGCCAGGCTCAAAGGATGAGGTTGGGAGTCCAAGGAGTCAAACAGTGGTGGAGCCTGGGATGGGGGTGGCAGAGGTGAACTGGGCAAGAATGAAGACCCGCATGGCAGCTGGAGTAGGGCAAGGATGAGGCTGCCAGGAAAAGAGGTTGAGGCCCGCAGTTGACCACAGGGAGTTTTAAGAAGGAACTGGACATGATGTCTGTTCACAGGTCCGTCTCCTCTACTGTGCAGGGACCACAGAGCCATTTCCTGGCAGGGTGTTCAGTGAACATCAAGTGGGTGGGAGGGGTGTAGCTGCCAGAGGGGCAACTGGGGAGAAGGTGGTCCTCCTCTGGGTGGCCTTCAGCCAGCCTCTGGCTCTCAGGCCTCTTGCCCTTCCCCCACAACCGGGGTTGCCACGGCAATGACCCCTCCTTCCCTACAGGCCCTGTGGTTTCCTCTAGAGCTTCTTTCACTTTCTTCTTCTGCTTTTCCCCCATCTTCTCTAGTCCCCCACTCCCACATCCCCAACCTGCCACCCCCCGGCTCCGTGCACACAGGTCCTCGGTAAAGAAGCCAAGCATAGGTAGGCAAGGCACTATCCCAGGGAAGAAGGGAGGCGTGGGTGTTGACGGGAGTCACGGGGGTCCAGGGAAAGTCCAGGGGAGCAGTGGCAGAGGTCAAAGGCAGTGGGGCTGAGGTTGGGGTGCTGCAGGGCTAGGCATGCAGAGACAAGGAAAGCAATTAGGACAGAAGGTAAGAGTGGGGTCGTGGAGGGCGAGCAGGGTCATGGAGAGAAGGGTGGGCTCAGAAAGGCTAGACGGATTGACTCAGAAGGTGACCCTGGGGTCACGGGGCGGGGGGCGGCGCGGCTCATGGGGTGAGGGGTTGGCCTAAAACAGACACACTGTAACTGGGATATACACTGTGCTTCTTTTCTTCTGAGGCCAGGGACCCTCCTGAGAAGCAGATAAAACACAGAAGGGCAGCTGTGCATGTCTACAGAACTGGGGGTGGGGACAGCTTAAAGACCTGAGGCCTGGAGGTTCACAGAGTCCAATCGAAGCACCCACGTCTGGTGGACATGGGAGGCCCAGACACTCAGGATGGGCCCTGTGGACTCCCTCTGGGTCCCCCTCCCACCATGCCCACCCAGTACATCTCATCCTATCCCCCAGTTGCCCGAAGAAGCCTGCGTGATCCACCCTCCTCATCCAGTCCCTCTCCAGGGCACCTAGTTGCTTCCCCCCCCACCCCAGGGAGCCACATCCCATGAGTTTCCATCACTTTATTTTGCAAAAATAGAAAACTCAGCAATATGCGATACAGCGGGGCGGGGGTGGGGGGTGGAGGAGAAATGTAAACAGAGGGGAGGGGACAGCACCCGGACCCCCCAGAGAAAAAGGGGAGCCAGTGGGAATCTTATTTGGCAGCTAAATACAAACTGGGGATTGGAGGAAGGGACGGGTCACAGGGGCCCTGGGCTCCCCCTCCCAAGTCCCCTGGAGGAAGGGGTCAATTCCAGGGTGTAAACAAAAGCTAATAAATAAATAGAGGCTTCCTCTGGGTCAGGGCGGGATCAGCTAAGCAGTGCCCACCTCACCTCTCCCTGGGCCAAGCTGCTCTGGGGGGTCAAGGGGAAAGGCACTAGGGGGAGAGGGACCCCCTGGCCCCTCTGTAGTGTAGGAGGGTCCCTGCCCCATGGCTGAGATGAGGGGCAGGAGGGGCCCAAGGCACATGACAGGGCTAGGAGAGGGGCTTGTAACGGAGGCCCCAGTGAAGAGGTGCGGAGCGATCCACATCTGTCCCTTTCACCCTCTGCACCCCCCCCAACAGAAATGCAGGGCCCGGGCTGCCCTACTCTGACCTGGCATGAGGATGGGGCACAGCGGGCAGGATGCACCCGGCAGGTGCCTCACACAGCATTCGGCACCAAGGACAGGGGCGAGAGGGTGGGCTCAGCCCTCCCCCTACAGCCCCCTTTTTGGTCTCTAGTGTTTCTGTTTGCTCCCAGAGGCCTAAGCACCCAGCAGAGGAAGGGGCTGTGGAATGAAGGGTCTTCCTCCTGCCCTGGGGAGCCTGGACCCTGGTGTTTGAGGGGCAGTGCTAAGATTTCAGAGTTCAAACCCAAGCTCACCCCTCTGCCCTCTCTCCTGGAGGGAACAGGGCAGGCCCCCAGGACAGAAGAGGGAGCCGATTAGAGCAAGATGGGGATGAACACAGAGGCACCCCTGGAAACTTTGGCAAAAACAAGGAGCTCATTGGAAGGGGTGGGGAGAGGGCAGAGCAGGTCCTCCCCCAGTCACCAGCGGTGTCTGGGAGATGGTCAGTCTGCTGCCTGGAGCCCCAACCCCCAAGGCAGGGGAAGTCAGGGACCCTGGTCAGGATGGGGGCTGCGGCCCCCTCTGCCCTGGCCCCCAGGAACCTCATCCTCGCTGGAGGCCTTGGGGTGAGGGCCAGGCTGCGAGGAGTCGTCCTCAAACATTTCAGGGTTCTCCAGCATTTCTCGGATCAGGGGAGGCATCGGGCCTGGAATCTCCATCTTCAGAGTAATGGCCCTTTCTGCTCCTGCAGTGGAGGAACGAGGAGGTTCAGGGGGGCTGAGGTACAGCCCCTACGGCAGCCTCCCTAACTCTGCTTGACTGCCCTCTGGGGGTTCCCAGCACAGACCTCTTACCTCTGTCTGCCTCTTTCTCACCCTCTTTCTACTCTAGAGCTCCTGGGGACCACTCCTCTGTCTGGAGACTCTGCCTGTCTTCTCTGCCAAGCCCACTGCCCACCCTTCCTTTCAGGCTGTCTCCTCCAAGATCACACAGTGCCCACCTTCCAGCCACACACCCTGGACCCCCTCCGTAAGCCCATAGCTTGCCAGCTGTTCTTAGGGCTGTTCTTAATAACATTTATCACTAGGACTGCTGCTGCTGCTGCTAAGTCGCTTCAGTCGTGTCTGACTCTGTGCGATCCCATGGACGGCAGCCGACCAGGCTCCGCTGTCCCTGGGATTCTCCAGGCAGAAACACTGGAGTGGGTTGCCATTCACTAGGACTAACATTCATCAAACACTGTCTGCCAGGCGTCCAATCAACCTTCCTGTGATGATGGAAACATCTCCTCCATCCAGGGCAGGAGGAACTGAACCTTATAACTCAGCACAGTTGTAAGCCTCTTGTGCATTAACTTGTTTCATCCTCACAAACAGAAAATCAAGGTACAAAAAGGAAAGGTATTTTGCACCAAGTGTTCCACTAGCCTGCAGCAGAGCGAGGATGCGCGTGCAGGCTGCCTGATTCTCACCCCCTCTGCTCTTGTCTCTGCCTGACCTGGGAGGCCGGCACCTCCGAGAAGACAGAGGGGAGGCTCGCTCCCGACTAACCCTTGGTGCTGATGCCCCGGAGGTCAGTGATCTTCATGAGCATCCTGGGGAACATATAGGGCTGACTGGGCCTCCGGCGCCGGGCATAGAGCCTCAGGGCTTCGAGGAGCGGTTCCTGCAGCTTGTCCACTTTCTCAGGCTCCTCCAGGTCCATGCGGTCTGTGGGGATAAGCACAGGTGAGTGAGGGAGATGTGGAAGACAGTGATGAGTGGCTGATCCCAAGGAGCCCTGCCCTATGGCCCTCTAGGCCCCAAACCCTGACCATGAGCCCCACGCAGACCATCTCCCCTACTCTGATCCCTATACCATCCCCTCTCTGGCAAGAGGTTTTCTCTGGTAAATCACTCCTGCCCAGGTGGCTCAGTCGATAAAAGAATCTGCCCACAGTGTGGGAGACCTGGCAGGAGACCTGGGTTTGATCCCTGGGTCGGGAAGATCCCTTGGAGGAAGACATGGCAACCCTCTCCATATTCTTGCCTGGAGAATTCCCATGGACAGAGGAGCCTGGCGGGCAACAGTCCACAGGGTCGCAAAGAGTCGGACACGACTGAGTGACTAAGCACAGACCTCTATGTCAGCACTAGTACCGGGGGTCTCCTCAGCTCCCTGCCTCCCCGTCCCCGCTCTCCCCGTCTTCTCATTGCTTGTTCCAGGCTGCTGGGCAGTCTGTAACTGGAGCTGAGGAATCTGGGGTGGGACCAAGGTCTCCAGCCAGGCTGGATATCAGCTGTGGGGTGCGGCGGGAAAGGAATCTGAGTCAGCGCCAGGGGGCGCCCCCGCACCTCCGCAGATGAGGCAGATGGCACTGAGCAGGCCTGTCTCTGTGTCGTCCATCTCCAGCGGCAGGAGCTGCCCAGCGAAGGCAAAGACGAGGTCTGTGAGGGGCCCGAAGCCAGCGTTGTGCATCTGAGTCCGGTTCAGGGTCAGCCCATCAGAGAAGGTCATAGTGTCCTGCTCTGGGGTGTACCTTGTGCAGATCCGCAGCATCTGGAGGTGGGGGGAGGGTTAGTGTTGTCTCTGGGAAGGGTGGGAGGAGAAAGAGGATGAGGTGCAGGTAAAAAGCGAGAAAGTCAGGTCCTAGAGGAGGGCCACCTAAAGTAGGCAGGAGAAGGAAGGCAGACAGATGGAGGGTCTGAAGTTGGGGGAAGAGAAGAGAAGTCAGAAGGCAGGGCATTCAGAAGTCTAGGATCAGATCTCAGGAGCAAAGATTAAGACAAAAAAGAGGTTGGGTTTCGAGGATATCTGCGGGAGTCCCAGATTGGAGGGGAGAACAGAGATAACGAAATCTTTGTGTGGACCAACTCCATGGTCTCGTCTGAGGGTCAGGCTATGATGGAAGACAGGGCCCAGGGTTTAACTTACCAGGATGTCCAGGCAGGCAGCCTTGAGCAGAGTGATCTGGTCAGCAATGCTGAGCCCGGTGAAGCCAGGTAACCGCTTGGCAAACTCCACGATCTTGATGATGCACTTGGTGGCCAGCTCACTGAACTTGTCCCACAGCCCCAGATCCAGTTGCACCCGGTGGTCTGCACTGGAGTTCTGCAGCAACAGCAGGTTAGAAAACAAACTAAGGCTCGTCCTGGGGGCTGTCTTCCTTTTGCCAAAACCCCTGGCTCTCCCTTCTGCATCCAGACGCCCTCATTGTTGTCAGCACCAGACCACGGCCTCCACCACCATCCCTACCCATTCGCCAAAGTCAGCGGTCCCCTGCCCTCACCGGGGCCCTGCCCACTCCTCACCGTGGTGTACTTGCCCAGCTGGCAGAGCGAGGGGAAGGTCTCCTGATGGGCCTTGCTGACCTTGGTAATGAGCTCTTCTAACTGGGGACTCAGCTCATAGCTGTCCAGCGCCCCTTCTTCTTTCACCTCTTTCTTCTTCTTGTTGCGATCGTTCCGTACGGCTTGGGGGTAGAGGCAGATCAGGAGAGGGTCAGGACCCTCAGAATCCCCCTCCCGGATCCCCTCTGATGCTAACTCAATACACTGGAGAGCCTCCATTCCCTGGGACCCTAGGGCAGGGCCTCGGGTTCCCTGTCTCCTACAGTAGCTCCCATTCCCAGGCTGGCTCTCCCCAGCCCCACCCAGGGCCTGCAGCCCCTGCTCCCTCCCCAGGCCATTCGGCTCCATCCTGCCCTTCCTGTCACCCTGCAGGAGCTGGGGAAGGGGGGGCAGGATATGCAGGCGGCAGGATATCCACTTATAGCCTTGGCAGCACAATGGCGCGGGTGGGGGGGGCACCCCAGATCCACCTCAGGCTCAGTGCTTGGAGCAGGGGAGAGGGCTGGCAAGCCCCCCAACTTGCCCATGAAACAAGGAGTCTGCAATGGTAACCCCTATTCCCTCATTCAGAGGAAGGGGGAATGGGAAGGGGTGGGGGTCTCCTGGGTGAATGGAACTAATCAAATAGGACTGGCCCAGGAGGAGGCAGCACTCCAGGGCGGCTGGAGGCTGATCACAGAGGTCAGGGAAGTGGGGGCGGCCAGTGGGAAGAGGGTGGCAGCCACAGGCTAGGACAGGAGTGCTCCTGCCCAGGCAGGCCTAAGGGCCTACCTTCCTTGGACATGCCAACTTCAAAGCATTTCTGCAGCCGGCAGTACTGGCAACGATTCCGGGTCACCTTGTTGATGATACAGTTTTTGTCGCGGTGACATGTGTACACCATGTTCTTCTGGATGCTGCGACGGAAGAAGCCCTGGGGTTGGGGGTAAGGGGGGAGGGTCGGTGAGGCAGGAGGCTGGGAGTATCAGCCTCTCCCGGGCCTTGCAGGTGGTCCCAGGCTGGTCTGTGCAAAGCAGCATCCCTCCCACCCCAGAGGGATACCCACACACACACAGTCTCTGATCTCACCCAGTCAACTCTGGATGCCCAACACACCCACATCCACCCCATACACACCTTGCAGCCTTCACAAGAGCTGACCCCATAGTGGTAGCCAGAGGACTTGTCATTGCACACGAAGCATGGCTTGTAGACCCGGGGAGGTGGAGGGGGCGAGGGCGAGCTTGGCACCATCTCCTCCGAGCTAGTGCTCTGCGTCTCCACCGCTGCAGAGAAGCAGTGACGTGAGGCTCAGGGGAGAAGCCCCCCAGATCTCCGGGCATCCTCATCAGATGCACACCCCACATTCCCACTTCTTCCTCTGGCTCGGCCACCACACTCATTTAAAGTCCCAGCAACCCATATACAGCCCCAGAGTAAGCACTTCCAGAAACCCTCAAATGACTACTATTACCTCCCAACCTGGCCATCTCCCCCTATAACAATGTCCTATGCAACTGCTCAATTCTCCAAATTCTGGGTCCAGGCCATCCCCGAAGTTAAATTCTCTGGGCCTCAGTTTGCCCAGCTAAAAAGTGGGTGTGTAAAGGGGTATCGGCCTGTGGTTCTGAACTCTCTAGTCACTCCTTCTCACACTGGGTCCCTGTCAGTAGACTCCCTCCTACCCTTCTGCTCGAGGCCACAGATCTGGGGGTGAAGAGGCAATTCCAGGCCACCTGTGGCTAGCACCTGGCTACATCACCTGCTAGGAGACTCAGAAGATAGACGAGAACCTCATCTTCTCTCAAGCAGTAGAGGGCAGACAGTCCTGGATCTTTTCCCCCCTCAATGTGTGCGTGCGCATGCACTCTCAAGTCGTGTCCGACTCTGTGCCCCCATGGACTGTAGCACGCCAGGCTCCTCTGTCCATGGAATTTTTCAGGCAAGAATACTGAATGGGGTGCAATTTACTTCTCCAGTCCCCCCTCAAACCATCCCCCAAATAACCACCAATGTCCTTTTCCCTAGAAACCACTGAGACAGTGGAGCAAATGGGATGCAGGGATTGGGAAAGTAGGTTAAGGCACATGCAAAAGCCTTATTTTACACCTGAAGAAATGGAGGCCTATGGAGGGATGGGGCCAGCCCGGTGCCACATTGCCAGTTATGGGGGTGGGGAGGGCGTGGGGGGAGTAGGGAGTAGGGGGGAGCGGAAGATCTCAGGTCTAGATCTAACTGGCCAGGCCAGGAGTGAGAGAAGTTAGGAAAGGGAGACAGGTATTTGCTCAGATTCTCAGGTCTAGAAGTTGTTGGGGTGTAGCAAACCAGAAGTCAGGTGGCAGTGGGTTGTAACCGGGTTGATAGCGGAGGGGAGTACCTCTGGACCCTCTCTAAGCTATATCTTCACTCCTAAACCTCCCCTGCAAAAGCCACACACTGCTCAAAAAAGATCTCAGCCCATGCCACACAGTTTGTGGGAAGGACACCCTCTGTTTAGGAGGCTGCTGAGTAAACCTCTTTTGAGTGTGTGGTTGATCTTCAGAGGGTGGGGGAAAAAAATCTATAAATTATTCAACCTGTAGGACCAGTTGCCCAAACCTGGAAGGCCTAAGTTAATGCAAGAAAACCCTAAAACCTAACGAGTGTCCCTTGCTTGCACCCACCTCATGAACACCTTCTTCCTTCTAACCTGCTGTAGCCCATCTGGTCAGAAGTCCACCCAGGCTGCCAGAAGGACAGAAAGGCCTGGGATGCCAGGATGCTGGGGTTCCGGATTAGCTCCACCCTCCCCACAGGAGGGAAGCCCTTCCCGCCCCCCAACACACACAGACACTCAATTAGCATAAGAATCCAGCTAGAGTGAGATTCCCCAATGAAAAAGGCGAGCGAAGAGTGGAGGATAGGAGGGTGCCTGGAGTCTATTCAAGACCGGGGCGGGGCGGAAGATGGGGGGGAAGGGGGCTGGTGCTGAGAGATGGGGGGTGGGCTGGGATGCCTTTCTTTCAGGATGGCCCCGGTGTCTGAGGGCACATGTGCTGCCCACAGGTCAGTGCGTGGGGTGGTGCTTACCCACACTGACGCCCTCCCTGCCCGCAGAGCGCTGCCTCATTTCCTCTCTTGCGAAAGGGCCTGGGTGCGGTCAGACTGGCATGGGCCCATGCCAGCCAATCATGAGAGTGGGGGTGGCAGGGAGACAGGCCAGGGGCAGCTTTTCTCGTACTCATGGTACTGTGGTCCCTTCTCGGTACCCCTCTGACACACCCTCACCCTTGAACCCTAAAGTGCAGCCCAGCGGCTCTGGTCAATCTGGAGCGAAGGACACAGGAAGGCTAAGTGGGTCAGCTCTGCTCAGATTCCTTTCTCAGCCCTGGGCAGAGACCCCACCATGACGATGCCTGGCCGGGCTAAGCAGGGGCCCCTGCTGCGGAGGAGGGGGGTGGGCTCTGGGTTTTTCTCCTTTTAAAGCCCAAATTGCTGAAATTGAGGAAATTCCTGGCCAGGCTGAGCGGAGCTTCAAACAAACTCTTTATAACCGGCTGTAAACACTCCCAGCTGCGAGGCCCAGGGCTGAGAAGCCCGGACTCACAATCTGACGACACACACCTCCTTGGAGACACTCTCACACATCAACAACACACAGGGCACAAAAGCAGGCACATTACCAACCAGCTCCTATACCCCAACGGGGACCCTGGCACAGAATACCCAGGTAGGCACAGAGGCACATGCACTCCAGCCACACTGTGGAGGTGGATGCACAAGGCAGACACACAACATCCAGCATTCGCTTCACAGTTGCAAGCAAGAAGCTCTGCCACCAGACAGACACCCATGGCCTGCCAACGCAGCACCAGAATACTGGAGCTGCCAAGCACTCGCAGACACACCAAAGGGCTTCTTTCCTTCCCTGGTCTAGACATATAGGTCTAAACTACTTTTTCTCTGAAAGTGTGTGGAGCAGGCCTGAACCCCACCCCCACCCCCAAGGCCCTAGAAGCCAAAACTGTTGGTCCAAACTGATTTGCCAGCCAAGTCCCATGGGCTTCCCTGGGCCTGAAAAAAACCAGGTCCTTGCCTGGTCCCCGCAAAAACCCTTCCTGGGAGATTCTTTCCATCTCAGTATATTTCCCAACATACTCCAAATCCCCATCCTATCCGACCATGAGTGGAAAGTTAAGAATTCACAAGGATTTGGTTTGGTGCAAGGCACTAGTTCATGTTTTCCCTGCCCTTTAAATGCTACACTTTTCTTCTTTCTTGCCCCACCCCACCCCGCAGTTCGGTCTCCTGTTTGCCACCTCCCTCTTCCAGTCTCCCAGTTGTTAAATCTGAGCAGCTCTGCCCTGCAACCAACAGACCCAAAAAAAAAAAAAAAAGCGATCTCGTAAACAGCGCTGCCGTGTGCCAAGGAGCGAGGCGCGTTGGCGGGGGCTCAGTGACCCCGCGCGCACACTCCCCGGGCGCCCGCCGCCCGCCCCTTTCCCAGAGTGCCCCCCAGTCCGGCATCCCCGGGCTGGAGCGCCGTCCCAGCCCCGGGGAAATTCGGGGGTGTTCCAGGCTCCCCTCCCAGATCCTCCCCACCCCCCCACCCCCGCCAGGCACTTCGGCCCGGGCTTCAAAGCCGCCTCTCATCTGGACTTCATTTTTACTGCCTCTCAGTCCCCGGCTTTTTATTACCGCTCTGGAAAGGGGTTCCAGGGCCCCAGGCCTGGCATCTCCCATTTCACAGAGAGGGAAAGATGTGTATTTGGGGACCCAGGAGTCCTGCTTCCCCGGCCGCTGCTACCTCCAGGCCCCTCCTCACCATACACAAACTTTGCTTGAAACTTTTCCCTTCCTACTGAAGTTGTGGGCTGGAGCCATAGGAAAAAGTGCACACAACCCTATACACATTTCCTAACATTTCTTTTCTCAGTGGGGGAGGGGGGCGCCAGAACCCAATCTGGCCGCCTTACTGTGCACAACCCCTTCCACCCCGCACACAGCACACCCAGAGGATGCACGCTCCAACACAGCCCTTTCCAAAACCGCCCCCGCAGCCACACAGGGCACACGCCCTCCCGGCCTCACGCCACAAACAATTCCACACAGGGCCATGCGGACCTGCCAACACAGGCGGAGGGTGATGCTGCGTGGAGAGACCCCTGCACCCACACTCGCACCGCCTAAGCTAGGCGCTGCACACTCCAGGGATGCCCACGCTCCACAAACGATATATATATTTTTTACGCTCGCAACTTCCCACATGGACTTTACAAACGCCACCCACGGTCCTGGGTGCCATAGCCCTCCGGGGCCACGAAACTGCCGACACAAACTACCAACGCACCTCGGCCTCTCCCTATCTCCCGGAACCCTGGAGGGGCATCAACCACAGGTCCTAGCTATACACCCACCATCGAAACCACACACACACTCCAAACACTACTGCCCACACCCAAAGGAGTCGCTGAGGCCCCCACTTTTAAAGGGCCAGTACTTCTCTTTCCTACACACCCGACCCTCACATGGAAACGGTCAGAATGCCCGCTTGCACCCCAGGTCCACCTTTTACACATGTAGAGCGAGAGCCGCTGCCTGTCCTGCACCCCACACCCCACCCCCAGGCTCGGGTACCTACACTGCAGGCTGGCGGGTTGCGGCCAGGCAAAAGACTCGAGTCCGGCGAAACAGGAGCTGCCGGTGGCTCTGCGCAGCAAGCCAGCCCCGGGTCCGCCTGCCCCGTACAGCCGTCGCGGACCCGGGGCAAATGTTTCCATGCAGTCGTACATCGCGACCCGGCTTGGAGGGAAGCTGGGTGCTGGGAACACCGAGAACCCGCAGCCGATTCCCCCTCCTCCCCCGGCGGCGCCCCGCTCCTGGAGGGGGGGAGGGGGAGGGCTAGCGTAGGGCGCCGGGCTGCATGGGGGGTAAGGGGTGGGCGGGGAAGAGGGGGATCCCCAGCAGGGGAAAGGGACTGGGCGGGGCGCAGAGCCGGGGTTGCCGCTCCAGCAGCGGTCTAGCTCACTCTGGGCGCCTCGGTAGCTAGCACTAGGGAGACCTTTTGTAAAAGCGAAGCCCAGAGGGGTGGGGGGTGGGGCTTGGAGAGCTAAGGGGGCCGGGCACCAAGATGAGCAGAGCTGGGAGTGGAGCGCACGCACACACACACACACACACACTCGCACCGCCGCGCGCTGGCTTGCTTAGACACACATCCGTGCATGCATTTATCTTGGCAGGCACCACGCATTTGCAAATTTGCAATAGTGCACATGCATGTCTGCACGCGCATAAAATCAGAGGTGTACACACACGTTTTTGCAG
Source organism: Moschus berezovskii (assembly GCF_049115385.1). Classification (NCBI taxonomy): domain Eukaryota; kingdom Metazoa; phylum Chordata; class Mammalia; order Artiodactyla; family Moschidae; genus Moschus; species Moschus berezovskii. The sequence continues at coordinate 31,034,471 of NC_142465.1, read as the reverse complement.
ACACACCTGGCTGGGGAGAATGCTTGCAAGGATTCTCTCTACAGCCGGGAGGCTTTGCAAGCTTTTGCACTCAGGCGCGTGCCCCGATCGGGGATGGGGGAAGGAGTGGAGGAACCAAGCACACGCATTTCCTTTCGAGTGTCCCCCTCCCCCCAACAGTCCTTTTTTTCACACAAGTCTATACAGGCAGGGGTTTCACGGAGGACTGGGGAGAGGGGAACATGGAGGTCCCCTGAGCGCGGCAGTTCTCCAGAGCCCAGGGACCTGCATTACCTCCACCCGCTCATTCCCAGGCCTGGCTCCTCCCTCTCCCTCCGCGCGCGCGCCGCAGGGCCGAACAGTACATTCCTGCGGCTGGGCGCGCGCGGCCTGCTCCTTCCTTCCCGTCCTCCCCCTACCCCGGTCCGAGGGCCGGAGCGCGCTCCCGCCGTGAACTCTCCGGGAACCCCCCTCGGGGCGGGTGGCCGGGCGCGCTCACCTCCCCCTGACCCGGCCCCGCCCCACCCCGCCCAGGCCTTAGCCAGCGCCGCCGCGGAGTCCCCCCGCCCCTCCTGCGCAGCCGGAGTCTAGCCCTCCTAGCCCGAGCGGTCCTCCCTCCGCCGCGGCCCGGGCCGCCTCCCTCCGAGTCCCCCAAGGCCCATCCCGAGGCTGACACTCCCGGAGCGCCTCCACTGCCTCTCCCAGCGCCCCTTCCTCGAAACTGACATCACTTGTAGGGCGCAAGACTGCTCCCACCGTGCCGACTGCGTCTCAGACCACACTGCCCTCCTGCGTGCCAACTCCCCTCCCCCAGAGTGCCAATCGCCCCCAAGTGCTCAGTGCCCCTCTCGGCAATAACTGCGAGTCTGGCCGGTAACTTCTCAAAGCCATTCGATACCCCCGCCAATGGCAAACTGCCCCTTCTCCCCTTTGGTGCCACACGTAGTGCCCTTCGGATCTCCGAGGGCCGTCCCACTCCTTCCTCGCGGGCCCCTTCCGGGCACTGAGCGCCCTCGCCCGGCGGAGAAGAGGGTGAGGGGGCGGGGGTTTGGCCACGTCAAGAGTTTGCCCTCGCCGGGCCGGGCCGACTCGGGGGACCCTGGCCCCGGGACAGCGCCAGCGGCGGCGACTCCCGGAAACCGCCCCCTCCTCCGCGCCCCGCCCGCCGCCCGGCCGCCCGGCGGGCCGGCCCAGCCGGCTCTGTCAGCGCCGCTCACACGGGGAGCGCCGGGGGAGCAGGAGCGGCGCCCGGCCCGGCCCATTCCCCCGCCCGGCGGCGGTGGCTGGGCCAGGGCGGGGCGCGCTTTTCTAAGAATCTGTTGTACCGGGTGGGGGGCGCACTGGGGTGCCGCTGGAGTGGGGCGCCAGTTTGGAAGAATAAAGAGCAGGAAGGGGTGCCAGAGTAGGCGAGGGAAGGGAAGGCAGGCGCAGAGGAGGGGCCGGGGTGGCTGCTGGGGACTGAAGGGGGCTGGGCTGGAAAGGAGGGCCTGGTTGGCGGATGGGGGAGTCTGGGGTGGCAGGGCCGATTGGGGGGCTGGAAGCAAGGATGAAGAGGGAATGTATTGGTCTTTTCCAATTCAGCCTGCCTGAGCTCCCAGTTCTTGCCCTCAACCCCAAATACACACCATCTCTGGATGCAGCCATTCCCCACCAAGAGAAAGAAAGGGTGACAGATTTCTAATTCAGAACTTGGCCAGTGGCAAAAACATCAATGAAGTGCAAAATGAGGAGTACCCCCAAAACAAGGGGGGAAAGCCCCGATTAGTCAACTTCAGGCTGTCAGTTTCCCCCACCCCACCCTTCCCCCTCAGAAATCTGAAAGGTCCCAATTAAGTCAGGCCTGCCTCGTTGGTAATTAGAACCAGAAGTGGCCAGGCCACAGGGAGGGAGGTTGGGAGTGGGGCACAGGAGGTGTGGGGGGAGGGCTCCGAGAAGTCATGAGTCCTCAATAGCCCCCCCTTGCTATTCACCAGATGCACCCCACTCCTCATCACCCCATCTGTGTGTGTTTCCCAGGCATTGCAGGGAGAGGGGTCCTTAGAAGGGACTAGGCAATGCGCTGTCAGGCCCACCCTAACCCCCAACCCCAAACCCAACCCCCCATTCTAGACAGTCTTAGCCTTGAGGAGAAGGTAAAAGGATGGGGGAATCTAGTGCCCCCTCTTCTCCCCAAAGTCCCCCCAGCCCTTATTGCAGCAATTAGACCCATTAGCCTTCTAGCATTTCATGGGAACCAGATGTTCTCCACCAGCCTGGTGGGAGTATAAGGGGGGGCTGCTGCCTGACTCACCCCCTTCCCTATGATCCCCGCCACCAAAGCGCACCCCTCCCAGCTGGAGCCCCACAAAGCATGGTCCCAGAGGCAAGGAAGCGTGTACCCCCTCCCCCACTAATGAAGGCATTCACACTGAGCCTGGCATGGTCACCCCTCAGAGCCTCGACCACCCTGGAAAGGATGCATTTGGCCATCAAGGAGCTGTCGGGGGAGAAGGGACAGCTAGCTCCTTCTGCATCTCTCCTTTGCTCCCATCCTGCCACCTTTTGGAAGGGGCTTGAGGATAACCGGCTCTGAATTCCTCACGCTAAATTCTCCTTTTCTTCTAAAATCTTCCCTCAAAAACCTGAAGAGGGGGCATTTCAAAGCAGAGAAGGCCCCACCCCAAGGGTAAATCCTAACTTAGGAGTCCCACCTGAAGGGCAATGAATGGGAGGGGTCTCCGGAGGTGGGGCAGCAGTGGAGCCGAGGGATAGGGAGGTGTGAATGAGGACGGGGCCCAAAGCAGGGCGGTGAGGAACACTGGGCAGGATGGGGGCTGGGACCGGGTAGGGGGCCAGGAGAGGGGGGTGCAGCCTGGGCCCCAGCGGCGGCGGCTTGCCCAGTTCCCCCCGCCAGAGAGGTTTCCTGTTGCAATCAAAGCCCCGTTTGTGTCGGCCTGGAGCTGGAGCTCGAGCCTGAGCAGGAGAGACCAGGAGGGGAGGGGAAGGAGGCAGCGGCTGGGGTTTTTTCCTGGAGGAGGCCTCGCTGCCGCCTGCTCACCACCAGGCCCACCCGCTTAACAAGGCCCCTGGCCTCTCCCAGAGTCTGCGTTCTCTCTGTGTCTGCGCGTTCCAGCCTGTATATCTCCCTCTCATCTTGTTTAGGTCTCTGAGTCTCTCTTTTTCAGTCTCTTTTAAGTAGAACTCTTTTTCTTCCTGTGCCAGCCTGTCCTCAGTTTCTCCATGTGACTTGGTATGGTGCAGCCTGGGCTCCGTGACCCAGAGACACTGTCACCAAGTTCAGAGGACAAGCAGGGCTAGGTCGTCAGGACACCAGCTATCTTCTAAAGAGGGGGAGGCGGGCAGGGCAGGCCTTCCCTTCCCTTCCATCACAATCTGTTCCCTGCAGTCTTGATAAAACAAACATAGACCACACCAGTGGTCATAACACTGAGATACACAGGGACACAGACACCAGGGTTTCATGTGTATGAGTGAGCAAGCACACCCAAACCTTCGCGCATGTGTACACACACAGCCCCCTCCAGTTTTCCACACACGCAGGCCTGTGCTTGCCTTGGCAGCACGTGTTCCCTTCCTCTCCCCTCCTCCAACAGGCGGTTCTGAGATGCCTCACCCACTCAGGCCCCCACGGCACCCCAAGAGATGAAGCAAGACTGCCCTTCTCAACACCAGTGTCTCCAAGGTGCTGGGGACCCAGCAGTGGGATCCAGGAGCCAGCCCCGGGGCGAAGCTCCAGAATCCTTCACGGACCACCCTCCCTCCCACAGACCAGCAACAGAGGCTGAGGAAAGAGAGCCAGCCACCAGGTGAGCGTGGTTTTGACTTAGGCGTCCAGGCCCCTTCCATTAGATGGCCCAGTCACAAAGGGGAGGGAAGTGAGATTACGCTTTCCCCCTTCAGCCACTGCCGCCTGCGCCGTGGGAGGTCTCTGACTCTCCCAGCTGCCTCCCTTTCCTCCACCACTAGGTGCTGCAAGCCCCACTCCCAGGTAGCTGTCTGGACCCAGGCCTTTCCCTCCTCCCCTCCCCACCGCCACCTCTCTGCCCAGGCCTGTCCCCCGCTGCCAGCCGCACCCTCCCCAGCTACCAGCCCAGGTTCTGGCTCCTCCCTTGGATTTCTTCTTTCAGCCCCCCTCCTTCAGGGCAGACTTTGGGGATGGAGCTTAGTCTGACCCCTTCCCCTGCCTTGACCTCACTTTGAACCCTGACCTTGCTCTCCACGTGTCCAGGGCACCGGGGCACATGGAGAACTTCTCTGGGGGCTGGCTCCTGGCTCTCCGCACTCTCCTCTCTCCTCCACACCATTCTCTCTCCTCTGCCTTCTACCCCCACTCCCTTAGTTGCCTCAGGAAACTTGGGAAAATCAAGTCCCAAGGGACTGAGTTGTACTGCTCTCTGCAAGAAGGGCATTCATATGGGAGGGTAGTTCCCTCCCACCTCCAAGACCCTGGGACAGATTCATGGGGTGCAAATGAGGTAGGGGAAGCCCAGCTGAGGTTTACAAAAAGGGGGGCTTTGTGCTCTCTCCTTCACCCGCATGCCACCCAAATAACCCCTGTTGGACTACAGACAGGCCACCAGCAGGCCTCACCAAACCCCAGACACACCGTCAGCAGCCTATGAAATACCACCTCACTCCTCACACTGACTCTTTGTTGCAACCCTGGAATTCTGTGTGTGAGCAGCGTCTCAGGGCCACACTGTGCATACAACTGCATATGGCCTTACACACACACACACACACACACCCCTTCAAGTGCCAGCTCCTGAACACAGGCCCCTTCTCTCCACCTCTCTCTCTGAGCTTGTGGAGCTATAAGGGATGTATCTTTATCTTTTGGTCTTTTCTTCTCCCTCTCTGTTTCTCTCTGGAGCTGCCCCTCTGTCTATCACCTCCCCTCCTTTCTGGGTGGGACCTTCTCTACACCAGCTCCCACGCTGACCCTCTATCCCACAGCGGCCAGCATCCTAGCCCTCCAGCTCCTGGGCACCCATGCCTGAAATGACCCCGGCGAGGAGGATCCACTGCCAAGAGGAAGGAGAGGGGACCCAGAGGGAAGAGGAGAGGCCTCAGCTCGCTGCTGTCAGCTTCACCCAAAGAGGGCAGGCCTGAGGGACAAGCAGGGATCTGCACAGCATGTGGGCACCGGGCCAGACCAGAGAGAGGTGGGGGGGGAGTCCACAGCCCGCATGGCTGGAGGAGAGGATGCTGCTGGGACCCTGCTCCACTTCCCTGGATTACTTAGGAGACAAGAGCTACCTTCCTTGCAGCTATTTCCACCCTTCCCAGAAGCAAGGGACTTCCCTGGTGGCTCTGCTGGTAAAGAATCCACCTGCAATGTGGGAGACCCGGGTTCAATCCCTGGGTTGGGAAGATCCCCTGGAGAAGGGAATGGCTACCCACTCCAGTATTCTGGCCTGGAGAACTCCATGGGGTCACAAAGAGTTGGACACAGGACACTGAGCGACTTTCACTTAACTTAACCAGAAGCAAGAGGGAAGTTTCCTGACCCCAGACATCTCTGGGTATCTGGCACTAGATTCTGTTTTTTTGCAGCCTCCCCCTAATTCAGGACAATTTCACCTCTCAATCCAAGAGTCAGCAGATTGTCCTCCCAGGTTCCTCCACTTCACAGCCTGGCTCCCCTACACCCCCCACTGCAGGCAGGCAGCAGCCTCAGACTTCCCCAGACCCACCCTTGGCTGCCCATACAAAGAGGTTCTCCCTGCTAGTTGACTCGCTCAGGAGGCAATTTCAGAGTCCCAAATTTTAGGCATGCCACTTTCCCATCCTAGCTGTACAGGAGAACTCTCATTCGCAAAGATGTTCATTTGCTCCATATCCAAACCCTCTCATGGCTACTCCTTTAGATCAAAGCCCTAAGCCTCTCTGCCTTCCTAATGGGGACACCAGTTCTCTCTCTCATCCACCCACCAATGCCCTCCTGTTTCCACTTGCCCTCATCCCCCACGATCCCTGAGACTCACACAGAGAGGCCATCTCCTTGGGGAGGTCAGGCTGGCCCAAGCCCCGGAAGCTAGGGCTCAGCATCTCGAAAGGTGGAGACCCCCTGAGTGCCCCTGGGAAGGCGAAGGGGAAGCCAGCCCCTGGGTAGCCAGAGCCAGGCCCCAGGGCACCAGGCACAAAGAGTCGCTCCTTATTGGTGGCCATGGCCGCTGCAGTGTGGGAGGCTGAGTCCCCTGGGGTCTGCTGTGGGCGGGGGACTTCTTCAGCCACAGCCCCCGCCCATGCCCACTGCCCTGGCCTGGGAGGCTCCGTGCCCGCCCTGCCTGGCCTGCTCACTGGGTCTCCAAGAGTCCTAAGGAGAAAGAAAGGAAAAGGAGGGATGAGAGAATGATCACTCTGAGGTTCCCAGCCCCATGACCCTCACCCAGCTAGTCTTTTCTCTCTTTGCTGCCACAGTTTGTGCTGCTCAGGGCCCTCTGCACACACTGGGGGTCACAGGGTAGGAGCTGATGCAGGCTCAGAGAAACTCTCCCAGAAAGGGTAAACTGAGTTTACAAGGTGAATGACAGCCTCCAGATTCACAGCAGAAAGGACGCCTAAATTAGGAGACCACTGAACACCATCATGGGCTGAACTCTTGAGTTAACACTCACATCAATCCTGCGAAGTAGGAATTATGATTCCCATTTCACAGTTGAGAAAACTGAGGTTAAAGGACTGATTAAAGGTCACATGGCTGTAAATGGTAGAGCCAAGATTCAAACTCTACCGCTCTGGAGAAAGTGACCATATCTGTTTTTAACACTTTTATCAAAAAATGTTACACCTCTCTGGAACACAGATCCTGGAGCCAGACTATCTGAATTGATCCCTACCACTTCCAAGCTGCAGGACCTCTGATGTATTAGTGTTACTTAATCTCTCTGGGCCTCAGTTCCCTTCTTAGCCAACTGTGAATAATAAGGCCCACTTGATAAGGTTATGACGAGGATTAAATAATTTACCATATGTAAAATGTCTAGAATAATATAGGAGACATACTAAATGCTTTATGTATCTCATGTTCTTTTTCCTTGTCCCTTCTCTTCAGCCATACCTCCTTTACTTTGCATTCCTTTCTTTCCGTCTCCCTCAGTGCTCCCTCTCCGAGTTTCCCCTCCTAGTCTGTCTCTGTCTCTGATTATGCCTCACTTGCTAACCTCTCTTCAAGTCCGCGGAAGAAGCCCCGCTTCACATCGATGGAAGCCCCGCCCTGTGCCAGGCGTGATGCTAGGAAGCTCCTGTCTGTGTCCTCAGTTTCCTTTGCTTCTCCATCTCCTCTCTCTCTTCTCTGAGCCCTCTGCATACACAAGCCCTCTGTACAGCCCCCTTCCTCTGATTTAGCTGGACCCCTGAGCCCAGGGGAGGGCGAGGGGGATGGGGAGAAGGAGGAAGTGAGAATCCTAGGTTAGGCAGGTGGTTCCTCTCCTGATGCTCTGATAAGGGGAAGGTTGTTGGCTTTCCTAGGAGCGCCAGAACCGCCCACCTGTCTCGGGAGTTAGGGACTGGGAAGGAGAGTCATCTCAGCCTCGGTGCCTCCTCTACCAGCCAGAAGCATAATGGACTAGATGAAGAAGGTCAGAGAGCGAGGACGGAAGAGGGTGAAACCCAGAGTCCTCAGGGTAGGCAGGCCCAGAGGTAGATAATGGGTATTTTACATCTCTTTCCGTCAGTCTTTGCTTCTAAGATCAATATCTTTCCATCTTTGTACCTCTGTTTTTTCATTTTTTCCCTCTTTTTTATCTCTCATCTGCCTTGGCTTTCAAGTTCCTGAAGGTAAATTGTCATGGCGGTTACAGGAACTCAGACCCCAAGCCACCAGCCATCACTCAGTCCCAATGCATAAAGCAGCCGCTGCCCCTCACTTGGCCCCACTCAGATCCCTGGCACCCTGACGCTTCAACCCAGTGTCTCCCCAAGTCCTAAAACCCTGAGCTCTGAGCCCCCAGGGTTCATCTCTGTCACCTTACCCTATTCCCTGCAGTCCTCCTCCCAGGTTAAGCCAAGGTAGAGCCAGGAGTCCAGCCCCTGAGGCCCCTGGGCCACAGCTTAACAGGCTGGGCCACATTCCAGGTGGATTAACCCCTCCAATGCCAAGGGTGAGAAGCTACTAGAGGTCCCCCCATCTTCCCCAGACGGGCTTAGGCTGATAACTCGGCTGTGTGGTCCAGCACTCTCTGTCTTTGCTTCTCACCTGTGGGTGGGAAACAGAGACCTGAGGGCGGAGCAGGAGGACTTTGAGGGTCCCAGAGAAGGATGCTCAGGCTCCTAGTCCTTGTGGAGGAGTGAAGCTGTGAGTGAGTGAAGGACAGCCCAGCTCTCCCGGGAACTTCCTCTTATTTTGCCTCAGAGAAGGAACTTGAGAGTTGAGTGGAGAGAGGAAGGGGAAAGAGATTCATCCCAGTTCTGAACCTTGGTTTCTCTGCCTTGGCTGAGAAGAGAAGGGGAGAGTCCTAAGTCTTCGGCAGAGGAATGGACCAGGGAATTGAAGACAGTGGAACACAGGGTAAAAGGAAATCTGAAAGTTGGAACCCACAGGCCATGGTACTTCAGGGGGACCTGAGGAAGGGAGAACGGACTTCTTTCCTCCCAAGATGCCACCTCAGGTGGAGAGGGCTGACCAGGGGAAAGCAGGCCCTTACAAAGCTGCTTCTCTTCAAGTTGAGGTGGAGTTGAGGGGAGGGCATGGATGAAGGGGGCTGCCGGATGGAGGCAGGGGTGTCTCTCTGCTGGCTTGCCCGCTCCAGAGCCTGGAACAAAGCTGCTCTTGTCGGCGGCTCTCCACCCGCTGCCCCCCTCCCCTCTGTATAAACACGACCACCTTTTTCCATGACCCCATCCCCAGCCTGGGCGGAGGACCCAGGCATCCTCTGCTCTGGCCTGGGCCCCCAGCCTGCTCCCCAGGAGGCAACGGCAGGCCGGGTTTCCCTGGCCTCCTGCCACCCTCGGGGGAGTCCAGACCCTTGAGTCTCCACCTCCCATCCCCGTGTGCCCTCCCTCTACCTCACTGGCCCCAGGGAGGGGCAGTACCCAGGAGGCAGGCAGGCAATGCCAGTGGAATGTGTGTGGGCATCGGAGGGCATGGGTAGGGTGGGGCAGAGGGGGGAACTGGAGGTGCCAGTTGGGTGGCTTTCTGAGCCAGGGGTGGGGGTGTGCCGGGATGGGGGTGTGTGCCCTGTGCTGCCTACTAGGCTCCAAGCCACAGCATGTGTGTGCATATGTGTGCGAGAGTGTATGTCTATTTGGGATACCCAAGCTCCAGGACCCCTCCCACACTGCCTCCTGCCCCCTCCCCTGTCCTCTTTTCTCGCCTCAAGGAAATGAGACACTACCTGTGGTCCTCAACCCTAAGTCAGCATCTGAGCAGTGATGGTAAGGGTACACACCTCAGACTTCCGGACTGGTACCATAACTGCCCTAGATGTGGGCCCTGAAGGAGCACAACCATCTCAGCTTCTTGCCCCAGAGACCCCTCCTCAGGCTACTTGACCCCCTCCCCTGCCCCCAGCATACTCTTACCCTCTGGCCACCTGCAGAGATTCCCTCCAACAGACTGGGTCAGGTCGAGGGAACTGGGCTGTAACAGCTGGAAACAGGGAGGCAGCGCCAGTAAGGCTCTGGGACTGGAACTCCTGGGTCCCTTCCCCAGTCTCCCTGCTTTGCCTTTGTTCCATTCAGACTCCCCTCAAGAATACTCCGGAGGAGCCCCCCACCTCAGCTGGAGGGAGCCAGGACTCACACCCAAGGTTACAGACATGAGAGAGGGACTCCTGCACTGCGGTTCAAGGCAGTTCAAATTCACTGCGGTTCAGCTATACAGACCCCTATCCTATCCACTTGTCTCTCCAAACTTCCGGACTCAAAGGGACAGAATCATTTGCCTCTGGCCCTTCTGATGTCCAAGTGGTGCCATTCCACTAGGCAAGGAGGAACTTGGATCAGGGTGGACCAAAAATCCTCCCCTCAGATTCCCCAGGGGAAGCCTGAGGGGAGGCGGATGGTGGACTTTCCCCGCAGGAGGGGATCCTATCTCCCCTCACACTCCGGGCACAAAAATAAGGATAGAAGCCCGCTGGCTGAAGACTCTTCTCCCAAAGCTCTCCCAGAATACTCACCACAATGAAGGGGTAATACAGCCCAGCCCAGCCCAGCCCAGCCTGTCTTCCCCAATCCCTTCCCACCTCAGCGCTGACCCCCAAGTCGGGGTCGGGAAGCCCCCCTCCACCCCTGCGGACAGCCAGGCCCGCGCGGGGAGGAACCGAGCCGGCGTGGCTGCCGGCGCCCCCGCCCCCGGCCCACCTCGCCCGAGGAGGACCCGGGCGTCCGCGGCGGCGGAGCCTGCTTCCCCGCCTGACTCACCTGGAGGGGGAGGGAGGGGGAAGGGAGGCCGCCGAGCCCCGAGGTCCCGGCGTCGGGCGGTCGCGGGGATGGAGCGTCGCAGTGGCAGGGGCTCGCGGTGATGGGGGGTTCTGGGGGGGCACGGACTCTAGGCTGGGACGGTCCCGGGGCCTCTCGGAGCCCGCCCGCCCACGTGACCGCCCCAAAATATCCGACACATTTTCTCCCAAACCGCACACTGACTCTGCAGGCGGGGACACGGAAAATATTTTCTTTCTTTTTCTCCCTCCCCACCCCCCCACCTCCCTCCCAGCCCGGCTCCCTCCTCCCCCTCCCGCCCTCGCTCCTCCCTACCCTGCCGCCTGCCCCTGCCCGGCTCCCTCCTCGGTGCCCTGGGGCTGGAGGGCGGGGGACTGGGCGGGGCGGCCCGGGACGCCTGGGTCTCTGCCCCTCCCATTTGCTGGGCTTCCGTGGCTCCGTCCCCGGGAGGCCGGGCAAGGCTGGCAGAGAGGTCAGTGTCCTGGGCCCATGATGCCACCCTTTCTCTCTGGCACTTTTCCCCTTCCTGCCATTTGCGGGGCGGGGGTGGGGGGGGGGTAACTGGTTGAGCCCTCTAGCCGGACTGTGGTTCCCGGACGCTAGTCTCTGTACCTCCTCAGGACAGGCAGTGAGGGCTGTCTCCAAGTCCTCCCAGGGGTGGCTTGACCGCGCAGGGATCCGCCAGAGCAGAAGCCACTATCTTCACCCTGCGCTTAGCCTTCACCTGCGTGTCAAAGTAGACTCTTCTTCCCCATGCCTACCCCAGCCGGTCCTTAGGTCCCAGGAGCAAACAGGTTTAACTAGTGGAGGTTGTAGGGGTTTTGAGGCTTGGGCTTAAAGACCTCCTCCTCTCTCTGCCTTGAGTAAGCTGTGGGAGCTAGGGCTCCTGGGTCCCCGGCGTGCTGCCAAGGCCATCCCCACCTTTAGGCTTGTGTCTGGAGGGGAGAGGCTGGGGAGGAGGGCCGGGGAACCGTAGCTGGGGGTGGGAGGAGCCTTGCGCTGGGTGTGAGAGCGAAAGCCCAAGCCGAGGGTGTGTGTCTGCCTTAACTAGCGCCTGCCGGCCTGCCGGCCTGGTGGATGCGCCACGAATGTTGTTGACGCTAGGTCTGTGTGTGTGTGTGTGTGTGTGTGTGTGTGTGTGCGCGCGCGCGCGCGCACGCAGCCAGTGTGAATGTCAGTGTCTGATGGGCATTCCTCCAACTTCAACGTGACCACCACAGACTGTCAGCCCTAGAGTCGGAACCTCCAGGGTGTCAGCATCCATCCTACTGAGGACAGAGCCAGAGAAGAGGAGGAAGTGTGAAGTCCCTCTGTCACAGAGCCCCAACACTCCTACAGGGACTAGGGTGGGAGTGAGAGAGTGGAGAAGGGCAGCAGTAGGAGGGAGGGCTGGGCCGGGCAGGAGAGATGCACCCAAAGGACCTTCCCAGCAACAGTCCCAAGTAGCTGGCACTGGGGACACTGACTTGGTTGCGTCACATTTTCCGTACTGGAATTACCTTGTCCATACTGCTACCCTGAGGACTAGGTATCTTCCCTCCCAGGAGAGGGAAAGGCCACTTTTGGTAGCCAGAGTCAGATGAAGGGGAGGGGGATGAGGGGGCCTGCTGTGGCTCTCTCGGGAGAACAGGAGCTGCTGATGGGGTGCTGACAGGCTCTCCCTTTCACTCGGGTTGGGAAGAGCTGGGAATAGATACTCCAGGGTCCCGTCCCCAGGTGGCCTGGCTGCTGTTGACTTTGCTTGGTTACCCTGGGAGCAGCTCTCAGCAGTGTGGGAGGGGCGGGTGTTGGGGAGTTGGACCCAGGCGTCCAGGCCGGGGTGGGATGACACTCAGCCTGTGTGGCAGGGATCCTGCCAGGAGGCTGCGAAGTTAACCCCTCCTGCCCTGGTGATGGTGGCGGCTGGCGGAAGGAGGGCGGGCCCAACTGCGGTTTGTGAATGTGGCCCTGATTCCCCCTCCCCCTCCCAGCACATCTGTACTTGGTTTACAGTGAATGAGTCTCCTGTCCTCATGAACCGGGCGAGGGCACCACTCCCTCCCTGGCCCCTGGCTGGGCATCCTGACACAGAATCAGGCGCCACCCACCCCCGGAACGCTCTCCCTGCTGGGTAGCCCTCTCCCAACTCTTCCCCCTTACCCTTCTTAGAGGGGCTCAGGGGCTGGTTCCCCAGAGCTAGAGCTCTGAGACTACGCAGCCAGGACAGCAAATGGGGCCAGGGAAGCTAACGGAGCGGGGGTGGGGGGGGGGGTAGGGGGGGACAAAACTCTTGGATAGCCTGGAAAGAGGGAGTGGTCTGAAATTCCATTTGTCTCTGCCTTCCTCATTGTCTTCGTTTGTCTGTCTGTCTGCCTGTGTCTTTGTCTCTGGTGGGTGTTTGTCTATCCATCCGTCTTGGAAACTGTGGCTCTGCCCTTCTGGCCTCTATGGTCCCCAGCCAACGACAGCAGTCAGGAGGCGATGCCCAGGAAGACCCGCCCTGCGCCGGCCCCTCTCCTAGGGATTGCCTCGCCCCTGCCCCAGGACCCAGTGACTGGGGTCTGTGGGCTGCAGCGGTTTGGAAGTCAAACCAAACTGGCAGATTGGGGAGCAGAGAAGAGGGGTATTGTGAGGGGTTCCGTTTCTTCTCTCCGTCTTGCACTGCAGCTGTGCTCTGTCCAGTGATTCCAGGAGGAAGCTTGAGAAAAGGGCCTCCCACTCTGGAACCTGGTGGAGAGAGCTCCCCTCATTTCTCCTTCTCTTGGGTCATCCCTAGTTCTAGGCTTTGCTCCGTTTGTGGTTGCTCCACTTGATCACCCTGGCAACTTGAGAAATTATATCTTGGAGGCCCTAGAACCAGGCTTCCTTCGCTCCTTACATCACAAAAAGGAGAGAAAATGGGTCCAAACTTCCAGCCTACCTGCCCTGATTTGCCATATCGTCTACCCCTAATTTTCAACCTTGCCTCCTCCCCAGCAGCATCAAGACACTGAATAGGTAATCTGCCCAAGCCCAGTCTGCTACTGGGTGGACGTTCCACACACGCTCAGAGGTGGCTGGCAGGTGTCTGGGGGTGGGGGTGGAGAAGGGGTTTGAAAAGGAGGGGAAAGCTCTGTTACAACCCCCAAGGACATCATTAAAGCACGGAAGTGCCATCGGGGCTTGGAGACCAGGGCACCCAGGGAGAGCATGATGAAAACATGTTTTGTACAACACGTGTCTTTCCCGTCCTCCTCTCCCCTCCCACCTCCTCCCCCAGGCCTGCTCTGTGCCGAGGCTGGTGCTGGCCTTGCCCTGAGTGCTTCTCAATTCTACCCCTTGTATCAGGCCTGTTTTGCTGCTTGCCACTTTGTTGGTTCTCCCGGTGAATGACTTTGGGTGTGAAAGGTCTTATCAGCATCAGAGATCCCCAGATCCCTACAGAATAAGGCCTTGACTTTGCAACACAGGATTTTAGGACTAGCCTAAACAACTCTAGGAATTTCTTCCCTGAACACGCACCATTAATTAATTCAATAAATTTTTTTTTTAATTCAATAAATTTTTATTAAACACCCACTGTATGCCAAGCACTGTGCTAGGCCCTAGGCATCTGTAGGAATCTCCTTGGACCCACGTATCCAAGGAAATCAGGAAAGACTTTGGGGAGGGGAGGAAGTGAGGAGGAGAAGGGAAAGAAGGGAGGGCAACAGAAGAGTATGGAATCAGGGTCCTGGCTCCCAACCACCCTGCTCACCCAGAAAGAACAGGGTCCCTCCATTCGTGCTCCTCTGCTGGACTTTGATACACCACAAGGGAGGGATGGTGAGCACCTCCTAAAGGCCAAAGCGCTCTAGGACCCTAGGACATCTGGTGCTCCTGCCCTGGAAAGATTCCATCCATCCCGTCATCTCTTCCTCCAGACAGGGAAACAGGCACAGATAGAGAGGAGAAATCCACAGGCTTAGGTCCCAGATTCCACACTGAAAACAAGGCCCCATGCTGAGGTGGAGGGACTCTTGAGTTTGCCCTGCTGTAGCCTCACCAGACAGAAAACCTGTCTACTCTGAACTGTTCGATGGTGCGCCCTCCCCCTCTGCGATCCAGCCCTGACCTGTCCCGCTCCCTGGAACAAGGAGCAGGTCTGCCTCCAAGGTTGCCTGGAGCGTGTGAGCTAAGAGCTCCAGGTGTCTGCCAGTCTCCACGTGGGTGGGTGGAGCAGTCTGTTTGGTACAGAACCTCCATCCCGGATTACAGGGTTTTATCTCTCCTCTGTCCACTGGGGGGCTTCCAGCTCCTCCAGCTTAGACACCAAGATTCCAAGCTTCTTCCTATCTGAAGAAAAGGGATGGAGGGTCCTTTAAGGATGGAATAGGCTTCTTTGTGGCTGTTCCTCCTCCAGAACTGGCACAGAGGTCATGGGACCAAATGGGGTTAAGTTCTAGACCTGCTCCGATGACCCATTTTTCCTCCCTGTGTCCACACCCCCTGGGCCCAGGGTGTTGGGTGGGGCCGACCTGGGACCTCCACGCCCACATCTGGGACTTCCCCTAGATGGAAACTCCCAGAACCCTGGTGTCCTGCCTCCTCTGCCAGCTCTCCCACTTCACTTACAGGGGGAGCTCCCTGTCTGCCAGCTCTCCTCCAGACTACATCTCTGCCTTAGCCCCAAGGGGCCCAAGATGTGGGACCACCTTCACGGACCATCTTTGATGTCTGGCTGCCCTTTCTAGTGGATTCCTTTGAAGACAAGATGTGAGGCTGCGGGGAGGGAGTTGGGAAGCTATCCTTTGTTGAGCACCTACTGTATGCCAGGCATTATGCTTGGCGTGTATATTACTCACTTAATCCTCATGGCGTCCAGAGAAGGAGCAGTTATCATCCCATTTCACAGAGGCGGGAACTGAGAACCAGAGAGGCTGAGCAGCTTGCCGAGTATCACACAGCTGTAGCAGAGCTAAGACGGGAACCTAGGTCTTGGTGGTCCCGAGCTCTCCTCACCAACACAGGCTTCCTCTTCTTCTGCAGCTGCCCACCTCTCCATGAGATGAGACTCAGAAAATTCAGTTCAATGCAATCCAATTCAGAAAATAGTTATTGAACATCTGTTCTATGCCAGGTACTGATAGGTGCCAGACCAGTGTTCTGGAATGTTGCTGACTCAAGGTCTGGTGGGAGAGGTAGGTGTGTGAACTAGGCAGTATCTAACTTCAGCAGAATGATATGAACAAAGTGGCATGGAGTCGAGAATGAAGTAGTGCAAAGGAGACGCAGATGTGAAGAGCAGACTTTTAGACTCAGTGGGAGAAGGAGACGGAGGGATGGTTTGAGAGAATAGCACAGAAACATATGTATTACCATATGTAAAACAGATGGTCATTGAGAGCTTGATATATGGAGGAGGGCACACAAAGCTGGTGCTCTGTGACAACCCAGAGGGATAGGGTGGGGAGGGAGGTTCAGGGACACATATATAGACCTCTGGCTGATTCATGCTGATGTATCGCAAAAAGCATCACAATATTGAGCAACTATCCTCCAATTAAAATAAATAAATAAACTTTAAAAAAGAAAAGAAATAGTATTTCTATTTTGTCTTTATAAAACAGTGTAGAAATATATTATGAAGAGTGTACAGAATAAATTGGAATAAAGTGAATACCTACTCAACTGCCATTCAGCTCAAGAAATAGAGTATTTCCCGCTCCAGAGGTTCCTGTGTGACTCTCCCATCATCCTCTTCCTTTCTAAAGAAGTAACCACCATCCTGACTTTTGGGATAATTATTCCTTCTTTTTCTTTATAGTATTGGCACCTATGTATGCATCCCTTTATAATATTATCTAATTTTGCCTGTTTCTGAGGTTTATATAAACAGAATGACACTGTATTACCCTTTCCTATCTGACTTATTTTGTTCAACTTGTTTGTGAGAGAGATACAAATTGTTGCACATAACTGTCTTCTTCATTGTTGCAGAATATTCAGTTGCATGAATATACCACATTTTTTTTTAAATTCTACTGTGGATCACAATAAACTGTGGAGCATTCTGAAAGAGATGGGAATACCAGACCACCTGACCTGCCTCTTGAGAAATCTGTATGCAGGTCAGGAAGCAACAGTCAGAACTTTACATGGAACAACAGACTGGTTCCAAATAGGAAAGGGAGTGCATCAAGGCTGTATATTGTCACCTTGCTTATTTAACTTATACTCAGAGTACATCATGAGGAACGCTGGGCTGGAGGAAGCACAAGCTGGAATCAAGACTGCTGGGAGAAATATCAATAATCTCAGATATGCAGATGACACTACCCTTATGGCAGAAAGTGAAGAGGAACTCAAAAGCCTCTTGATGAAAGTGAAAGAGGAGAGTGAAAAGGTTGGCTTGAAGCTCAACATTCAGAAAACAAAGATCATGGCATCTGGTCCCATCACTTCATGGGAAATAGATGGAAAAACAGTGGAAACAGTGTCAGACTTTATTTTTTTGGGCTCCAAAATCACTGCAGATGCTGATTGCAGCCATGAAATTAAAGGACGCTTACTCCTTGGAAGGAGAGTTATGATCAACCTTGATAATATATTAAAAAGCAGAGACATTACTTTGCCAACAAAGGTCCGTCTAGTCAAGGCTATGGTTTCTCCCGTGGTCATGTATGGATGTGAGAGTTGGACTGTGAGGAAAGCTGATTGCCGAAGAATTGATGCTTTTGAACTGTGGTGTTGGAGAAGACTCTTGAGAGTCCCTTGTACCGCAAGGAGATCCAACCAGTCCATTCTAAGGGAGATCGATCCTGGGTGTTCATTGGAAGGACTGATGCTGAAGCTGAAACTGCAATACTTTGGCCACCTCATGCGACGAGTTGACTCACTGGAAAAGACTCTGATGCTGGGAAGGGTTGGGGGCGGGAGGAGAAGGGGACGACCGAGAATGAGATGGCTGGATGGCATCACCGACTCTGTGGACATGGGTTTGAGTGAACTCCGGGAGTTGGTGATGGACAGGGAGGGCTGGCGTGCTGTGATTAATGGGGTCGCGGAGAGTCGGACACGACTGAGCGACTGAACTGAACTGAACTGTTGGTGAAAGTTTGAGTTGTTTCCAGTTTGGGCTATCATAATGCTACTAAGAACATGTTTGTATATATTTCCCAATACATACATGCAAGAGTTTTTCTAGGCTATCAAGCTAAGAGTCAAAGTGTATGTGCAGGCAATCTCAATTTTTATCAGATAATGCCAAACTGTGTTCCAAAATGGTTGTACCAGTTACACAGCAAGTAGAACATTCTAATCAGGAGCAGGTGTGAAATCAAGACGTGTACTCCTTTCTTGCCTAAAACTCTCAGTGGTTTTCTCTTTTCCTTGGAATAAGATCCAAGTCACTGCCATGGCTCCCAGGGCATCTGGCTCTCTACCTGTGCCACGCGACTCTCCTCTTTGCTTTTTGTACTTACTGTCCCCCTCTCTGGAATGTTCTTCCACTAGCCATCTCCATGGCTCTCTCCCTCACTTTCTTCAGGTCCTTGCTGAAATGTCACTTCTCAGGGGCACTGTCCCTGACCGCTGAATTTTCTTTAAATAGTTATTTATTTGGCTGCGCCAGGTCTTAGTTGTGGCCTGTGCATTCTTACTTGAGGCATGCAAGTGCTTCGCTGAGATGTGGGGTCCCGTTCCCTGACCAGGGATCAAACCTGGGCCCCCTGCATTGGGAGTCTTAGCCACTGGACCACCAGGGAAGCCCTGGCCACTGAATTTTCTATTACAAATTTTTCCAGGCCTCCTTACCCTCTTCTCAGCTTTTGTTTTCCTCACAGTCCAGCCATCTGGGTTCTAGTGAGCCTCAGGCTGCTCTCCTGTGATCTGCCAGGACTTTTATCTCCTCCCAAACCCTTAAGTGGCAACCCACTCCAGTATTCTTGCCTGGAAAATCCCATGGACAGAGGAACCTGGTTGGCTATAGTCCATGGCGTCGCAAAGAGTTGGACACGACTGAGCGATTTCACTTCACTTTAAACCCTTAAGGGCCGTTGGAGCTGACTGTGTGGTGGCAATCTAGCTGTTCCTTCTGAAGGATCCACCTCTCTGAGTCACTTTGTATCACATCACTCTGGGGTTTTTTTCACAGCCATTCCATGCTCCTAGACAAGCTAATGTATTTGTTTACCTGTTTGCTTTTTGTCCCCACCCAGCCCCACCCCTCACTTTAAAGGGCACTCCATAAGAGGAAACCTCACTGTCTTGCTCTGTAACATGACCAGTACCTGCTGCATAACAGGCCCTCCAATAATAATTGTCCAGGCTGGTTGTCAGGCTCCCAGAGACAGCCAGACCCTCCTCCTCCCCCCAACACCTGGGACTTGCCCTGTCTGGAAACTCCCAGAACCCAGGTTTCCCCCGTCCCCCACAGCTCCCACCAATATCCCAGGCAGAGTCTCAGAGCATCTGCTTGTGCTGCTGCTACTGCCCTGTGTCTCTGGGGACTGTTTGGAAGTCTGAAGCAGTCATTCTGGCCATCAGGGCTGGGGAGTGATGGGCAGGTGTCAGGTGCCCGGAGCTCAAGAAATACTTTTTGATTGGATAAAGGGGAAGTCTTCAGAGATGAAAAGGATCTTACCAGGTGGAGAAAAGAGAAAGGGCACTCCTAGCAGAAAGAAGATTAATCAAAGGACAGAGGCGTGAAGAGTGTGCATCATAGTTAGAGGACTTGGTCCAGTCTGGTGCCCATGGAAGGTTCTCTGTGGAGCGGACAGGAGCCGGCAAGCAGGGAAGGGGAGGGCTAGCTGGGGAGGTCTGAGCTCCTGCCGGCTCAGAGAGGCTCAGCAGTGCCTTAGGTTTAATCCTGCCCCCACCCCTGCTCCCCACAGTTCCCCCTCTGACCCCACCCGTACCCTCCCCTTCACCCAACCCCCAGCCTGGCTGCTCCCGCCGCTGAATGGACTTCTCTCTGGGCCTGCGTCTGGGGCCTCGGAACAAGAAAGCCAGCCATCAACAGCCACCTGCGCCCTCTGGACACTGCCCACCAGCTGCCTCCCTTTGTCCGTCTTGCCCGCCCTCTGCCTGTGCCTGCCCCTGCCCAGCCTGCCCCCCTCCCACCTGCTCCTGTACCACCTATCCTTCCTATGCAGCTCCCTGCCCCTCCTGTCCCGGCCTCCCCGGCCCACCCTGTACTTGCTCCTGCCCTCCCTGCCCCGCCTGTCCTCCCTTGACTTATCCGCACAGTGCCTGCAGCCAGTGCTCTGGCCAGCACTTGGCCTGCTGCCACCCCTCCCCTTGCCCCATGCACCCTTGCTCCAGGGGTCGAGCCACCTGTTCCAGCTCCTGCTTGGGCTGCAGTGACAGCTGTGGCTGTGCTCGAGGGGCTGCCTGGGGACCTCAAGGCTCCACTGGCCGCTGCAGCTGCTGCTTTAGGGGACAGCGCACCTCTCGGCACTGTCTGATTGTCTAGAGGGCGGTTGCCCCCTGGGAGAGTGCCCACCTCCTGGAGCACTTCTGCAGACAGAAGATCAGCTGGACCTTCTCCCAGGCAGGGAGGGGGGCAGGCTGCTCAGAGCCCCCTGGCCTCCTCCTCAGCCCTGGGAGTGAGAGCCAGGCATCTGTTTTGAAGCTAGTTTCCGAACACGCTCTCACCAGTTCCAGAACCTCCTCTTCTGCAACTTCTGCAATGGAAAATGTTCTCGGGCCTCTCCTGTGGTCCCTGAAGGTGAGCAAGTTGACCATTTCCCCCTCTAGCTGACCTCCCTGGGAGACCCTTCTTGGCTCATCTTCTCTGTAGTTTGCGTGGATAAGATGGCTTCTTCATCCAGGGACCACTTTTTCTGCCCCATGGACCTTCACCCATATCCCTGAATAACCTGAGTCTCTGAACCCTTTACCTCTCATTCTGAGCCTGGAGGAAGGGCAGTGGCTTTTGAACCAGAAGAAGAGGCTAAAACGAGGATTCTTGGTTCCTACCTCCCCTTGGATATCATGACATCCTTTATGGGCCTTTATTTCTAGGAACCTGGTTCTCTCCGCCTGGATGTCTTATCTTTCAAATCTCTGAGGGCTTGCCCAGCCTCATGACCTCAATCTTCCAGCTATAATCCTATCTGTTACATTCACGTTCATCTGGCAAGGGGTGATGGAAGCTGGGAGCCCTTGAGTCAAGTTCCCAATGATTCCATCCACACGTAGCTAGTTATAGTCCCCTGTCCCTGGGAGTGGGACTGGGGAGTTGGAGAAGCCACAGAGAAGAAGATGGAGCTGACAGATGCTGGTATCTGCCTGGGATTGGATCTTAAGCTGAGAGCCCCTAAGCATCCCATCATATTCTCCAAATTATCTGACACCGATCTGCTTCAGTCTTCTCTTTCTCTGCTCCTTCTCTGGGACCCTTTGTTCTTTCCTTTCCATCTCTGTATATCCTTCTGCTTACCCTTCCTTCTAGCTTCCTACACCACTCTCCATTTCTGTTTCCTTTTTTCTATTACCTGGACACTCTACCTCCACCGAACTTGTGTCTTTACATCTGTTTCTCCCACTCTGTCCCTTCTTTTCCCCATCTAATTTAACATCTACTTAACATACACGTCTTTTTCTTTCCCTTTTCCCTGTCTCATTTTGCTTCTTCATGTTTGTTTTCTTCCTTGGTATTTTTTTTTAAACAGGACAAAGTTACATATAGTTCCACTATATGTTACAATTATTTTTTAAATAGATAAATTAAGATCTTTTCCTTGGTCTTTTGACTCATCTCCTATTTCTCTTCTTTTCTGTCCTATTCTGCTTCTGGGAGCAAGTCATTCTAGATCTTTCCCATTTCTATTTCCCTTCTTTTTCTCTCTGTCTTTGCTCCTGTCTTTCTGGGTCTGTTTCCCAATTCTGTTCTTCTGTTTTTCAATTCCTATCTCTCTTTCTGCCTCCCCAGTATCTGGCTTTCTGTCTCTCCCCATCTCTCTGGGTCCTGCAGCTTCCTGCACACAGGCCTATGCCATACCCATCTCATTGTTGTCCAAGGGCCAGGACACCAAGTCTTCCATTGTCCCTCAAACAGCCCATGTCCTGGAGTGAGCAAGAGCTGGACATAGCTGGTATGTCCAAACAGTCCCTTTGTCCCCTGCCCATTGTCCAGGCCATCTTATCCTTACTCAGCTCTAAGTCCAAACCTTTTTTTCTCCCAACTTCATATTTTGAAAATTGGCAACTAAAAAGAAAAAGAATTATGCATTTATGCTACCTGTCCTGTGTAAACTATATTTTAGGGTGGTCAAATAGCTCTGAGTGGTGAAGAATATTTCTTTTTTACAGAAGAACTCCAGCTGATTAGAAGAAATATGGAATTAGGAAAATCACCATTTTTCCAACCTCTAATGAAATAACTGATCAAAGCAAGACTTTTCAATGGATGAAGCTAAGGATGGTGGTTGATGGAGAACTTTACGATGGAGGAATGAAGCTGTAACTACCTGACCCCACCGATGAATCTTAGCATCACTAAAAAGGGCACAACCACATAGCCTGTACCTCCTGATATGATGCAATCTGAAGCACTCAGCACCACCTGTGAAGGACTCTTGCCAAACAAAGAAACAAGCAAAAAACCTGAACATGATTCTAATCAAACCCGACCACTAACCTCCATTTAATAGGAAATATGGGGGGTGGAGAACAAATTAAATGGCACAACAAGGAAGTAAAACAAAATATCCAGAATGTGGGACATTCTAAAGGAAATCTGACCTGATTTCTTCAGCGAGTCAATCACTGAACAGGAGGGTCAATGCGAGGGGGGCATATAAAGATAGCTACTGCACAGAATAAGTGGACCTTGTTTGATTCCTGACGGGGACCTCCTAATTGTAAAAAGACATTTTTAGACTGTTGAAAACATTTAATTATGAACTGAGTACTTACAATGCCAAGGAATCAGTGTTGATTTTGTTAAACGTGAAAATGGCCTTGAGGTTATGTAAGAAAAGGTCCTTATTTCCCAGAGATGCATACTGAAGCATGGAATGAAGTGATGTATTTAAGTATTTTGGCAAATAAAAAAAGAAAGGAGGAGAAGGAACAAAGGGATAGAAATCAATATTGTTGAATTAAGTATATAGGGTTTCATAGAGCCTCTCTACCTTTATTTAAACATTTTCATAATAAAAGTTTTCAATGATGCTCCTTTTGTAGGCATGTTTCCTAGTAATTCCCAGAGCATCCTCCCTGCCTGCTCTGAAAGCCAGACTTCCCCTGTAACTCCCCACATATAGACCCTGGTCCTCCTTGCCCTCTACTAGAAGTGGGTCCTAGAGATGGATTTGCCCTCTCAGGATACTCTATCCCCTCCAGTCCTCTGAGGCTCTGCTGGCACGTATCCCACATAAAGGATCTTTCTCAGCTGAGCTTCACAGCTCTGAGGGGCCAGGGGAACCTTAAAGAGTAAACGTATTTTGAATAGGTCCTATGACAAAAATAATCCAAAATAATGTAACCTTCCCTAAAGTCTTTTTTAGGTGCTTCTGAGAAAACTGCAACTCAGTAATGGAGAACACTGGCCTCCATCCTGGAAAACAGAAGACAAGGCATGTAAGGCCATCCTGTCCCACTCCCCGCTATCATTCAGGGTGACCTCCTCCCTCAAAGAAAAGATCACCAGGAACTGAGAGACTGGGTGTCAGAAGATCAAGGATTTTCAATCCAGGACCAGGATGGAGGGCATTTGATTCCCCCATGCCCTCACTCATTGAGTGGCCTTGGGAAATCATGATTTTTTTAGCTTTGTGCTTCTAGACGAAGCATGGGAACCAATACCCTTTTCTATTCTCTAGAAGTTTGCCAGTTAGGGATAAAGGGACTTTGGAAGTTGTGGAATATAAACCTCAGCCGTTTATCATAAGAAAATATTTCTCAAGATATAATTCCAGACTCTCCCACCCTTCTTTAGTATAAAGGAAACTAACACTTACTAATCACCTGTGCAAGTGGTTGAACACATTTAATCTTCTCAGAAATCACAAGTGTGGAATTGGGAAGATCTAGGTCCCAGTTCTGACTCTACCTCTTACCATGTGAGTCCTGTCGTGTTACTTCACCTTTCCAATTCTGAAGTACCTACCTAACGAGTTGTCGTGACAGTTAAACACTTCATCTATAGCAGTTGGCCCAGGACTTCCTAAAACAGAGCTTAGGTATAATACATAATAACTGATGCACTTCCCTGGTGGTCCAGTGGTTAAAGAATCCACCGGCCAATGCAGGGTACACAGGTTCAATCCCTGGTCTGGGAAGATTCCATATGCCACAGGGCAAACAAGCCCACATGCCACAACTACTGAACCCCATGTGCCCTAGAGCCCATGCTCTGCAAAAAGAGAAGCCCTCACACCTCAACTAGAGTAGTCTCCACTGGCTGCAACTAGAGAAAGCCCATGCAACAGTAAAGACTGAGTCCAGCCAAAAATAAATAATATTTTAAAAAGTTTGATAACCGTTACCAGCTAATAAAGACCAGCACTTTTTAGAATAATTTACATGTATTATCTTGCTAATTTATTTATTCATCTGATATTTATGGAATGCCTTTTATGTACCATTAAATGTTTCAAGTACTGGAAATATAAGTGAACAAAGCAGAAATTTGTAGGGAAAAGAAACAGTAAGTGAAACATACAGTGTGCCAGATAGTATTAAGTGCTATGAAGAAAAGGAAGCAAAGGAGAATAGAGAGTTGGAAGGGAAACAGGTAGGTTATTGTGGCAGAGGTGGTGCTGCCTTTTCAAACAGTATGAGCAAGGAAGGCTTCTCTGATAAGATGACACTTGAACAGAGAATTGTAGGAGCTGAAGGAGGGAACCATGTGGATATCTGGGAGAACCAGAGCTTCACAGGGCACAGTGTGCAAAGGCCTTAGTGATAGCCAGTGTAGGTGGAGTAGAAGGCACAGGAGGGAAAATGGTAAGAGATGAGGTCAGAGAAGTGGCAGCGGAAAAGAGGACAAAGGATTTTGTAGGCTATTATGATTTTTGGCTTAGTGAGGTAAGAAGCCATTGGAGGGTGTTTTTCTTGTTTTTTTGTTTAAAAATATTTATTTACTTATTTGGCTTCCCCGAGTCTTAATTATGGCAGGTGGGATCTTCCTTTCAGCATGCGGGATCTAGTTCCCTGACCAGGGATGGAACCCAGGCCCCTTGCATTGGAAGGAGGAGTTTTAGCCACTGGACCACCAGGGAAGTTCCCCACTGGAGCGTTTTGAGGAGATAATACTAAAGCTGGAAAGAGGTTAAATAACCTTTCCCAGGTATCACAGCTGTAGCAGAGGGTGAGCGTCCAACTCCAATGCTGAAGTCCTTAACTCTTGACTGCCACTGAACTTCAGCCTTTTTCAGTTGGGCGCTGCTCTCCTGTGATGCAGACCAAGAAACTGGGACAGCGAGAAGTCGTATGGCTTGCCCGAGGCGACACAGCTGGTAAGTGATAGGGGTGGGATTTGAGCCTTAGCGGTCTGCAAGCCAGGTCCAAGCCCTTTCCACCACACTGCCTCCCTCAGGTGTCTGAGCCATACTGACTTCTGGTCAGGAAGTCACTATTTGGGAGAAGAGAAAATCGAGAAGCCCGTCTAGGCTTAGGGTGACGATGTTCCTTAAAAAGATCAAACCCCGACTCTGCGGAACTGCTGGCATTGTCTTCAGCACAGCAGCGCTCCGTAACCCACGACACGGAGGAAGAGACTGAAAATGGCTCTTTATTTCCAGGAGGTTCGGTAGGTATCCGGGAGTCGAAGAAGCGAGTGTCATGGGCAGGCCACGGATGGAAGTGAAGCAGGAGCAGACACCGCGAACACCGCCGCCTCCGGTCCGGGCCCCGCCGGCGTCCGGAGGTCGCAGTCAAGCCGCGGCTAGAGGGCGGGGCAGGGGCGGGGTTTGAGCGCCGCGCCCCCGTCACGTGACGGGGCCAGCATGGCGGCGGCCAGAGGCCTCCCCGGCTCCCGGAAGCAGGCTGTGAGGGGCGGGCGCGCTGCTGGAACCCGAGCCGGAGCCGGAGCAGGAGGCAGAGCGGGAAGGGCGGCCGGGCGGCCTGGAGCCGGACGTGTCCGGAGCGTCCCCGCAGACCGGGGCAGCAGGTGAGACCAGGGTCTGCGCAAGGCGCGGGCGTGTGTGGCGGCGGCAGGCGGGGGCTGGGGGGCGCAGGTGGGGGTGCCCTGACCCGAAGGAGGGGGAGGTCTGAGATGCACGCGCGTGACCTGAAGCAACTCTAGAGGCCTGCGCGGGTGGTAGGGATGCCTGGGACAGATGACGAGACCTCGAGGGCAAAAACAGGCTCCCCAAAGAGGATGGGAGGTAACAGCAGGAAGTACAGTGTGTAAATGCTGTTATGGGGGAGGGAGGCAGCCCCTTAACTTGCGGGGCTGAGATTAGCTCCCTCTTTGCTATGCCAGGCAAGGGTGGGGCAAATGCTGAACCTTCTCTCCTCTCACACCCCTCCCTGCCCCAGTGTCCTTGGAGACAGCTCTGGCGGGCCACTCCTCCCACCCACCCAACTGGTCCCTCCGGTCTGAGCTCTGGGGGAGTGGAATTGAGGGGTGGGGGAGTGCTGTTGGCAGAGGGGTTGGGTGGATCCGCTTTCTGCTTAGACAGGCAGCCCCTTGACAGCGCTACCTGGGCGATGGATGTGACTCTGAAGCCCCCTTCTCTTCCAGGTCGTCCGGGGGCCGGCCATGCTGGTGACTGCTTACCTTGCTTTTGTGGTCCTCCTGGCCTCCTGCCTGGGGTTGGAGCTGTCAAGATGCCGGGCTAAGCCCTCTGGAAGGGCCTGCAACAATCCCTCTTTCCTTCGGTTTCAACTGGACTTCTATCAGGTCTACTTCCTGGCCCTGGCAGCTGACTGGCTCCAGGCACCCTACCTCTACAAACTCTATCAGCATTACCACTTCCTGGAGGCACAGATTGCCATCCTCTACGTCTGCGGCCTTGCCTCCACCGTCCTCTTTGGACTGGTGGCTTCCTCCCTGGTGGATTGGCTGGGTCGCAAGAAATCTTGTGTCCTTTTCTCCCTCACTTACTCTCTTTGCTGCTTAACCAAACTCTCTCGGGACTACTTTGTGCTGCTGGTGGGCCGAGCACTAGGTGGGCTGTCTACAGCTCTGCTCTTCTCAGCCTTTGAGGCCTGGTATATCCATGAGCACCTGGAACGTCATGACTTCCCTGCTGAGTGGATCCCGGCTACCTTTGCCCGAGCTGCCTTCTGGAACCATGTGCTGGCTGTGGCGGCAGGTGTAGCAGCTGAGGCTGTGGCCTGCTGGATGGGCCTGGGGCCTGTAGCCCCCTTTGTGGCCGCCATCCCTCTCTTGGCTCTGGCTGGGGCCTTGGCCCTTCATAACTGGGGAGAGAACTATGATCGGCAGCGTGCCTTCTCCAGGACCTGTGCTGGGGGCCTGCGCTGCCTCCTGTCGGACCGTCGTGTGCTGTTGCTAGGCACCATCCAGGCCCTGTTTGAGAGTGTCATCTTCATCTTTGTCTTCCTCTGGACACCTGTGCTGGACCCACATGGGGCTCCTCTGGGCATCATCTTCTCCAGCTTCATGGCAGCCAGCCTCCTCGGCTCTTCCCTGTACCGCATCGCTACCTCCAAGAGGTACCACCTTCAGCCCATGCATCTACTCTCCCTTGCTGTCCTCATCGTCGTCTTCTCCCTCTTCATGTTGACTTTCTCTACCAGCCCCGGCCAGGAGAGTCCAGTGGAATCTTTCATAGCCTTCATCCTTATCGAATTGGCCTGTGGACTGTACTTTCCCAGCATGAGCTTCCTGCGGAGAAAGGTGATCCCTGAGACTGAGCAAGCTGGTGTCCTCAACTGGTTCCGGGTGCCCCTGCACTTACTGGCCTGCCTGGGGCTCCTGGTCCTCCATGACAGCGATCGCAAAACGGGCACTCGGAATATGTTCAGCATCTGCTCCGCCGTCATGGTGATGGCTCTGCTGGCGGTGGTGGGACTCTTCACCGTGGTCAGGCATGATGCTGAGCTGCGGGTGCCCTCACCCACTGGGGAGCCCTACACTCCTGAGCTCTGACCCTGTTCCAGGATCAGGGAGCTGGGATGGACCTGTGAACCCCACCTCTCCAGGGCTGAACAAATCTCTCTCTGACCTTGTGGCTCTCTGGCCCCTCAGCCTGTCCGGGGGCTCCTCCTGCCAGTGCTTTGGGTTGGGAAGCACATGGGGTGATGGCCTGGAAAGAAGATGCCAAAAGTTGCCTCTGTGTCACTCCCTTCCCCCTTTCCACTTTAAAATAAACAATTTTAATTGATCATTGATCTCATGTACTCATCCTCACCTGTACCCACCTCAGTAGTTCTTATGAGGGGGCAGCTGGAGGTTGTGAGGAGAGAGGTGGGATTACCAGTGGAACGTTTTTCTTTCTAGCTTCACTAAGACTTGTTTAGTTGCTAAGTTGTGTCTGACTCTTTGTGACCCCATGGACTGTAGCCCACCAGGCTCCTCTGTCCATGGGATTTTCCAGGCAAGAATACTGAAGTGGGTTGCCATTGCCCTCTCCATGGGATCTTCCTGACCCAGCGATTGGACCTGTGTCTCCTGCATTGGCAAGCGGATTCTTTACCACTGAGCCACCAGGGAAGCCCTCTCTAAGACTACCTCCACCTTAAACTGAGAGCTGTGGAATTGCCTTTCAACAGAAATGGGTGGGAAAAGCCTGAGGCTCCGAGGTCCTCCATATATTGTTACCCAGGGGACAGGCACCCTCCCCATTTGTCAAGCAAAAACCTTACTCCACATCCAGGGTGAGACAATCTCTGGAGCCTATGGAGTGGATGTCCAAGCCACTGAGCAAAGATTCCAGGGGCTCAAGCTGCTTCTGTGACCACCCCTTTTCGGCAAATCCAGAGGCTTGCTGCATGAATAGGCTTGCAGCTCAGCACATGCATGCCGCTTGCCTTCTGCCTCTCTGGCCACAAATGCACCCCTTGTCCACATCACCTGGGCCCATCAGGGCCTGTATGCTTGCATGAAACCCAAGTGAAGGGCTACAGAGGAGAGAGCAGTGAATGGCTGACAGACAGTAATCTTGTCTGCACCTGATTCTTCCCCACCCTGAGTGAGGGTGAGGGAGCCATCAGGCCAGGAAACAGTACCTGTACCAGGAACTCAAGTTCTGTGAGCCTCTCCCTGCCTCACCTCTGATTGTATCTTCCTTTCCTCCTCCCACCCAAACCTGGGCTTCTCAGAGGAAGCAGAGCCAGCAGTTAAGCAGGGTGGGGATGGAGGGAGGGTT
Source organism: Moschus berezovskii (assembly GCF_049115385.1). NCBI lineage: Eukaryota > Metazoa > Chordata > Mammalia > Artiodactyla > Moschidae > Moschus > Moschus berezovskii. Next base: position 31,005,885 of record NC_142465.1, on the reverse strand, counting down.
GGCTCAAGGGTGTGTCCTGGAATGTGCTTGAGGTGGGCATGAGGGACCTACCTGTCCTAGAAAAGAGGTTGATGACCTTTCCTCAGGTCCCAGATGAATTCCCAGACAGGAAGAAGCAAAACTTTCCAGGACCTGCAAGTCCAAACATGTGTGGGGAGATAGCATCACCCACTGTGGGAGGAATGCTGATGGATGGGTGCCTGCAGGGTGAGACCAAGGGGCGGGAAGAGTAGTGGGCTCAGGTCTCTGCTCAGAGAAGGAAAAAACATTCCCCCACCCAGCTGCAGGGAATAGACGCTGAGGTTAAGTATGAAAAAAGCAGATATCTTTTCCTTCCCCCATCTTGAGGCTAAAACAGTCTGTTGCAATAACTCCACTTCCCCTTTCTGCCTGTATTTTATAGTTATTTGTAGACTCTCCGTCCTTGAGGACAGGAAGAAATTGTGTCTTATATGCCCTTGTCTCCCCCATATATACACACAAGTGGGTGCTTGGCCCATGGCTGTGCTCAGTAAATGGAGAGGAGACAGGCTAACTAACTCTGGGCTTTTCAAGAGTAGCCCGTTTGGGATGTCTATTAGACTGGAATCCAGAAGCTAGTTAATGATTTGTTGTTTTGAATGAGAGTATTTACTGATAGAAGCATGAGGGGGGCAGCATGTTCCTAAGTGAAAAGGAAATAGGGAGGTAGAGGAGACTGACTAGTGAAGTTCCTTCAGCTTTGTCCCTGCTGAGTTCTCTTCAAAGGAGCTGGTAGAGTGGGGAGGGTTCTTCCTGGCAGATTCATTGGGTGTGACAGGCTGGCAGGTATCTTTAAGATTGTCCATTTAGCGGTAAACATTTTACTGAGTACCTACTATATACCATGCATTGTATTACTAGGTGCTGGTGAAAGTTTTTTTATCCGAGAGGAAAATCCACCTAAAGGGCATGTAGCAAAGCCAAGGCTAAACCTTGCCTCCTGCTGCCCACCCAGTGCCCCTTCTATGGCATGTACTGACTCTCTCCCCTGGGCCTTCACCTACTTGACTTTCCCCCTCTAGCCCTGCTCCTTTCTCCCAAGTCCTGTTCCTGGAGAAGGGCATGAGAGTGGGAGCACTTAGCCATGGCCCACCTCTGGGTATTTGCCCATATGAGGCAAATGAGGGATTGATTCACCAGGTGCACGGTGCCTGCAAAGCAGAATTCATGATGCCTTGCTGAGAGGCAGTGCAGGGAACTGGTGGAGAGCATGGAGCCAGAGCCCAACTGCCTGGGTTCACATTTGTTCCTCAGTTTCCTCATCTATAAAATGGGGGTGATGGAATAGTATCTACCCTGAGGGTACTTGTGAGGGTTAAATTAAGTGCTTGGAACAGCAGTTGGCCTCCAGTGTAAGTACTACTAAGTGTTTGCTTTCATATTTTATTCTTTAACCTTTCAGTCCAGCTGAGCCTACCCAGATTTGGGTGTGAGAATGAGTGACTGGGGCTGTAACGGGGTGAACAACTTTCCAACACATCCCTGTGGTTGGGTGATTCCCAGCAGTGTTTATCCTTGGTCCTGGCCCAGAGAGCAGGATCAGGCTATCTGAGAGGCCTTCTGCTTTGGGGTGTGCGAGCAGCTGAGGAGGGTGTCAGTGTGTTCCACTTGAACTCATTTCCTCTTCCTCAAGTGGGAAGGTCAGCTTGGTGTCAGATTTGATATACACCACCATTTTTCCCTAAGAGAGTTTCCTGATTTTCTGCCTTTCCATCCAGCTGGATATATAATTATTTTATTTGGAGCTTTTAAGTGATCCTGAGGAGAACAGAAACAGCCCAAGGAAACAGGAGCCAATGAACAAGAAGGAAGGAGGACTGGGGCATGAAGACAGTACTGAGTTCTGAGGCTGGAGAGTGACCTCTTCCTGGAAATACAGACCCTGCTCAGGGAGGGGAGAGGGCAGCTCCCAGCTGATGGCCACGATCCTTCCACTGGGTCTGGGTTCCACTTTCCAATACACTCTTCCCCTAACCCCAATCCTGTGGTTCTCCCTGTCCGTTTATTATTTTTTGCCACCACTTCCCCACAGAACCACAGAGTAGAATTATAAGACAAGTGAAAGTTTGTCATGCTTGGGATCAGACCTAATGTTATCAAAATATGTCACATTCACTTTAATGATTTTTTAACAATAAATATGGGCTAATAGAAGAGTCAAAGGCAAATACAGATATATTTAATGTAAATATGTGAATATAAATACATGTCCATGTGTTAAAATACATATATTGATAAATATAAATATACATATAAACATATATAAAAAACTATAGGCTCCCTTAAGCCCCCCTTCATACCAGTGTCAAATGTTTGTAGTCTAGGGCATATATTTAATTTTTTTAAATAAATGAATCATACCATTCATACTGTTCTCCAACTTGTTTTTTATTTATTAAAGTATACCTTATTTTTTCTTTTTTTAAAAACAATTGAGGGGATGGTACTGATGAACCTATTTGCAGGGCAGATGTAGAGAACAGACTTGTGGACAAGTTGGGTAAGGAGAGGGAGGGGCGAATTGAAAGTAACATTAAAACATATACATTACCATGTGAAATAGGTAACCAGTGGGCATTTGCTATCTGAGACAGGAGCTCAAACCAGGGGCTCTGTGATGGCCTACAGGGTGCGATGGGGTGGGAGGTGGGAGGAGGCTCAAGAGGGAAGGGATACATGTATGCCTAGGGCTCATTTACATTGATGTATGGCAGAAACTGACACAATATTGTGAAGCAATTATCCTTCAATTAAAAATAAAGTTATTAAAAACAAAAACAATTGAGGGACATCCCTGGTGGTTCAGTGGTTAAGAATCCACCTTGCAATGCAGGGGACTCAAGTTCAATTGTTAGTCTTGGTTGGGGAACTAAGATTCCACATACTGAGGAGCAACTAAGCCCAAGCAATGAAAGGCCCCCCGTTCTTCAACTAAGCCTCAGTTCAGTTCAGTCGCCCAGTTGTGTCCAATTCTTTGCGACTCCAGGGACTGCAGCACGCCAGGCTTCCCTGACCATCACCAACTCCTGGAGCTTGCTCAAACTCATGTCCATTGAGTTGGTGATGCCATCCAACCATCTCATCTTGCTGCTGTGAAAGAGAAGTCACTAAGCCATGTCCGACTCTTAGTGATCCCATGGACTACAGCCTACCAGGCTCCTCCATCCATGGGATTTTCCAGGCAAGAGTACTGGGGTGGGTTGCCATTGCCATCTCATCTTACTGGATGCAGTCAAATAAATAATAAAATATTTTAAAATAAATTAAAAAATTAAATCCATAAGAAGACTATAACATTCATATATCTATGACATCTTTACATGTCAATATATATATAAAACATGCTTTTAATGTGCTGGAGAAGACTCTTGAGAGTCCCTTGCTCTGCAAGGAGATCCAACCAGTCCATTCTAAAGGAGATCAATCCTGGGTGTTCATTGGAAGGACTGATGCTAAAGCTGAAACTCCAATACTTTTGCCACCTCACGCGACGACTTGACTCACTGGAAAAGACTCTGATGCTGGGAGGGATTGGGGGTGGGAGGAGACGGGGACGACAGAGAATGAGATGGCTGGATGGCATCAACAACTCGATGGACATGAGTTTGAGTGAACTTCAGGAGTTGGTGATGGACAGGGAGGCCTGGCGTGCTGTGATTCATGGGGTCACAAAGAGTTGGACACGACTGAGCGACTGAACTGAACTGAACTGAAGCCTTGTTGGGCCTTTGGAAAGCATTTCAAGGTTTTTCTGTTTGAGGCTAGCAAAATCCTTGAGAGAGAGTGAGATTTGATGTTACTACCCTATTTCACAGATTAATAATAAATTGAGCTGGGACTAGAACCTGGCTCCTCTGTCCAGGCTCAACTTAAAAGTTCTTTCCACCATCCCATTACTGTTTCTTTATAAACATCAGGGATGTTGAGTGTTTGCATTATGTGGCTCAAATTGACATTGGTCGACACTTATTGATCTCTAAAGAACTTCCTTCTTCTTGTTAGAAGTAGAAGATGCATAAAAAAGGATGTTTTCTTCCCTTGAAGAGGGAAAAAATTCTAGAACATTGTCAGGGCACTGCCTGTTAAGGTGTAAGCAAGAGGAAATCAATATTGAGAGAACTGATGAATCATTAATCATTTATGGATCTCTTCTCTTTGCTGGTTCCCTCACTCTATGAGAGATAGGTAACTTCTGCAACACATATTGAACCCCTTCAGTAATATTACCATTTCAACGCTGAGATTCTCGAGTCATTCTTTTGTTTTGTTGGTTTGTTTTAAATAGTCTTCCCGGCTAGATTCTCAGCTCTTAAAAGCGGTTGACGGTGATGAAGAAAACCGGTAACACAGAAGAATGAGTTATCCAATAGAGTAAACTGGAACACAGAGTTCTGAACTGAATTCTTCAGAGGAGGAAGGGAAGAGAAGCCGTCAAGTGAATGTGCATGTTTGGGGACGTAGTTTGTACTGACCGAATACAAGCCATTAAAAACTGAAATATTCCACTGAGTTAATTTTCGTAGTTCTTCACTCACAGCCCCTACCCTACCCATCTACCCTCCACCCCCTTCAAGAAAATTCTTTCTCAAACAATCCCACTGATGGAGGGAGCAAGGCTGGAAGGCAGAGAGAGCTGTAACTCGCTACAATGCTTGCATCAGTGCCTCTCGGAAAACTACAGTTTTAAAGAATTCCTTGAAAGGCTACGCCCTTTTTTTTTGCTAGTAACCCAAATCGAGAGTTTCCAAGTAAGTTCTTCTTGTTGTCTAGTCTACTTCTCTGGAAATTTAAACTCTTTCCGAACTCTGACGATAAAGGGGAGGTGACAAACGCAGGGGGCTGGCCTTCACGACTGCAGATAAACCGCAGGAAACTGAGGAGGTCACCACCAACTGGAAAACGTGGGGAAATCCGCGCCCCCAAGAGGTCGTAACGTCCAGAGCAGCGGGATCCCGTCCGCAGGCATCACGTGACGACGCAGCGCGGCAGGTAAACTACAACTCCCAGAAAGCCTCGCTACCCGCCGGCGTTACGCAACTCTCGCTGATTGGTCGCTGGGGATATTTGAAAGGAGGGGCTGGCGCGGAAAAGGAAGGTTACATTTTTGGATCCTTGTGGAGTACTCAGTCTGGTGGGTAAGTCTTGGCCCTGGGAAGAAGATTGATCTCTAGGACGGTAAGGCCTGGAGGTACTCGTGAACGGGTGTATGCGCCGAGGTGATTGGAGCCCCAGCGCTGACTTAAGGGATAGGCCGGGCGGCTCCACTAAGGAAAGTCGGGAGTCCTCGGAGCATCCTGGTGGGCGCCGGAGAGCTCGATGGAGGCCTCTGTTGTGGGGCGTTGGTTGGTAGGGTGGGTAGTGAGGCCGGGGATAGGCTGGGAGGAAGGCACAGCAGAAGCGTCGGTTTATAATGGGAGCCCGGCGTCATGGCATGGGCTTTTTTTCCTATAGTATTTCTGATGGCTTTCTTTGCCCTCCATCTTCCGCACCTTCAAGCCCTTCTCCCGCCCTTCATTTAGCTCCTTTACAGATTTTCTCTGCCTTCCCTAATCCGTCTCCTTTCCCCCAGCCCTCCGGTACCATGAGGAGCTTCAAAGGAGTCAACTTTGGGACCCTGCTAAGCAGTCTCAAGGAGACTGAAGATCTGCTGCCTGACTTGAAGGTAGGCGCGCTGTTCGACTGTGGACACACCTGGCTTACAAAGCTGAGCTGTTTTGTTTTTTAACTTATTTGAAGAGACAGATGAGTAGGAGATCCTCTCTTGGGCAGTTTCTATTTCCTTTCCCCATCTCTTTCTTCTTCGTTAGCCTCATTCACATCTTCCTCTCCTCTTAGGAGTTCCTGACCAAGCTTCCCAGCTGCCGGTCTGATTCTGAGAGGAGACAAGCTTGTGATGCCATTCTGAGGGCTTGCAACCAGCAGCTGACTGTCAAGCTGGCTTGCCCTAGGCACCTGGGAATCCTGCTGGAGCTGGCAGAGCTGGCTTGCAATGGCTACTTGATGTCTACACCCCAGCGCCCACCCCTTTACTTGGAACGAATTCTCTTCATCTTTCTGCGGAACGTTGCTGCACAGGGAGACCCAGAAGCCACTCTCCGACTCGCTCAGCCCCTCCATGCCTGCTTGGTGCAATGTCCTCGCCAAGCTGCTCCTCAGGACTATGAGGCTGTGGCTCGGGGCAGCTTTTCTCTGCTTTGGAAGGGGGCAGAAGGCCTGATGGAGCGGCGAGCTGCATTCTCAGCTCGGTTAAAGGCCTTGAGCTTTCTAGTACTCTTGGAGGATGAAAGTATCCCTTGTGAGATTCCCCACTTTGCTTCTCCAACAGCCTGTCGAGTGGTCGCTGCCCATCAGCTATTTGAAGCCAGTGGGCATGGTCTGAATGAAGCAGATGCTGATTTCCTAGATGACCTGCTCTCCAGGCATGTGATCACAGCTTTGGTGGGTGAAGGAGCCTCTCCTGGTCCTCTTTCCCCCCAGAGGGCCCTCTGTCTCTTGGAGCTCACCCTGGAACACTGTCGTCGCCTCTGCTGGAACCACCACCACACCAGGGCCACAAGTACAGTGGAGAAGGCCCACGATTACCTAAGGAACACCAATCTGGCCCCCAGCCTCCAGCTGTGCCAGCTGGCAGTTGAACAGTTGCTGGCTGGGGAAGGAGGACCCCAGGCAGTGGCCAAACTTCTGGTCAAGGCATCAGCTGTCCTGAAGAGCAGCTTGGAGGCACCATCACCCCCACTGCGGGCACTGTGTGACAGCTGCCAGTTCTTTCTCTCAGTCCTGGAGCGAGGCACCAAGAGGCGCTATGGAGTTGATGCCATTCTGAGCCTTTTTGCTTTTCTTGGCAGCTACTGTTTCCTCATCCAGCAGCTGCAGGATGGTGTGAGTTCAGGACCCAGAGGTCGGGTGGGAATGTGGTTCTGTGGCCTCTCTATTGGGCTAGGGTCTTTGGTAAGATCTGGAGACCCTGGGTTCTGCCTTGGTAAGCTGCTCTCTGGACCGTGCCTGGCCAGCTAGCAAGCAGCCTCGTATATGCTGGCAGGGGTCCATTCTGATGTCCTTCTTCCTACTCCCCAGGCTGTCAGTTATCCAGGGCTCTGGGCCAGGCTTCAGCTTGGAGCTCCCTGCCCCTCAAACCAACCTTTCCCTTCCTTCCTCAGGTCTGTGGGGGCTCCTCCAAGCAGCTGCAGGCTTTGGTTCAGATACACTTTCAGGGACTTCACCTCTACACTGCGGTGGTTTATGACTTTGCCCAAGGCTGTCAGGTACCATTTGGAATCAAAAAACTTGGACAGGTCCTAGGATCTGGGGTTGCTTGACTGTCCTTGGTAGAGCTTTGAAGCTGCTTTGGGCCTGAAGTGGGGTGGACATCACCTTGGACCTCTTATGTCTCCTGTCTCCTCTCACCTTTCTTGTCCCTTCAGGAAGCTAATTTGGCTGACCTGGCCCGGCTAGTGGACAGCTGCAGATCTACTGTTACCTGGATGCTGGAGGCCTTACAGGACCTGTCTGGCCGAGAGCTGACTGACTACCTGGGGATGACTGGTTAGTACCATGGGTGTCAGGTGCAGGGTTCTTGGGAGAATCATTACTTGTTAGGCAGGCAAGTAGCACTTGCTGGATAGTTCTGACCTCGTTGGGATTCCCTGTGGTTTTTGGAGGCAGTGAAAAGATATTTATAAGTATCCATTACTCTGTATTTAAATCAGTAGAGAAGTGATGAGACTAATTTACCAGAGCAGATGTGATTTTTTTTTTTCTCATTGACTTTGAAAACTGACTTGGCATGTGTTTCATGAACATGTGAAAGTGAAAGTTAGTCGCACAATCGTGTCTGACTCTTTGCAATTCCACGGACTGTAGCCTGTCCCGCTCCGCTGTCCATGGAATTCTCCAGGCAAGAGTACTGGAGTGGGTTGCCATTTCCTTCTCCAGGGGATCTTCCCGACCTGGTGATTGAACCCAGGTTTCCTGCAATGCAGGCAGATTCTTTACCAACTGAGCCACTAGGGACCCCATGTAGAATGGTCATAATTTAAATTTTTTTAAACCAGGCAAAACATTCACATCATTCAAAATTCAAATTGCACAAAAGGGCAGACAGTGAAAAGTCCCTTTGCTCCTCCTAATCCTAGTAACCCAATCCCACTTTGCAGATACAGCTAATATAGTCAATTTCCTATGCATCCTGCTAGAGATACACTATGTATATGTACTATATGTGTATATACTATGTAATAGGTATATATTAGCCAACAGGCATATATATTTCCCCACCTTTTTTTTTCCTCCCCACCCTTTTTAATTGAAATAAACATAGGGAAAAATACTAAAGTTATAAGCAAACAGTCTGATGAACTTCTGCAAAGGGAACATACTTTGTAATCAGCATCTAGGTCAACTCAAAGAGTATGACTTAAACCCCCTGAAGACCCATCTGTTACTCCTTCTGGTCCACGCACCCCAACAGTAACCACTATCCTAACAGCATCGGTTAGTTTTGCCTGTTTTTTGTATTTCATAATAAATTTCCCCCTTAATTTACACAAAGCATGGGCCTTAAACCTAAAGAGTTCAGTCACTAGAAGGTTTTGGAAATTTTTCATATTCATATTTTCAGCTTGAATCTAGCCACAGAAGTGAAAAAATAGGAGTCACAAAAATTAACAGCATGAAAATTCTTCCCACAGAATACTGAAGACCTACTTTATTTTCTTCCAGCCATCTATATTGATAGCCAGGAAGCTGCCTAAACTAGAATTTAGGAAGAGGGTATTCATTCATTCAGTGAATATTTATTGAGGAGCTACTATGTGCTGCTAAGCACTGTTTTGAGTTCTTAGGTATGTCAGACAACAAAACAACGAGCTCTGCTTTCCTGGAGCCACATTGTGGTTGGGGGAGAAAGATCATAAACAGTAGGATAACTGAAGTACAACGTGTTAGAAAATGATCAGAAATATGGAGATAAAGGAAAAGTGGAACAGGAGAAGAAAGGGAATTAGGAGCTCAGGGTAGATGAGGGAGCAAGTTACCATTTAAATAGGTGCTCAGGGTTGGCCTCATGAAGAGGGTGACACACTCCCTGGAGTGTGGGAAGGAGTTGGCCAAGGAGGCACCTGGGAAAGTACATCCCTGGCAGTGGACGCAGCCAGTGCCAGGGCCCTATGGCAGGAGAGAGGTGGTGTGTGTTCAAGGACTGGCAGGGAGGCTAGTGAGGCTTCAGTGGACTGAGGGAAGAAGAGGGAAGTGAGGGACAGGCCAGAGTGTTTCCCCCAAAATGCTGACCTTTGGAGCAAGGTGAAGACAGATCAGTGTGTGAGGAGGGATGGGCCCTGTATGGGAATGAGGACTTGGCTCGTAAAACAAGGGCAGAGGTGGGACTTCCCTGGTCATCCAGTGGTAAAGAATTCGTCTCGCAATGCTGGTGATCTGGGTTCAGTCCCTGGTCAGAGAACTAGGATCCCAGAGCAACTAGATCTGTGCACCGCAGAGCAACTAGATCTGTTCACTGCAACTAGTGAGCCCTCACACCGCAACTAGAGAGTCTGTGCACCACACTAAGATCCCACATGATGCAGTGAGGATCCCACAGCTGGCAACTGAGACCTGACACAGCCAAATAAATAAGTGTTTCTTAAAAAAAAAAAAAGGTACAGAGCGGCTGGGTGATGTGAGGTTGCCTTCCAGAATGGAGGGCTCAGGCTGACTTGAAACCTGGAAGGGGAGAACGGCCCCATTCTCACTCCCTAGCAATGGGCGTTGCTGTCTAATCTGGGGACTGCTGAGCTGACCACACAGGTTGAGCATCTCTCTACTGCCCCTCCAACAGCAGAGGGCATGGAGCCATTCCTTCGGTCCTCTGCCCTCTGTTTCCCCTGCAGTCTCTTACACCAGTAACCTGGCCTACAGCTTCTACAGTCACAAGCTCTATGCCGAAGCCTGTGCCATCTCCGAGCCCCTCTGTCAGCACCTGGGCTCAGTGAAGCCAGGCACCTTTCCTGAGGTGCCGCCTGAGAAGGTATGCGGGTAGGAGGGGAGGTGATGTTGAGAGGGAGGAGGGGACTCGAGTGGCATGCAAGGGCCTGGCCAGGACCTTGGAGTAGAGAGTCAGGAGCTGCGTGTTGGCACCGGTACCTGGGGCGGTGTTTCCCAGACCTCACCTGTACTGTTATTTACTTTTTTTTGATTGACTGACTTTTTATATTTAGCCTTGTCCCCAGCTAGTGCTTTTCATCCTGGCTAGATGTTAGAATCGGGTGAACTGAAAAAAAAAAAATCTGAAGCCTGTCCCAAGCTAATTGCCTCAGACTCTCTGGCGCTGGAGCCCAGGCATCTGGATTTTTTAAGTTCCTTAAGGGGTTCCTTTGGGCAACCAGAGTGAGAACCACTATCATAAAGCAAGAATATACCCATGAAATGATGGGCTGGCTGGATTGGCAGGCGAGATGGGTCATAGAGGGCCTTGGGTTTTATCTGATGAGCCTCTCAAGGATTGATGTGGAGGCCTTGGGTTTCTCAAGGCCACAACCCAAGATGTTGCATCTTGGGTTTCTCAGCATTGCTGTAGTGAATGATTGGAGGGCAGGGACAACACTGGGCACCCAGGTGGCTCCAGCAGATGAGGTAGAAAAGGGCCAGCGTCTGAACTGAGGCAGCTTCCTGGGGGATGGACAGAAGTGGGTGGGTGCAAGAAGTCAAGGACCAACCAGAGAGTGACTGGCTGTGAGAGAGGGGGAAGGGAGAGGCCAGGATGGTCTTGCCTTTCCAAATCAGGAGAAGGTGGTGATTTGCTGGGAGGAGGGGGAGGGTCAGGAGGAGGAGCAGGTTTTCAGAGCTGTGGGCAATGGATATGTGGGTGGGATGGGTCGAAGCCTCAAGTTGAGAGCACCCAGGATATTTAGTTCTTAGGTATCTCCTGCCATGGGGCGAGTCTGGGGGCAGCAGGACCGTGGGGATGCACGCAAATACTCTCCCACGGTACGTACTCCTTGCACCCCTCTTCAGTTTGGTCTGTTTTCTTCCTCTGGTCAGTTGCACAGGTGCTTCCGGCTACACATAGAGAGTTTAAAGAAACTGGGTAAACAGGCCCAGGGCTGCAAGATGGTGACTTTGTGGCTGGCAGCCCTGCAGCCCTGTGGCCCCGAACACATGACTGAGCCAGTCACCTTCTGGGTTCGGGTCAAGATAGATGCTGCCAGAGCTGGAGACAAGGAGCTACAGCTGAAGTGAGTTGGTGGGGAAGGGGACGACCCAATCTCCTGGCCCCGACTGCTTTTGGCACTCAAGGTCACATTCATTCTCATGGCTGAGAAAGGCACTGTTCCCTCCATTCACTGTGATTGATTGAGCGCCAAGTATGAGCAGGCACGGGGCTGGGTTCTGGTGGGGGACAGCAGTGACAGGCGGTGTTCTTGCTTTCACCCCTGGAAACTGAGCTCAGCAAACCAAGGCGGGGACTCCTTGGCGTGGGGCCAAGTCTCCCGGGTGCTGAGCCTGCCCTCTCTCAGGACGCTGCGAGATAGCCTGAGTGGCTGGGACCCGGAGACCCTGGCCCACTTGCTCAGGGAGGAGCTGCAGGCCTACAAGGCAGTGCGGGCCAACACGGGGCAGGAACGGTTCAATGTCATCTGTGACCTGCTGGAGCTGAGCCCCGAGGAGACACCAGCCGGGGCCTGGGCCCGAGCCACCCACCTGGTGGAACTGGCTCAGGTGCTCTGCTATCACAACTTTGCCCAGCAGACTGACTGGTGAGGAGGAAGGGCAGGGGAGGCTACTCCTGCTTCTGGCCCTGGGTCCTCTTACCCTTTTCGGAGTCTGTTTCCCTCTCCACGTCCCTGAGCGCCCCCTGTAGTTTGTGGTCATGGGGACTCTTGAAGGGTGAGGCCAGCTTGCTGCAAAAGGCCCTTCCCGGGACACTGCGGCCAGATCTCATGGTTAAGCCCGGCTTAAGTGCATCTTCTGACAGCACTGCCCTCGATGCCATCCGGGAAGCTCTGCAGCTTCTGGAATCTGTGAAGCCTGAGGCCCAGGACAAGGATCGGCTTTTGGATGATAAAGCCCAGGCCCTGCTGTGGCTCTACATCTGTACCCTAGAAGCCAAAATGCAGGAGGTGAGTGCAGTTGCTCTGGGCTGAGCAGGACTGGGTTCAGGGATTATTTTCCATGGACCCTAGCAAGCTAGCTGTTGTTCAGTCACTAAATCGTGTCTGACTCTTTGTGACCCTATGGACTGTAGCACACCAGGCTCCTCTGTCCATGAGATTTCCCGGGCAAGAATACTGGGAATTGACAATTCCTTCTGTGGGGGATCTTCCCAACCCAGGGATTAACCCTCTTCTCCTGAATCACAGGTGGATTCCTTACCACTGAGCCACCTGGGAAGCCCAGTAAGCTAGAACCAACCCTGCTTTTCACCCTGATTGCCCCATCCAGGGTATTGAGCGGGATCGGAGAGCCCAGGCCCCTTGTAACCTGGAGGAGTTTGAAGTCAATGACCTGAATTATGAAGATAAACTCCAGGAAGATCGCTTCCTATACAGTAACATTGCCTTCAACCTGGCTGCGGATGCTGGTGAGGGCCATGAACTTATCGAGGTCGGATGCGGCCTCCTCTATGGCCTCCTAAGAACAGGATGGGTCCCCAGCTGTGGGAGAGGCTCCCCGTGAGTGGGAGGCGGGCACAAGGCAGAGACTGTTATGGGAAAGATGACCACATTTCCCCAGGTGGCCCACACTGAGAGAATGGCTGGTCCCTTTCTTCTGATTTACAGCACAGTCCAAATGCCTGGACCAAGCCCTGACCCTGTGGAAGGAGGTGCTTACTAAGGGGCAGGTCCCCGCTATACGGTGTCTCCAGCAAACAGCAGCCTCCCTGCAGATCCTAGCGGCCCTTTATCAGCTGGTGGCAAAGGTAACGGGACAGTGTGTTGACACAGACCAGAGACTCAGCTCCTTCACCTTCTTTGGCCTGTGTCCCAGCTGGGAGTCATGTCACCCAGTGTACACTCTGTCACCAACCTCCCCAAGTCTAAACACAAGGCCTTAGGCAAGTTGCTTAACCTTCCAAGCCCTTGTTTCCTTATTTCTAAAAGGAGAGTAACAGGACTTCCCTGGTGGTCCAGTGGCTGTTTCCACTCTTCCATTGCAGGGGAATGTGGGTTGGATCTCTGGTCATGGTATTAACATCCTACATATAACACGGTGCAGCCAAAAAAATAAAATAAAAATAAGATAAAATGAGGGTAATAATAATATTAACTCAGCCTTTTTATCATTCAATAAGATAATGCATGGAAGATGGTGTGTGTAAATGGAATACTCAAATGATAGCCATAATTGTTAGTAATTATCAGATAATTTTTTTGAATATTTATTTTTATTTATTTATCTGGCTGCCCAAGTCTTTAGCTGCGGCATGTGAACTCTTAGTTGTGGCACATGGATATAGTTCCCTGGCCAGGGATAGAACACGGCCTCCCTGCACTGGGAGCACAGAATCTTAGCCACTGGACCATCAGGGAAGTCCTAATTATCAGAAAATTTGAGACGTGTATACTCAGGAAAAAGTGCACAAACAGCTGTAGACACAATGTTACATTTTTACATGCAGTGCTGGGAGGTATCAAGGACTTCCTGAAGTTCTTCTCTGAACTCTACATTAGGAACCTATGAAAAAACGAAAAGAAACTTTGTACTGTGGGTGTTAGGCCACTTTCCTAGCAGGAGGAGCCTGGGGAGGCTGCCTGAGCCCCAGATTTAAATCTTACCTCTACCACATACCTGTTATGTGGGCTTAGACAAACAGCTTAATCCTACATAAGTGTCAATCTCCTCATCTGTAAAATTAGGATTAGAATTGTTAACGAAGATAAAGTGAGCTGGTACGGTGGCTGGCACACAGTAAGTGCTCAGTAAATCCTGGCTGTTGATGATGGCTGGCATGCGAGCTTTAGAACAGAAGGGAGGGGGCAGGATGGCTTGCACACACCCCCGGCTGCCCTCCTCTCCGGCTCCTTAGGGATGGCCAATGGTTGCGCTGTCTGGGTGGCCACATTCCAGCCAGACCCTCAGATTAGACCATGTGGAAATGAAGGCTTGAGTACAAACTGGGTAAATGCATTGTTTCCGGCCTACCAGCCCCTACAGGCTCTGGAGGTTCTCCTGCTCGTCCAGATCGTCTCACAGAGACTGAAGGACCATGCGAAGGCAGCCGGCTCTTCCTGCCAAGTCACCCAGCTCCTCCTGACCCTCGGCTGTCCCAGCTACGCCCAGGTACAAGTGCCAGCCACCCCAGATTGTGGACCTGGCTTCGGGGACTGGCTTCTCTTCTCAGAGAAGATGGGACACTAAAGGGGCAGCTTCTCTGCTCTCTGCACCACATTTGGCTGAAGGATCGTAAAGGGTGGTTGGGAGGCAGCTGTGGGAAGAGGAGGCATCTCCCTCCATCTCCCAATTGTTCACTGTCTTACATGGCCCAGTAAGACAGAGCAGCAGTAGGCCGTTTACTAATCCTGTATTTCCCAGTGGTTTCTGGTGCCCTGGCTTGTTCACTGAGGGCTGTTACAATGTGTCCTCACCAGTCTCCTGGCCTCCAGTTCCTTCCTTTTCACTACATGTTCTAGCATGATGGTTTCAGGCACAGATCTGATCTTACTACCTCTTTCCTGCCTAAAGCATTTTGTGGCCTTTTCCATTACCTGAGGGATATGGTCCAGATCCTTTATTCTGAATTGCACGCCTTCTATACATTGGTTCACTCTTCTTCTGGCCGCTCCCTACCATGAACCCCATCTGTACCACTATATTCCTTGTATGGGCCTTGCTGCCTTTGCCTATGTTAATCCCTCCACCCTAAATACACCCTCACCCCCACTTTTTTTTTTTAAATTGGGGTATAGTTGCTTTTCTCCCTTTTTTTTTTTTTTTTGTTCAGCAAACACGTACTTTCTTTTCAAGGCCTAGCTAAATGGTCTCCTTTGTAAAGCATTTTAAATGTCCTCTTCCTCATGGGCAAAATCAACCACTTTTCCTGTGTCCCCACACCACTGATGGCATTGTATCATGATGAGATAGGTATGCCCTGCTCCTATCCCCCGCCCCCGCCTCACTGCACTGTAAGCTGTTGGGTAGAAGGGCCTGCTTACTGCTTATCCAGCTTTCTCTGTCTAGCTTAGTGGTTAACTAAATGAGCATTTTAGTAAGAGAATAATTCCTATATGTGTGTGTGTTAGTTGCTCAGTTGTGTCCAACTCTTTGCAACCCCATAGACTGTAGCTCACCAGGTTTCTCTGTCCATGGATTATAACATTTGAGATAATTTAATATTTAACTGGAGGTATTCAACATTTTGCTTGCGAATACTTTAATACACTTTAGTTTGAGCAGTCTGACTGCCTCATCATCAGCATGCTCACAGAAACTCTGATTGCTTCCTCAGGCGCACCTGGAAGAGGCAGAGTCGAGTCTGAAGCTTCTGGATCGCAGCACAGACACATACCTGCTCCTCTCCCTGACCTGTGACCTCCTGCGAAGTCGGCTCTACTGTGCTTGCCAGAAGGTGCTAATTACTTTTTCGATCTCTGAAGGTCCTGGGGTTTGGAAAGATTTTAGGATTCTCCAGATATCTGTCTGGCTCCTGAGGTTTCTCTGGAGCTGGGGAGAACATTCCTGGCCCTGAGAAGCAGAGCCATCTCCTCACATTACCTTCTCCCAAGGATCATTCACCAGTGCTTCACTAGGAGCCACTCCACCATTTTCATCCTTTTCTAGCTCTCTCGGGGACAAGGAGCAAAGTCTGTCCAGTGACCAGAAATTGGGGTAACACTGACACCCTCAACTGGGATCCATCTGAGGGATCTAAAAGGCTGGGATTTCTCACACACGAGCAATGTGACTGGGTATCTTGTGCCTTTAGTTTTCTGTCCAGCTTTTAACATCTGAAAAGCAGGGGGTTGAGCCACGTGATCTCTAGGGGTATCCCAAGCTCTGAATTGCTGATCTGACCTCACTCACTGTTCTCCTCTGCAACCCTACCCTCTATCCCCAGGTGGCTGAGGGTGCTGCTCTGCTGCTGTCTGTGCTTCAGGACCCTGCCCTCCAGAGGGCATCCAAGGCCTGGTACTTGCTTCGTGTCCAGGCCCTGCAGCTAGTGGCGGTCTACCTGAGCCTCTCGTCAGACAGCCTGATGGCCCCGCTGTGGGAGCAACTGTGTGCCCAAGGTGAGAGAAGCGCGCGGGCGGGCCTCCTTGCTGGGTGTGTGTGGTTTGTCCACTGTCCCCTCTGCTGTCCAACTGCATGGACGAGCCTGCCTAGAAGCTGCCCAGAGTAGGCTTGGGATAGCAAATGAGTTTCAGTTCACTTGCTGACTCTAATCGATTGCTCAGTGACCACCCTGAACTGACAAGGATTCTAAGACTGGTCTTAGGGGGAAGGAGTTCTATGACTGATTATCTCTGTCTGCCTTAAGCACGGAAGCAGAGGGTGAGAGCCTGCTTTGCGTTTGCTGTCTTAGTATTTGAAGGTGGTGGGAGCTCTGGCCACGTCATCTCCCTTCTTGTCCCTCCCACCTTCCCCCCACTTGCCCAGGCTGGCAGACACCTGAGATAGCACTCATGGACTCCCATAAGCTTCTCCGGAGCATCATCCTCCTGCTCATGGGCAGCGACGTGCTCTCAATTCAGAAAACAGCTGTGGAGACGCCATTCCTGGACTATGGTAAGCCTGAAGAGGAGAGCCAGTGTGGGAATGAGCAGACTAGTTGGTAGGGCTGGTGGTTTTGTCTCCAGAGGATTCAGGCTATGGATCCTGGTTCCACGTGATGATGATCTTGTTTCCTTTGCTGCAGGTGAAAATCTGGTACAAAAATGGCAGGTTTTTTCTGAGGTGCTGAGCTGCTCGGAGAAGCTGGTCTCCCGCCTGGGCCGCCTTGGTAGCGTGAGCGAAGCCAAAGCCTTTTGCTTGGAGGCCCTGAAACTTACGACAAAGCTGCAGATACCACGCCAGTGAGTACAGGGCCCAAGAGCCTGGTGATTACCAAACCTGAGTGCCTACAACCTTGACCGTGGGTTCCCAAACTGGTCCACAGATTAACATGTTATGTTTGGAAGCATTGGTGGAAGGATGCATTCCATGACAAATAAGTGGGAAATGCTGAGTTAATCAAGATGTTTTTATTTCCTATTGTGATTGTCATTGAGTTGCTAAGTTGTGTCTGACTCTTTTGCGACCCTGTGGACAGTAGCCCCCAGGCTCCTCTGTCCATGGGGTTTCCTATAGGACTTATCATATCCCCCAGTATGCTAATACACGTTATAAATCTCCAGAAGGGAAGTCCAGTATACAGTGATTCCCTAAATCTCTTTTCAGTGAGGAATTCGATTTAGGAAATCCTGTCCTTAGGCACCAGGATGGGCTGGTTTGAGAGATGAGCACAGAGGGTTTCCCCAGGGAGTGCCTAAAGTCAGCTTTAGGAGGAAGTAGAGGCTTTCTGGAGACTGGAAAAGACTACAATGGTTCCCCCTGGGAAAGGGCAGATAGAGACCCTCCAGGGAAACAAGGAATTTCACTGATGGGTCTGTCATCACCTCTCCCAACCAGGTGTGCCCTCTTCCTGGTGCTGAAGGGGGAGCTGGAGCTGGCACGCAACGACATGGACCTCTGTCAGTCGGACCTGCATCAAGTTCTGTTCTTGCTCGAGTCTTGCACAGGTAAGCAGCCAGGCCCCCACACCCGTGGGTGGTAGTGAGGGTGACGCACGCACTGTAACACAGCTTTACATGTCAAGATTTGGTTCCCTTCTAAATCATGGACTGACTTCTGGTCCCAAGGCAAAGCTCCCTTCACTTCAGTCAGACCATTGGTGTCCTCACTCCTTCAGATGGCCTGTCCAGGACTAACCCTACCTGCTTCTTAGTTTGCAGCGCTAATAGATTTTAATTTAAATAAAATTGAATATTCAGTGCCTTGGGTACTCACCACACTTCCCATGTTCAACAGCCACGTGTGTGGTTACTGTATTGGGCAGCACAAGTGTAGCATCCTCAGAAGGGCTTAGAGCTAATAATAAAATATTGCACTTATGGTGGTTTTTTTCTTATCAACTACTTTTACCTATAGTATTTCAATGGACCTATACAAAACCCTGGGAAGTCAAATGGGAATGTCGAGTTTTTCCATTTATAAATATAGAAAAGTTGAGAAAATTCAGTGTTTTGGGCCAGGATCATGGGGCTAATCAGGGGCAGGAGCCAGGATTAAGACTGGGGCTTCTGGATGCCGGCCTGCTAGCCTGAACCATGCAGCCTTCTGAGCTGCAGATATAGGGACTCTGTGGGTTGTGCTGATCCATTGTTAGAAGGGAAGAAACTGTTAGGATTTCATCAAACACCAGTAAGCTATGGGACTTCCCTGGTGGTCCAGTGGCTAAGACTCCATTCTCCCAAAGTAAGGGGCCCAGATTCCATCCCTGGTCAGGGGAACTAGAGCCTACCTGCCACAGCTAAGAGTTTACACGCCACAACTAAAAGACACCGCATGCCGCAAATAAGATCCCGCCACAGCTAAGACCTGGCACAGATGAACAAATAAGTAAATATTTTAAAAAACAGTTGTGCCAATATCTAGTATGCTAGTACAGTAATATATATGAGCCATTAGTAAGTATTAAAATAATGCAGATGAGGGCATCAGCCGCTGGGGTAGCTCAGGACACACTGGTGTCATTTCTCCTAATTTTGTAATGCTTGTTCCACTCTCTGCTCAGAGTTTCTCGGACTAGCACAGCACCCGGAATCTGTGAAGAAGGTCCACCTGCAGAAGGGGAAGCAGCAGGCTCGGGTGCCCCATCCTCCAGAGCTCCCAGAGGAAGAGCTTATTCTAAAAGGCCCTGCCTTGGAGCTGGTGGCCACCGTGGCCAAGGAGCCTGGCCCTGTAGCCCCTTCTGCTAACTCCTCCCCGATCCTGAAAACCAAGCCCCAGCCCAGCCCCAGCTTCCTGACCCACTTGCCCACCTGTGACTGCCCGCTCTGTGCCAGCCCCGTCCTCTCTGTGGTCTGTCTGCGCTGGGCGTTGGTCACGGCAGGGCTGAGACTGGCCATGGGCCATGAGGCCCAGGGGCTGGATCTGCTGCAGGTGGTGCTGAAGGGTTGCCCTGCAGCTGGTGGTCGCCTCACTCAAGCTCTACAGGCTTCCCTGAATCACACAGCACCCCCTTCCCCTGTCCCAGGCCTCTTTGATGAGATCTTGGCTCAGGCATATACACAGCTGGCACTGGAGGGGCTGAGCCAGCCATCAAACAAGAGCCTGGGAAAGGTCCTGGAGTCAGGGTTGAAGTTTGTGGTGGCGCGGATACCCCACCTGGAGCCCTGGCGAGCCAGCCTGCTCTTGGTCCAGGCCCTTGCAAAGCTGACCAGCCTCAGCTGCTGCACTGCCCAACTTTTTGAAAGCTCCTGGGGCTGGCAGCCACCATCAATAAAGAACTCCGCAGGCTCAGAACCCTCTAAGCCTCGGAACCAAAAACAGTCGGGACAGTCCAGACGAGGACGCCAGCAAGTGGGCTCTGCTACCCTGCCCCTCGCACATACCTCTCTGAAAGGTCTGGAAGGTGGAGGACCACCCTGTACACCTAAGCCCCCAGGCCGGGTCAGGCAGGCCGGCCCTGGGGTACCCTTCACCGTATTTGAGGAAGTCTTCCTTACAAAGACCAAGCCTGAGGTTCCCAAGGCCCCCAGGGTACAACGGAGGGTCCAGACACGCCTCAAGGTGAGGTGGGGCTGTAGCTGTGTGGTACTGGTGTTGGATGAAGGTGGTCCTGGAGAAGAGTTCTGCAGGGCAGGTGTTTCTATGGAATAGCTTCCCAGGGCCGGGTGGGGGCTGTAGCTCTCCTGTTACCTGTCATAGGACCCCTTATATCTTCCATAATGAGCCCTAGTTCAAGACCTCATTTTTTTCAGACAGAAGGGACTTTTCTTAATTCTAGTCTGTTCCTTTCCCTTTTCATCTTTTCTCTGGATCTTCTCGTCCTTCTCCCTCTCCCTCCTTTCACACCGGAGTTCAGTCAGTTCAGTTCAGTTCAGTCGCTCGAGTCGTGTCCGACTCTCCGCGACCCCATGAATCACAGCACGCCAGGCCTCCCTGTCCATCACCAACTCCCGGAGTTCACTCAAACTCATGTCCACAGAGTCGGTGATGCCATCCAGCCATCTCATTCTTGGTCGTCCCCTTCTCCTCTCACCCCCAACCTTTGGAGTTACTGCCCCTGATTTGAGTATGGCCGATTATGCAGGTTAATTCTTAAATCTTTCTCAAGGGCCTCAGCAATGGCGCCTCCACAGCGCCACCTCCTGGCAGCCCATGTCTTGTCACTGAAGGCCCTCTGGCCCTTTTCCCTTTCCTACCATTCTAGGTGAACTTCAGTGACGACAGTGACTTGGAAGACCCTGTCTCAGTTGAGGCACAGCTTGCAGAGGGGTCCAAGAGACAGGGCACTGCTTCCCGGGGCCGGGGCCGGGGCCGGGCCAGGAAGGACCCGAGTGTGAAGACTAATTCGGTGGCTGCATCAGGCAGTGCCTCCGGCCTCAGTGGCAGAAGCCGGAGGGTCAAGAAGGTGGCATCAGGACATTGTGAGGAGCTGGGCCCCGAGATGATGAGGACCATCCCTGAAGAGGAACTGACTGACAACCAGATGGAAATGAGCTTTGAGATCCTCAGGGGCTCTGATGGGGAAGACTCAGCCTCAGGTGTGAGGGCAAGAGTGGAAGGCAGAAGTCCATTTTTTTTTGAGGCTGCCCTTGGGTCGAAACACAAGAAATAACTGGGACCAAAGATGGAACAGAAAGAAAGTTCTTTTGCTGGCTCTGGGACTGGACCCTAGAAGGGAGAGCAAGGGGATGGCAGCAAGAGGGAATTCTTATAGAAAAGTCGTGTCGTCTGCCTAGGTGGGAAGACACCAGCTCCAGGGCCTGATTCAGCTGTAGGAGAATGTGAGGTGTTGAGACGGGATGCCAGCAAAGAGGAGCCCGTCCCTGGCCCAGACAAGGAGAGAGACATGGATCTGGGTCCCTGGTGCAGACTCCCCTCGGCCCCCATAGCCATTGGTAAGTATGTTGACCACTGAGATCTGATCATTTGATCCCAGTGCCTTTCCGTTCTGTCTTTGGTTCTGGTTTTGGATCCCCATCTGGATCCAGTAGCCTTGTACATGGGTCTGAATCCCAGCATGCTCTCTACCAGCTGAATACTAGCCACTCTGCCTCTCTGAGCTTCAGTTTACTTACCTGTCAAATGGAATTGGGGGAGGGTGGAGAGAGTGGCTGCGTGTAAATTGCACAACACCGTGCTTGGCACACTGCCCTTCAGAAATGGTAGCTGCCGTTTTCCACGTGGGAGGGGAGATGGGCACTGGTTCTTAGAAAGAGTTTCTCAGGAAGTCAGGGATTCATCTATGTCTTGCCCTTCCTCTAGGTGTCTCTACCCTGGATTCCATCTGTCACTCACTGAGCGGTGCTTTCCGTGGCGTCAGTCACTGCCCTCCTAGTGGGCTCTACGCCCACCTCTGCCGCCTCCTGGCCTTGTGCCTGGGCCACCGGGATCCCTATGCCACCGCCTGCCTTGTCACCGAGTCTGTCTCCATCACCTGTCGCCACCAGCTGCTCACCCACCTCCACAGGCAGCTCAAGTGAGTGGCCCCATCCCTCAGGCTTGTGCTGGGACAGACTAGAGGGGAGGCTCCAGACTTTGAAGGAGGGATAACTCACCTCCACTTGTGTCGCCTACAGTAAGGCCCAGAAGCGCCGAGGATCACCAGACATAGCAGACCAGTTGCAGGGGCTGCACCTCCAGGAGAAGCCTGGAGACATCCCTCTGGCACGAATCCAGCGCCTCTTTTCCTTCAGGCCTTTGGGATCTGGCCACTTCCCCCAGCCTGAGAAGGACAGCTTCCGGGAACGTCTTGCTCTGATTTCCAGTGGTATGGTGGCAGGCATCGTTGGCTCTGCTGTTCTTTTATGCATCTTCTTAGGGAAGAGTTGGGTGAAGGATCTTCAGGCATTAGTTAGTTTACACACAGATTTATGATCCTTATAGTAGAAGGGCATGTCATACTTTGCCACCGATTAGTCATTTTGTTACCCTCACCAAATAGACATAACCTTAAATCTAGAAGTCTTTTTTTTTTTTTTAATATCAAGTTTGAGTTACCTGCAAATTCAGTGTCTTTCCTTCTTTAGAGCTAAGTTCAGGTGTCTGGAGTTTTCCTATGCTAACATGAATCATGTTCACTGATGATTTGAGTGCCTCACTGCGAGTGGGAAGCGGGGAAGGGGGTGGGTCGGAGGAGGCAACTTTGTCAGTCTCTGTAGGGACACAAGGAAACACAAAACTTGGTCTATCTCCAGGGACTTGTTAGAGCAAGGGAGAGCACTTTGAACTCCAGTGATCAGGGAAGAATTCTAGGAGTTGTCTTGAGTGACGGACAGGGACTGAGTGCAGGAGACAGTGGAAAGAATCCCATGTAACAGCTGAAATAACTCGGGACATGTCCTGTGTGCCAGGGGTGACCGTGTGTGTGTTGGCCCTGGCCACCCTCCAGCCTGGAACCGTGGGCAACACCCTCCTGCTGACCCGGCTGGAAAAAGACAAACCCCCAGTCACTGTACAGATCCCCACTTCCCAGAGCAAGGTAGGTTTCCTGGGGTCAGGGAGCAGAGTTGGACTGGGGTAGGCTTCTGGGCTACCTGTGGCTGGGGGATGGAGAGATGGTGGTCCCATGGACAAGCGGAACTTAGTCAACCGCATCTCCAAAGCTTTCTGTGAGTTCGGCCTTGAAAGAGTTTGACGCCATCCAGAAGGACCAGAAAGAGAACAGCAGCTGTACTGACAAGCGAGAATGGTGGACGGGTCGGCTGGAACTGGATCGTAGAATGGAGGTGTGTGTTCCCAGTGTGGCATGGCGTTGGGCCTGCCTAGAATATCTCCTCTCTCAGGGGTCCATCCTAGGTCTGTGCTGAACTACCTCAAGTCCTTTCTGGAGATGTTGCTGTTTTTCAGTTGTGTCAGACTCTTTGTGACCCCATGGACTGTGGCACGCCAGGCTCTTCTGTCCTCTGCTCTCTCCTGGAGTTTGCTCAGACTCATGTTCATTGAGTCAGTGATGCTATCTAACCATCTCATCCTGTGCCACCTGCTTCTCCTTTTGTCTTCAGTCTTTCCCAGCATCAGGGTCTTTTCCAATGAATTGGCTCTTCACATCAGGTGATCAAAGTATTGGAGCTTCAACTTCAGTATCAGTCCTTCCAATGAGTAGTCAGGGTTGATTTCCTTTAGGATTGACTGGTTTGATCTCCTTGCAATCCATGGGACTCTCAAGAGTCTTCAGAACCACAATTCAAAAGCATCAGTTCTTCCCACTCAGCCTTCTTTATGGTCCAACTCTCACATCCAAACATGACTGCTGGAAAAAGCTTAGCTTTGACTGTATGGACCTTTGTCAGCAAAGTGATATCTCCGCTTTTTAATACACAGTCTAGGTTTGTCATAGCTTTCCTTCCAAGGAGCAAGCATCTTTTAATTTCATAGCTGCAGTCATTGTCTGCAGTGATTTTGGAGCCCAAGAAGAGAATCTGTCACTGGTTCCACTTTTTCCCCTTCTGTTTGCCATGAAATGATGAGACCGGATGCCATGACCTTAGTTTTTTTCATGTTGAGTTTGAGGCTAGCTTTTTTTAGTTTTTTCTTTCACCCTCATCAAGAGGTTCTTTAGTTCCTCTTCCATTTCTGCCATTAGAGTGGTATCATCTGCATTTCTCGGGTTGTTCATATTTCTCCCAGCAATCTTGATCCCAGCTTGTGATTCATCCAGCCTGGCATCTCGCATGATGTACTCTGTATATAAGTTAAATAAGCACAGTGACAGTATTCAGCCTTGTCGTACTCCTTTCCCAATTTTGAAACAGTCCATTTATCCGTGTCCAGTTCTAACTGTTGTTTCTGGAAGTGTAGGCCTAAATAAAAATTGGGTTACTTGGGAAGCACTTTAAACACGAGCACAAGGGGACTTCCCTGGCAGTCCAGCAGTTAAAGTTCCATACTTCCTCTGCAAGGGTACCAGTTCAGTCCCTGGTCTGGGAATTAAGACCACTTCCACACACATGTGCGGCAAAAACAAACAAGAGTCCGAGACTTGAAGGGGCTATGGCAATGAAGTATTTAAAGATAAGTACAAAATAAGAATTTAAGGCCAAGTATCATCCTCCTAGGGCTTCCCAAGTAGCTCAGCTGGTAAAGAATCTGCCTGCAATGCAGGAGACCCCAGTTCTATTCCTGGATCGGGAAGACCCCCTGGAGAAGGGATAGGCTACCCACTCCAGTATTCTTGGCCTTTCCTGGTGGCAGCTAAGATGGTAAAGAATACGCCTGCAACGCAGGAGACCTGGATTCGATCCCTGGTTTGGGAAGAGTCCCCAGAAGAGTGCATGGCAACCCACTCCAGTATTCTTGCCTGGAGAATCCCCATGAACAGAGAAGCCTGGCGGGCTGCAGTCCATGGGGTCTCAAGGAGTTGGACACATCTGAGCAACTAGGCACAGCAGCACATCAGACTCCCAGCCATAATTTTCATTTCATTTCCTGACTTAGCTTTTGCCCACCTGTTTGTATTTATCCAAATGTAGTGATTTATTACAAATCTTATCAATACTCCCTTAGAGTCTCAGCAAATGAAAAATGTTTCTCTCTTGCCTTTTATGTTGGTTGTAAGATAAATAAGACATATCCACTCATTGGAAGACCCATTTCCTTGTCTCCAAGATGGTGCCTGTGGGCAAACAAACTTGGTTCCTCTCTTACTGATGGTTCTGTTCTGCATCCAGGTTCTCACCACTGCCCTAGAGAAGTGCGTGCTGGGCTGCTGGCGGGGGTTGTTGCTGCCATCCAGTGAGGACCCCGGCCTTGTCCAGGAGGCCTCCCATCTACAAGAGTCACTACAGGAATGCGGCTGGAGATATCCCGACCCCACTCTGCTGAGAGTGAGTTGAGAAATCAGGGAAGAGGGTGAAGCTAGCCTTACCTCTTTCCCACCTGCCATTGCGGATGGAAAGGGGAGCTCTTGTACTCACTGACCACTGGTCCCCTACAGATCATGCTCAGTGGTGCCAGTACCCTCACCCCGCAGGACGTGCAGGCCCTGGCTTATGGGCTGTGCCCAGCCCGGCCAGCTCGAGCCCAAGAGCTCCTGGGTGAGGCAGTAGGGCGTCTCCAAGGTCAGACGGCAACAAGCAGTAGGCATCTCGTGTTAGTGCTGGACAAGGTAAAGAGCCAGGGGCCACATGGGTAGCATCTGGTGGGCAGTGGGCACCTCCTCTCAACCACACTCCTTCTGCCTCCTGCATACCCCTGCCTCAGGACAGTAACGTCTGAGTGCTTTTTGCCCAGGACCTACAGAAGCTGCCATGGGAGAGCATGCCCAGCCTCCGGGCCCTGCCTGTCACTCGGCTGCCCTCCTTCCAATTCCTACTCAGCTACTCCATCATCAAAGAGGTGTGGGGTTCAGGGAATGGAAGCGGGGGTGATGGGTAATTGGACAAGAAAAGGCAGAGAGATATGGCAGGAGAGGAAGGCGGTCTTAAGAAAGGAAAGGGACTTGGGTTGGCTGGAGCTTGGGTCCTCTGACCAAACTGGGAGGCTGATCACTGGTGTCTTTCCATCAGTCCGGGGCCTCATCAGTGCTGAGCCAAGGAGTGGATCCTCGCAGTACCTTCTACGTCCTGAACCCTCACAATAACCTGTCAAGCACAGAGGAGCAATTCCGAGCCCATTTTAGCAGGTCAGGGGGAGAAGAGTAAGAAGGGTGGTGGGGAAGGGTAGACACAACACAGGGGTAAATGCCCTTTTCTCTAGAATCAAATGTTGCAGCCCACCTCCTTCCTAGTGTCCCTTCTGCCGTTTTTGCCACATGACCCATCTTACTCTGGCTGCACCACACAGCGTGTGGGACCTTAGCTCCCTGACAAGGGATCGATCCCCCGCCCCCTGCACTGGGAGTGCAGTCTTAACCACTGCACCTCCAGCTAAGTCCCTTCTCACTGCCTTTCCTTGCAGTGAAGCTGGCTGGAAAGGGGTGGTTGGGGAGGTGCCGAGCCCAGAACAGGTGCAAACGGCCCTGACGGAGCGTGACTTGTACATGTGAGTGCTGAGGGCAGGGAGGTGGGGAGAGGGACAGTCCCAGAGGGTGGGTATCATCATGGTCTGCTCTGGGGCTTTGGAGCCCCTGGCTGACTGAACAACTCTGGAGGCAGCACAGAGGCCTGGCCCTGTGAGGTCAGTTTCATTTCACCTCCTTCTTCCTCAGCTACGCAGGGCATGGTGCCGGCGCCCGCTTCCTGGACGGGCAGGCTGTCCTGCGGCTGAGCTGCCGGGCAGTGGCCCTGCTGTTCGGCTGCAGCAGCGCAGCCTTGGCTGTGCACGGAAACCTGGAGGGGGCTGGCATTGTGCTCAAGTATATCATGGCTGGCTGGTGAGTCTCAAGGGGCAAAGTCTATTCAAGGTCCCAACCCCAAATGCTTTCCCAGGTCTGAACCCTAAATCCTTGCTGTTTTGTGCCCCATTTTCCTCCTATCCTAGTTCCCTGGCATGCTTGGACCTTTACCCCTTTGTCATCTATCCTCCTCCTGGAACTATGGGCCAAGGGGCTTTCTCATTGGTTTAATCCCTCTCAACTCATTCACCACCACAAATCATTCTGCCCTAGGTTCTGTTTTTGAGCCCTTACTTTGTATTTCTTCCTTCTCTTTTCCCAGCCCCCTGTTCCTCGGTAACCTCTGGGACGTGACTGACCGTGACATTGACCGCTACACAGAGGCTCTGTTGCAGGGCTGGCTTAGAGCAGGTTCAGGAGCCCCCCTTCTGTACTATGTCAGCCAGGCCCGCCAGGCTCCCCGACTCAAGTACCTTATTGGGGCTGCACCTGTAGCCTATGGCTTACCTGTCTCCCTGCGGTGACCCCTTGGAGCTCTCCTGTTGCTGATAAAAGCTATGTGACTATTCTACCTCCAAACTTAGGTTTGGCCCTGAAGATAAATATTTTAAGTGATTTTCCCCAGTGTTTTACATGAAAGATTTCCTTTTAATTTTAATATAATAAAGATACATTACTTAAAATCCTGTTTTGTGTAGTTTCTCTGAGAATATTTGAAGATAAGACTGTTGCCCCTTTCCCACTATGTGGTACTATAGATAAGAATAACTTGCAGCAGTCCAAGTCTGAGAGCCTTGGGAAGAAAGGCAAACCACAGGAAAAAGATGGACCTGGCTTGGCCTCAGCAGACAAAGCTAAAGGAGAGCAGGGCATCAAAATGATCTAAGTGGGGACAAAGCCCCAAGGAAAGGTAGAGATAGATCCATTGAGAATGTCTTGGCCAGGCACACTCATATCTATCTTGACTTTCTGCCTCTCGTATCCTGGGAATGACATTAGCTTTACTGCCTTAGTTGCTCTGCCCCCTCCTAAGTGGATATTGTCCATCCCCCACATTCAGCTATTACACTTGTCAGTGCCATGCACTTTAGCAGCAGGTTCTGGAGAGCTGCTGTAGCTCAGATGGTAAAGAATCTGCCTGCAATGAAGGAGACCTGGATTCAATCCCTGGGCCTGGAAGATTCCCCCAGAGAAGGAAATGGCAACCCACTCCAGTATTCTTGCCTGGAGGAGCTGTTAGGGTCCAGAGTCGCCCTTCCCTCAAAGGAACAGAGGACACTCACGATAATGCAAGACACACAGCGAGTTGGACCCCGGCTAGCTAGAAATAAACCTCGCTGTGTGTCTTGCATTATCGTGAGTGTCCTCTGTTCCTTTGAGGGAAGGGCGACTCCGGACCCTAACAGAGCCTTAGAGGACTACAGTCCATAGGATGGCAAAGAGTTGGACACGACTGAACAACTAAAACACACACACACACATTGGGAAGTTTTGCTATTTATGTATGGTTTTCCTCTCCCCAACTAGATTGATAAACTCAGAACTATGCATCTTACACTCATGTACCCTTCACTTCTGCTGCTGCTGCTGCTAAGTCACTTCAGTCGTGTCCGACTCTGTGTGACCCCATAGACGGAAGCCCACCAGGCTCCCCCATCCCTGGGATTCTCCAGGCAAGAACACTGGAGTGGGTTGCCATTTCCTTCTCCAATGTGTGAAAGTGAAAAGTGAAAGTGAAGTCGCTCAGTCGTGTCCGACCCATAGCGACCCCACGGACTGCAGCCTACCAGGCTCCTCCATCCATGGGATTTTCTAGGCAAGAGTACTGGAGTGGCTTGCCATTGCCTTCTCCGACCCTTCACTTCTAGCACATGGTAAAACACTGTTGATTAATAAAGCTACTGCTGTACTCTGGTTCATAACGTGCCTCCTTCCTGTTCTCTCAACCACCAGACTCTGGCTTCATCTGCGCGAAGCATCCCTTTCATAATGCTACTGTCCCCCGCCCCATCCCTTGCTCCTTGAAATTCCAGGGCTTCTTTCTTGCCTGTTGTCACCAGGTTTATACCACCGCTGTGGTTATGGTGTATCTGTGCGTCTGTGCTGGGTCTTCGTTGCTGCGCGGGTTTTCTCTAGTGGCAGGGATTGGGGGCTACGCTTAATAGTGGGTGTGTGAGCTTATTTCGGTGGCTTCTCTTGTTACGGAGCACAGGCTCTAGGCGCCCAGGCTTCAGTAGCTGCCCCTTGAGGGGGCTGCACAAGGGGCTTTGTTGATCCTTGGCATGTAGGATCTTCCCGCACCAGGGATGGAACCCGTTTCTCTTGCATTGGCAGGCGGATTCTTAACCACTGGACCCCAAAGAAGTCCCAAGGCCTGAGTAAGATTAAGTTTCTTGAGCATAAGAATCCTGTTCATTAGAACTTGATTATGCGAGGCTTGGGATATTTTGTGAAAAGAAAACGCCGCAGCCCTTTCTATTCCAAGGGGAGTCACGCAGAACATCCCGCCCCCTCGCCCCGCCGCTTCCCGCTACTCGGGTTGAAGGACCATAGAGACGCGCGGCGAGGCCTCCAGGCGTAGCCATAGAGATACGCAGAGGACGGCTAGAGCGTTGCGCTCCCGGCGGGTTTCCGCTTCTTAAGCCCTCCTTCCCAACATGGCGCAGTCGGTTAACATCACCGAGCTGAGTCTGCCGCAGCTAGAAATGCTCAAGAACCAACTGGACCAGGTGGGGACGGGCTCCGAAAGCACCGCTTTTCCGCCTCACTTCCCTTCCCCCGCAGCGCGTGCTTCCTTGCCCCCCACTCCTCCCCTCTTGGGCAGAATTCCCTTCCCAGGCGAAACCCGCGCCCCGTCCCAGGACCCGCCCCTGCCCTGGCCGTGCCCGCTTTTCCCGCCACCCTGACCCTCGTTCCTGTTCTCTGTAGGAAGTGGAGTTCCTGTCCACGTCCATCGCCCAGCTCAAGGTGGTTCAGACCAAGTATGTGGAAGCCAAGGACTGTCTGAACGTGCTGAAGAAAAACAACGAGGGTACGGGGTAGGCGTGCGAAGGGGACCTGGCAGATGAGGCGAGCCGGCTTCTCTCTTCCCGCCTCCTAATCCGGTTTCCTTACCTGAGACGAGAGAGCAGCCCATGACGTATTGTATACCGCTGCAGGAGCCCATTGCATGTTGCTTATCTAGAGTTGAAATGTCCAGGATATTTTTCTGCTCCTGGTGCCCCTATTTTCGTCCTTTTCGTATAGTTTTCGGGCGCCGCGCCGTTTTGAAACTCCCTTTAAAAGTTGGAGCTGCCAACGTTCCCCACATGTTTGTCTTAATTGCTTTCACAGGGAAAGAATTACTTGTCCCACTGACGAGTTCTGTATCCTTTCCGCAGGAACCTCTTCCCTGCCCTCTCGTTTTCTCCCTCACACCTAACAACCTTCAAAAAAGGGCGGGAGATTTTGATTTTTCCAGAGTGCCTAGATGATTCTGAGACTGCTGTTAACGCAATTTTAGCTCTGCTGTCTAACCTAAGGCCAGCGACTAATTAATGCTTGGTGAGCACCCAGGTGTATGTATTTAGAATTAAGGCGTGCCTATTTCCCTTTGCTCTTTGAGGATATAACCTAGTAGGGAGGTAGAACTGGTGGTTTACGTTTTTACTATAACTTAGAAAACATAAGCAATAGAAGAATAGAGGATTTGGAAGCAAAGGGGTTGGTTCTGTTATTAATCCTCAATTTCAGTTTAATTATGGCTCTTATTCCTAACTGTTGTCACTGAGAAACCTGGATTGTGTCTTACCTGTTGAATGTTTTACTTGAGTGAGCAGGTTATGGCAATAGGGCACCCATAAACTACCTGAGAATGGACAGACTGAAAAGGAAACAGGAATAGCAGCGTAGTAGGGATTACTTAAATAATCAGCATTAAATCCATCAGGAATTAGCTAATTCATGTCTGGGAGTGTTAAAGAGAAAGTGAGGCTGGCTTTTCACTCTATTACTCAACAGCAGCAGGAAAAAATCATCCTGTTCTGTCATTCTAATGATCTATCAATCATTCTAATTGCTCTAATATCTAGTCTTTCTGGAAGGAATAATGGTAAGAATTACAAGAACTGCTTGCAGGATGGCAGATGGGATCAGAACAAGATCAGCACATGTGATTTTTCTCCATTAGGAACCAGCTTCCCTGTCTCTCCTCATGTGGAGTTTGTAGGCCTTCAGATGTGCCTTGTAGCTTATTCCTTTTAAATTTTTGTTTACTTTTTTTTTTACTCCTTCCCATGGCTTGTGGGGTCTTAGTTCCCCTACTAGGGATTGAACCCAAGCCCCAGCAGTGAAAGCAGTGACTCCTAGCCACTGGACCTCCAGGGAATTCCTGCCTCCTTTTTAGAAAAGGAGGGTGTTGGGAGGTCAAGCTGAACTAGCTGACAGGGAATCATGACTCATACTGGGCTGCTGCTGCTAAGTCACTTCAGTCGTGTCCGACTCTGTGTGACCCCATAGACAGAAGCCCACCAGGCTCCCCCATTCCTGGGATTCTCCAGGCAAGAACACTGGAGTGGGTTGCCATTTCCCTCTCCAATGTGTGAAAGTGAAAGTGAAGTCGCTCAGTCATGTCTGGCCCTTAGCGACCCCACGGACTGCAGCCTACCAGGCTCCTCCATCCATGGGATTTTCCAGGCAAAAGTACTGGAGTGGCTTGCCATACTGGGCTGGTTTTCCCTTAATCCTTACTTCTCAGATGTATGTCCCCGGGAAGCTACATGATGTGGAACATGTGCTTATCGATGTGGGAACTGGCTACTATGTAGAGAAGGTGAGTGGAAGGGACCATAAGAATGCATCTCTGAGGGGGAGAGCTAGTGTGCAAAACGGGTTACCTCTCATTCACTCTGACCTTGCAGACAGCTGAGGATGCCAAGGACTTCTTCAAGAGGAAGATAGACTTTCTTACCAAGCAAATGGAAAAAATCCAGCCAGCTCTGCAGGAGAAGCATACCATGAAACAGGGTAAGCTTGGCCTTGGACACCTCTTCAGACCCTTTCTGCCTCCGTAATAACAAACTCGGATTGCAGTGTGAACCATGGGAGAGAGTATCCCCTTTGCTGGATTAAAACTGGGGTTTTCTTTCTGGTATCTTGATGCATTACTCCTTAGATTCTGTGTCTCACATACCCACTGCCTTTGGTGCTTGAGAAATTTAGAGAAAGGAAATCATGTGCTTTTATGTTTGAGTTCCTATTTAATGGGGATGGAATGAGAGAGCAGGTGCATGTACTATGAACACACAGCAAAGAAATATAGCCGTAACTAGCCAACTACTAGCAGTTGTAGCCCTGGCTGCATATTAGAATCACCCAGATAGTTTAAAAAGAAAACTTGGGCGACTCCAAACCAACTACAGTTGACCCTTGAACAATGTGGGAGTTAGGGGTGCCAAACCTTGGTGAAGTGGAAGAAAATCTTCATATAATTTATAGTCCGCCCCTCTGTATCCTTGGTTTCAAGTTTGCAGATTCAATCAATTGTAGATCATGTCGTACTATAGTATTTAGTACTGGAGGAAAAAAAACATGTAAGTGGACCCACACAGTTCAAACGGGTATTGTTCAAGGATCAACTGTGAATCAGTAGGGTGAGATTCCAGAGAACAGTGTTTTTTTAAAGCTCCCTGTGTGATATATAGTCGGGATTAAGAACCACTGTTCTAAAGGCAAACATCTTTTCCACGTTATTATTTTCTGCGTATTTGTGACTCATTTGAAACTGTATTTTGTTCATTTTTATATCCCAGTGGTTCTCATATTATTCTCATATGAGCTCAGACAGTAAAGAATCCACCTGCAATACGGGAGACCTGGGTTCGATCCTTGGGTTGGGAAGAGCCCTTGGAGAAGGAAATGGCAACCCACTCCAATATTCTTGCCTGGAGAATCCCCATGGACAGAGGAGCCTGATAGGCTCCTGTCCATGGTGTTGCCAAAAGTCAGACACGACTGAGCGACTTTCACATCTCATATTATTGACAATTTAGATTCTAAATTGGTGTTGTGTTTGTCCTCTACAGTGAATCTCTGTGTTGAAAGTTAATTAACTGTAGTAGTCTACCTGTCAATATTCCTTAACTCTGGGCTCTCCCCTTTAGCTCCTGCCCAGGGTCTGACGCTTCTTTCATTCCACAGCTGTCATGGAGATGATGAGCCAGAAGATTCAGCAGCTCACAACCCTGGGAGCAGCTCAGGCTACCGCCAAGGCCTGAGAGCTTATTTCAGAAATGGGGCAGAGGGTGTCTGCTTCTGGGGCCTGGGACTTTGTGGACGTGGTTTCCTGGAATGGGGGAAGGAGAGGGTCTGTGTTTATGCTAATAAATGAGCCAGCTGGGCAGAGTGGTGATCTTTTCTTGCATTAGGCAAGGGACTGGTGAGGAGGTGGGAGGGCGGTGGTGAGAGGGTGTGCCCTTGTCCAGAGCCTGATAAGCAGGAGTGATGCAGTGCTCATCTTGGGGGCTCCACTTGGAAATCTGCGAGGAACTGGAGTCAAAATTCAACGCTGGGCGGCAGGCCCTCTCTGCGCGGCCCGTTGCCATAGGAACAGCTGGCAACCGGAAGTGGGACTGCGCAGGCTCTTCCCCTTCCGGGTCGGCGCCCTTACTGACTCCTCGTGGGGAAAGCTGCATGGGCCACCGCTTCCTGCGCTGTTTCCTGCCTGTGCTGTTCCCGCCGCCGCCACCCCTCCGGAGCCCGCATCTCAAGCTCAGCCTGGAGCCCGTCCCACCTTCCAAACGACCCCGCAGCCAC
This sequence comes from Moschus berezovskii, assembly GCF_049115385.1. Lineage (NCBI taxonomy): Eukaryota > Metazoa > Chordata > Mammalia > Artiodactyla > Moschidae > Moschus > Moschus berezovskii. The sequence continues at coordinate 30,972,605 of NC_142465.1, read as the reverse complement.
CTCATGGCCCCGCCCCGAATCGGGACGCACAACGGCACCTTCCACTGCGATGAGGCGCTGGCGTGCGCGTTGCTGCGCCTCCTGCCGGAGTACCGGGTAGGTACAGGCCGCGGAAACTGACCCGGGGGCTGCTGCCAAATCTCCGGGGTGGACCGCATCCTCCTAAAGGTGTCCCGCCAGAGCAGCCCTCTCCCTTCCTCTGCTCCTTGGAAGCCCAACATTAATCCCCTACCCGTGCAACCCTGGCAACCCCCTCACCTCCTGTGTCCCCTGCAGGATGCAGAGATTGTGCGGACCCGAGACCCCGAGAAACTGGCTGCTTGTGACATCGTGGTAGACGTGGGTGGCGAGTACGACCCTCAGAGACATCGATATGACCATCACCAGAGGTAAGTACTCACTACCATTTCTTTAATTTTCTTGACTTCAACTCTCCTCAGTTCCCCAGGGCACTGCCGTGGTTCTTGTCAGCGAAGGGAACCGCCTCAACCTCGAGTCCCATGGGACTACTGTCTCCCATGCTTCCAGTGCTCCATCTACTCTGCACCCATCTAGTTGGCTTTGTGCTTCCCTGAGGCCTCGTATCTGCCTTGGCCTCCCTTGGTCACGCCGGGGCCCCTCCGGATTCACTTCCTTTTTTGGCTCAGTCAGGCTTTTCTCCCACCAGCCTTATCATTACCCCACTGACTACCCCAGCAGGGGTTAATCCATGCATGTGCCCTGGCTACCCTGCCTCAGCCGCTGGGCCTGCACAATTGTGGTCGGCGGCGGTAGTTCAGGCGTGTGTTGTCTTCTGTGTCACTGACAGTCTACCGCTGGGAAATCGTTCTTGTCCACGGAGAGGCCAGCATCCACAGCACCTCTCCAATCCTCTTCCCTCTCCTCAAGTCCCCACCTCCTCAAACTTTCTCAGGGAGTGATCCTGTCTCTTCTCTTTCAAAAGAAATTGAGCTTTTCCTGCGTGTACTTCCTCAGTTTCTCAGTCCTGAATCAACTCCCTCTTTCCAATTCAGGAAACCCTTCTGTTTGCCCCTTTTCTAATGTATCAATTCCTGCTCTGGGACTCCGTATCTTGGCGTTTCTACTGCTTACCTGAAGAAAGAAACTCTGCTTATGCGTCTCCCATCTGGAAAACAGGGGACTGAAAAAAACCCATAACCCCCTTTTAAACACCACGCTGTTTAAAGAGGTTACCTCTGGGGTGTCATGAGGAGGTTTTCAGTCTGTTTCTCTCCCTCTCTCCTTCCCTCCCTGTCTTTCTCTTTTTTATTTAAGTATATATATTACTTTTCATAAGTGATGTGGAGAGGGAATGCTCCCGGTGTGTACGACCTAATCTCACCCTCACTTCTCAGGCATTCTTCAAAAGAAGAGCTGAGCCTGGCTCCACATTTTCAGTTCATTCCTTTTTTCAGCCGGGTCTTTTCCAATCTCGCGCTGGCGGATAGGGAACCAGTGACCTCAATGCCAGACTTGGGTTGCTGGTTGAGGGTTAACTGACTGACCTGTCACCTTAACCCTCTCAGCTTAACTGACCTGTTTGTGACACTTGACGTAATTGACTGCTTCCTTTTTCCTGATGATTTTTTATACTTTTAAAAAAATTGTGCCATATTTGATATATAAAACAATATATTTAATATTTCTGGAATATAAAACATAAAATGAACACCCATGAACCGATCTCCCAGCCGAAGAAATAGACCATTACCATTATCTTAGCACCTGTACCTGTGTGCCTCTTCCCCATCCCACCCCCCACCCCGCCAAGAGTAAGCAACATTCTGAATTTTGTGTTCATCCTGGCCTTGCTTGCTCTTGTGTACAGTTTAGCACGTATGTCTTATCTGTTTGCATCAAGTATTTATTTATTTTTGCTTCTTACTGAATCTTTTCTGGGACATTATTGTTATTAGTCTTTATACTTTATGAGTATTTTATAGGTATTTTTGTGTTTGCTAAGTCACTTCAGTCGTGTCCGACTCTGTGCGACCCCATGGACGGCAGCCCACCAGGCTCCCCCGTCCCTGGGATTCTCCAGGCAAGAGTACTGGAGTGGGGTGCCATTGCCTTCTCCGATTTTTGTGTTTACTTAATATTTAATAATAAAAATCATTAGAACGAAAAACTGAGCTTCCTTGGTGATTCTGATGGACTGGTATTTAGAAATTACAGATGTGGTTTCTACTATTCTAACAACTATCATACCATTTCCGTACCCTCTGTCCCAAGGCTGTTCAAATCCCTGCCTTCCTCACTCACCCGGAACATTGCAGGTGATCTTGTGTCTCTTCTCCATGCTGGCTGGCACAGTGCTCTTTCTGGCATGCTTTGGCCTGCTTCAAGTCTCTCAGTGGCTCCCCCTTACCTACAGATAAATTTCAAACTCTGAAGTGTAACATTCAAGGCCTGCCCTGGTCCAGCTCCTGCTTTATCTTTTGCCTCTCATTCCTCATCCCAAGCTGCTTTCTTACAGTTCCATGGATACCTTTCTCTTAGGCATTATACATGTTGTTCCCTCTACTTGCAATGCCTTTTCTCCTTCCCTCTTTTTGTGTCTGGCAAATACCCACTAATTCATCTTCCAAGAATGACCTGAAGTTTCTTCTCCTGAGCCCTTTCTAGCTAGTTTATAACTAGCTGGAGCATTTCTTTGGTTGTTCATGTGAGCGTGCCTGGGGGTGTGTGTGTGTGTGGCCATGTGTGTCCGTGTGTCCCTGTCCATCCACCTTAGGAAGATAAACTTGAAGGCAGGGACACAGTCTTAGTTTTTTTCCTCTCTAATGTTTACAACAAAGTCTGGGCATGTTGTAAGCACTGAGTTAATCCTTGTCAAATAACATCTGAGCCACCAGGGACGCCCAATGGATGCATGGGGACTCCAAACTCAAGTCCATGTCGACCCCTGAGGAAAAGCCAAAGCCTCCCTAGCCGGGCTTTCTCCCCGCTCCCTCGGTGTTCCCCAGCCTCCCCACCGCACTGTGCCTGCTCATGCACACGCTGTGGGTGAACTGGGGCAGTTGGCATCAGCCCCACCTCCCTGTGCTCCTCAGGTCTTTCACAGAGACCATGAGCTCCCTGTCCCCTGGGAAGCCGTGGAAGACCAAGCTGAGCAGTGCGGGACTCATCTATCTGCACTTCGGGCACAAGCTGCTGGCCCAGTTGCTGGGCACTAGCGAAGAGGACGGCGTGGTGGGCACCCTCTATGACAAGGTGGGGACCTGAGGACAGAGATGCCCCCAGCGTGCATCTCCACCCTGTGGGCTAGAGTGACAGTCAAGACCACGCTCAGGTCAAGGTTCCTGACCTGTGCTGGCCCACCACCCTCTCACTCAGTCAAGCCCATCTTCTCACAGGGGATGGGTAATCTCTCCTGCCTCCATTCTAGGGTGGTTATGAGACATGGATGAGGAAATGTATGGGGAAAGGCATTGAAACCTGTAAAGCATGCCCTGACACACATAAACAATTGTTCAACAACTTGGTAGTAGACCAGGCAGCTTGTTTGGCAGCATGTGACTAAGGTGCTGGCTGCCCTGAAGATGGAGGGCAGCATATCTCAGGCACCGCTGTTTTCAAAGGCACAATGAGTTGGGAAACTGGGAAGTGTTTGATTATGAAAACCTCTTCAGGTTCCACCAGCGCCCCCTGTGGGCAATTCATCAGGTGCCTGTGGTTGGGGAAGCAACAAGAGCTAGTGGCCCTGGCATGCATGTTGGATCCGTGATTCTGAGGTCACCTACTTGACCCTGCTCCTGTGAAGTTCACAAATCAAACTTCAGCTGCAGTCAACTCTGTTTTTTGCAGATAGGCTATTGAGTTCAGTTCTCTATCTCAGCTTGTCTGTCTCCTCTACAGCATTAGTGTGATCCAAAACAGTTGAATAAATGTGAATGTTTAAATTGGAGCTTCTGGAATAGGTTTTAGACTGCCTGGGTCAATTTTCCTTTCTACTGCTGAGGGGTTTCTAGCAACTGAAATAAATTATACCCAAGGTTTTATTATGTTCCTGGTATACTACTTAGAGATTCACAATTTTTGAAGATTATACTCCACTTACAGTTATTATAGAATATTGGCTATATTCCATGTGCCATAAAATATTTTCTTGTAGCTTATTTAAGCATGTTCTCTTTTTTAATGTTTATTTATTTAATTTTTTTGGCTGTGCTGGGTCTTAGTTGTGGCATGTGGGATCTAGTTCCCCAACCAGGGATCAAACCCAGACCCCCTGTATTGGGAGCTTGGAGTCTTAGCCACTGGATCACCGGGGATATGCTTATTTATTTTACAGATAGTAGTTGGTACCTCTTAACCCAACCCCATCTTGCTCCTCCTCTCATCCCTCTTCCCATTGGTAGCCACTAATTTGTTCCGCCTGTGTTTCTTGTTATATTCACTAATTTTTTAGATTCCACATATAGTTGATATCATACAGTATTTGTCTTTCTGTGCCTTATTTTACTAAACATAATACCCTACAAGTCCATCCGTGTTGTCGCAAATGGCAAATTGTTTTTTTTCGTTTTATGGCTAAGTCATATTCTGTTGTATACTACATCTTCTTTATCCACTCATCTGTGATGGACACTTAGGTTGCTTTCACACCTTCACTATTGCAAATAATGCTGCTGTGAACATTGAGGTGCATATATCTTTTTGAATTAGTATATATATATTTTTTCAGATAAATACCCAGGAGTAGAATTGCTGGGTCATATGACAGTTCTATTTTAACTTCTTGAGGAACTTCCATAGTTTTCCACAGTGACTGCACTAATCTACATTCCCACCAACAGTGTACAGGGTTCCCTTTTCTCCACATCCTCACCAACATGTGTTCCTTGTGTGGTATTTTTGATGATAGCCATTCTGACAAGTGTGATGTAGTACCTCAATTGTGGTTTAATTTGCATTTCTCTGATAATCAGTAATGTTGATGGGCTTTGGCCGTCTGTAGATCTTCTCTGGGAAAATATCCAGCTGTTTTTCAGTTGGGTTGTTTGGTTTTGACGTTAAGTTATATGAGCTGTTTTGTGTTTTGGGTTTTTTTTTTTAATATTCATTATTTATTTATTTGGCTGCGGCACATGGGATCTTAGTTCCCTGACCAGGGATTGAACCCAGGCCCTTTGTATTGTAAGTACAGAATCTTAGTCATTGGACCACCAGGAAAGTCCAAGCTGTTTGTGTTTTGGATATTAAAATTACACCCAAGTTTTAACTGAGCCTCGGGTTGGTTCAGACCAGTTGGTGCTGGTCACAGAGGAGTTTCTTTTCCAGCTCTCCCTGAGTAGCACTTTTTCTACATACCACAGATGTGTCTAAATGTAGGCCTATTTTGTAAGGCAGTTTTGCATTAAATACTGATATCCCATGTCCTTTTCTGCCTCCATATTCTTGAGGCATCCTACCATTTATTTAGGCTCAGGAGATGCCATGTGGTACATCATGGGCTTCCCCAGGACCACATGCGAGCCCTTGATGTCTAATACTCATCTCCCACTTGATGGGTGTGCTTGACCAGACCCTCCTGTAGCTCATTAAGTGGATCAGTGAATAGCCTGCTCAGCCCACCTGGAGATTTACCTGCCCTCAGCCATGAGGATCCACCCTACAGAGCCCATCATGGAACTCAAGACCTTCCTTGTTCAGAACACAGCAGCCCCCTCCCCACACATGCTGGCCTTGGCTTGGGCTTTGCGCTGTAGTAGAGTGAGCACTGGATCAGAAATCAGGTCATCTTAATTCAGCCCTAGTGCTCGCTGTATGCTCTCTGCTTTTTAGGAAGTTGCTGAACTCTGCAATTCCCCCTCTCATCGTCCAAGGAATGTTGGGAGATCCTTGCAGGATCCTTGTGAAGATTAAAGACTGTATATGCATACATTTTGAGATCTATAAAGCTTTATGCAAATAGTCAGTGCCCTCCAGAGCCTTTCTCCTACTGCTGCCTTAGATGTACGAAAACTTCGTGGAGGAAGTGGATGCGGTGGACAATGGGATTTCCCAGTGGGAGGAGGGAGAGCCTCAGTACCTGCTGACCACCACGCTGAGCGCCAGGGTTGCTCGGCTTAATCCCACCTGGAACCAGCCAAACCAAGACACTGAGGTAAGGAGGGCCTGGGGAAAAGAGACTGAGGTGTGTGAAAACCAGGGGAGGAAGTGAGTGGGCTTGGCCTGTTGAGCCTTAGCAGAGTTAGAAGTTCGGGCCAGCACCATGGTTCTCATTCCCAGGCTGGGTTCAAGCGTGCAATGGACCTGGTTCGAGAGGAGTTCCTGCAGAGACTAGATTTCTACCAGAACAGCTGGCTGCCAGCCCGGGCCCTGGTGGAAGAGGCCCTGGTGAAGAGGTTCCAGGTATGGGACTGGGAGGAGGCACTGTGGCCCTGGTTAGTGAGTGCTGCCAGGCTGCTGGCCTGTTGGGGCTCATGCTGCTATCCTGAGCCTTCTGTCCCGGCTCCACTTCCTCTTCAGGTGGACCCAAGTGGGGAGATAATAGAACTAGCAAAGGGTGGCTGCCCCTGGAAGGAGCACCTCTATCAGCTGGAATCAGGACTGTCCCCCACAGGGACCATCGCCTTTGTTATCTACACAGACCAGGCTGGACAGTGGCGAGTGCAATGTGTGCCTAAGGAGCCCCATTCGTTCCAGAGCAGGTGAGGGTCTAGGGGTCCACCCTGCAGCCCCTTCAGGCATGTTTCAACCCCATCAGAGGAGGCAGCCACTAACCTAGGCCTCTGCTCCCCCTCTCCCAGTTCCTCACAACCTCCATTTGCCCCCACCAATTCCCTCTTTCTGCTAACTCACAGGCTGCCCCTGCTAGAGCCATGGCGGGGTCTTCGGGATGAGGTACTGGATCAGATCAGTGGAATTCCTGGCTGCATCTTTGTCCATGCCAGCGGCTTCATTGGTGGGCACCGTACCCGAGAGGGTGCCCTGAGCATGGCCCGTGCCACCTTGGCCCAGCGCCCAGCACCTACGCCTGCCCCAAATCCCCTAGTCCAATAAAATTTCTTCCATCTCATACTGACCAAATAATGTTCTATTACTGCCCTGCACTATTCTGGGAGCTTGCTTAAATTTGGGAAAAGTGCAACATCTATTATGTGCCAGAGCTGGTGCTAGGTATTTTCTCAGTTTTGCTTTCAAGTCATTTGAAAACTATCCAGTTCTTAAGGGTAAATAACGACCAGATTCACAAGGAGTGACTAAAAAGTGAAATAGCCAAGATCTAAACCCAAAGATCATGCCTTTTTTTTTCCTTCAGTGTACCCTAGTGCAACTCACTGGAAAAGACAGAGCCTCATAATTAAGTGGGAAACAAGAAAGGACACTTTATTACTGAAAGTGGGAGTGAGGGGAGTGGGGCCGGCCAGAGGGTGGCCCTGGGAGAGGGTCCCAAGGGGCAGAGGTTGGGGCTGTCTCAGTAAACAGGGGCAGATCGTGAATAGAGCCTCCACCCCCAGCGGGGGGCTCCTGGGTTCGGCCAAGCACTGGGCTAAAGCGTGGAAACTGGGCATTGACAAAGTACAAAGGGATGTGGGTGATCCGGCCTGTGGACCAGCACTGCAGAGAGAGGGAAGCAAAGTCAATCAGCCCGGGCCCAAAGAAGGGGTATTTATGGCAAAGCTACCCAGCAGCCGTGGCCCTCAGCTCCTCCCCACTCCTGCAGCCCAGCAGCTTGCCTACTCACCACGCTGAGCAGAGCTCCTTTGTTGAAGGAAGGATGGAAAGTGATGAGCTGGGCCTGGGCTCCTAGCTCCCCCTGGATGATGCCACTAGACGAAGAAGAGGTGAGCAGGCAGCTGGAGGCAGAAGGCAAGTACAGTGGGATGTGGGTTTGGTATGGGAGGGCCAGTGAGGAACCCAGCACTTACCAAGGAAGTAGCTCAAACACAGGGCTGTTTCGAGTGCGAAAAAGGAGGATGACTGGTTTCCCATTCTGGACCCGAGGATTGCCTATAAGAGATGGATGAAGGATAGGAAGGAACTCTAGAGGCCACATCCCAGGGCAGGGGCACAGCAGAACTGCTGCCAGGACAGATACACTTGATTAATGGGGAGATGGTGCAGCCTCAGCAGAGGCCTCCTCTCCACCTCTTACCTTTCATGAGCACAGCCAGCCGCTCCCCACTTGGGTCCCAGACCATGGAGTGAGCCTCTCCCCCAAGTCTACGAGTCAGAAGAGCAGGTTGAGGGGCTCTGCATGGTCCCTCCCAGCTGAGTCTCACCGCCCCTTCCTCACCCACCCAGCCTACCTCTCCTCGCCATCTGGCGTCTGTATGGTGGTCTCAGACAGATCTGCCACTATCGTAGCGGACTTGGCGCCTCCAACATGCCCCTTTCCCTCATCTGTGGATCAGAGCAGGTGCTCTTAAGTATAGGAAAAGGGCCTGTCTCCCCCAGTCCCCTGTCTCCTCTCCATCACGGGCATCAACGCCTCTCAAGTCTTCAGAGCTTCTTTACTTCCCTTTTTGCTTCAAAGCAGCATATTCCAGGTGTCTCTTTCTTCCCGCTGACTGCCCCAGCTAATGTGCATCCAGAAGTGTCGCCCCTGACTCACCACAACGTTCTGGGAATGACAAGGAGTAAATAAGCGGCTCCCCCAACACGGTGAACAGCAGGCGGTTTCCACTGGGGCTCCAGCAGCCAGTCTGGGGTCAGGGGGCAAAGGGCAGGAAAAGGGTGGTCTATGGGAATATAGGAAGGACGCATAGGAGGAAGAGAACTAGCGGAGGTAGGGGGGCACGCCTGGGGAAGTAGAGCCAATCTCCTCCCCAGCTCCTGCACTGTACACTCCCTCCTACCTGGCATCGCCCCGAGAGGGTAGGCCACCGCTCACAAGTCCACATCTGGGCCTCCCAGACTCTGTGCCAGAGAAGCAGGCCACAGCTTAGAGTTCCAGGTGTCACAGCTCAGACCTCCCTGCCTGTCAGTCCCAGGTTCAGGGGAATGGGAATGGGGACAGAAGGCTGTGCACTGGAAGTTCCAGAAGCCTAGTGCCTTTCTCCATGTCCTTCCTGCCCACTCCCACTCTCCCCACACTCACCGAAAGACAGCTGAAGGAGTGGTAGCCAAGACTTTGCTGCCATCTGGGGACCAGAGCAAGTTCGTAACCCCACCTCCCCGAAACCAGGGAAGGGGAACACAGGTCTCTGTTGAGACATCCCATACCTAGGAGAAAGGCGGGGAGAGAGTGAGACAGGGAGACAGTATCCCCAACACCCCCCAGACCCCCTTCCCTGAGGTACAGAGAACCAGAGAGGGGAGGAAGTGGGAAAGGGTTGAAACAGGAGGAAACAGCGAGCAGAATTTTACATGCGAGGAGCAGGGCTGGTGCTGCACCTTGGCTAAGTTTAAGACTGAATGGATAACTATGCCTCTCCTCCCCCAGCGTACTTCCCACCACCAGGCAAAAGCAGCTCTTCTCTCAAGTCTGAGGGGTGTGGCTGAAGTGACCCCAAGAGGCGTGGGGACCAACTCACCAGGATGGCAGCATCCACAGGGGAAGCTGAGAGCAGCCGCCCCCCACTAGGGGCCCAAGCCAAGCTGGTAACAGGTGCGTGCCCAGGGTGAGAGAGCACCTGGGCACAGCCGGAAGAGGGTCTGCAGAGGGAAACAGGGTATGGGGTCAGAAGACAAGAAGAAAGCCTTGAGATTCTATTCCCTTGCCGCCTCCTGCTAAAACTGGCAATCCCTGCGGCCCCTCTGTGTTCAGGAGTAAGAATCATGGAAGTTAAAGGAAAACAAGAAGGAAGCAAGGGCAGTCACTACCAGGAGTCCAGAAAGGGTGAAAGGGAGTAAACCTGAAAGAGACAAGAACTGTATTATTACTATTATTCGTTTATTTACTGGCTGTGCTGGATCCCTGTGGCTCTGTGGGTTTTTCTCTAGTTGCAGTGCAGGAGCTTCTTGTTGCAACGACTTCTCTTGTTGGGGAGCATGGGCTTTAGAGCGCGTGGACTCAGTAGGTGTGGTTTCTGGGCTCTAGAGCACAGGCGCATAGTTGTGGCTCCCCAGCTTAGTTGCTCTCAAGAATGTGGGAATCTTCCTGGATCAGGTATTGCACCTGTGTCTGCTGCACTGGCAGGGAGATTCTTTACCACTGAGCCATCAGGGAAGTCCGAAAGAGACAAGAACCTGTGACAAGTAAGGCTAGATGGTGCTGGGCTGGGGAGATGCATGCTCTGCTCTAGATGAGAACCCTCTCTCCACAGGACCACCCTGCCTGGAGGCCAGGATAACCCGTGACATCACCTCACAGTTCCAATCTCTTATCTTTCTAGTTATCTGCCACTCCTCAGAATTCATCCTGTGCTCCCAAACCTCTTTCTCTGTGTTTCCTTGTCACAATTACCTTCCCTCCTCCATGCTCTGCCTCATTTTCTGCTCATCAAGGATGGCGCGTGTGGCAACCTCCCCGACTAGGCTGGGAACTAACTGAGGACGCCAGCTGTGTCAGTCAGCTCTGAATCTCCAGAGCGACGTACTTGGCCCAGAAAGTGCAGGCTACTATCTGAATTAATGCCACTCTGTCCCTTTTCCTCCCAACTATACACCCACCTTTAGCTCTAATGAGGTCTTAGGTCACCAGTCTACAAGTTACTCTCTTAAGTTTACAATACATCAGTTTACAGAGATCCATCTCATTCTTTTCAGTGGCCTCACTGTATTCCACTGAATAGATGAACTATAGTTTATTCAGTCATGCCTCCACAGACATTTCAGTTGTTGGTGATATTTTTATTACAAATAGTACTGCAAAAGTATTCTTTATGTCTTTATGTACTCATGTCATTATTTGTGTAGAATACAGTATTAAAACGGAATTGTGGGTAAAAAAGACTTGCACCTTTCAAAAGATAAATATGCCAACAAATTATTTTCTGAAAAGTTTGTGGGGCTTCCCTGGTGACCCAGTGGTTAAGAATCTGCCTCACAATGCAGGGAACACCAGTTCGATCCCTGGTCTGGGAAGATTCCACAGGCCAGTGCACCATAACTACTGAGCCAGAGCTCTAGACCCCGGGAGCCGAAACTACTGAAGCCTGTGTTCCCTAGAGCCTGTGGTCCTCAATAAGGGAAGCCACTGCGATGAGAAGCCCGCATACCGCAACCAGAGAATGGCCCCTGCTCACTGCAACTAGAGAAAGCCCACACACAGCAACAAAGACCGAGTGCAGCCAAGATAAATGAAATAATTTTTAAAAAAGAAAAGTTTGTACCAAACTATGCCATTTTTCCTACTCTTGCTAATAATGGATGTTATCAAACATTTCAATTTTAATAATACTGTCATTCTGAATGGGCAAAAAAAAATCCTATATATTTTTCTAGCCCTTTTAATTATGTATTTTTACACTTAGTTTTTTAATCAGCTTGGAATTTATTTGTATATAAAATGTGAAGCAAGGCCAAACTGTACCATTTTCTAAATGGATAGCCAATTATGTCAAAACCACTAAAAACAAAAACCAAATCTGAACCTGGCTATTGCAGTGCAAACCAAATTCATCATATATTAAATTTCCATAAATTCCTATATCTGTTCCTGAATGTTGTTCTGATACATTGATCTATTTGTCTGATTATGACAATATCTTTGTATTACTGTAACTTCATAAAGCATTTCAATACCTAGAGGCAAGTCTCCTCTCAGTATGCTTCCTTTTCACACTGCTCATGGCTATCCTTCCACATCTATTCTTTCGTAAAAACTCTAAATACCATTTTGTCCAGTTCACAAAAACAATTCAGTAGAATGCTAATTGGAAATACACTTAACTTGACATCTTTATGATTAAATTTTCCTATCCAGGAATACAGCATGTCCCGCCATTAATTAAGCTTTTGTTTAATATTCTTGTTTAATATTGACTTCTCTGGTAGCTCAGACGATAAAGCATCCGCCTACAATGTGGGAGACCCGGGTTCAATTCCTGGATCAGGAAGATCTCCTGGAGAAAGAAATGGCAACCCACTCCAGTATTCTTGCCTGGAAAATCCCATGGACAGAGGAGCCTGGTTGGACACAACTGATTGACTTCACTTTCTTTCTTCCTTTAATATTCTTCAACCACTTTCTTTAGATGTCTAACATTAAATAAAATTTAACAATTTATTCCTAGTAACCTATAGTAATTATTGGACCTGTTGTAATAGAACATATTTTTCATCGCAATTTCTCAGCTGATTCTTACTGTTACAAAGGAAAGCTATGACCTTTTCAGTTTCCTGGATCCAATTACCTTACTACTTACATTTCTTACCAGATTAAACAGGTTTCTTTTAGTTGAATCTCTTATTTTATCTAGGTGTAAAATCATATCTCCAAATTAATATTATCTTCTTTCTCAAGACTTTACCACATTCCTTTTTCTTGTCTTACTTTACTGCACTCACAAGAACATCCAAAACTACTGTTGATTAACATGGTGGCAATGATACCTCTGTCTTTATCTTGACATTACTGGAAAAACTTTTAGTATTTCCTATTTCACAGTTTAATATGGCAGCCACTGATTTTGAGTATATACTCTTTATGTTTAGGTCATCTCTTTGTATTCCTATTTACTTTATGCATTCAGCAGGATGTCTGCTTATTCAAGGGCATTTATTAATATACACATTTTTCTCCCTTAATTTGCCAATGTAATAAATCATTTTAATACATGTCCTAATGGTACATAGTTTCTAATTTCTGGAAAATTCCACTAGGTTAAAAATTTTTTTTTTAAAAATATGCTTTTGGATTCTATTTGGTAGTCTTTTATTTAGGATTTTAAAATCAGTATTCAAATATTTTCTTTCTTATACTACCTATTGTCAGGTTTCAGTTTTAGGGTCACATTAACTTTGTAAAAAACAAATCAGGGTGGGACAGAAAGAGGACATTAATGGGAAAACTGGTGAAATGCAAACAAAGTCTACAGTTTAGTTAATAACAACGTTCAAATGTCAGTTTCTTAGTTTTCACAGATGTAACACGGTAATATCAGATGTTAATTAACAGTGGGGGAAACGGTGTGAAGGTATAGCCAAACCCTCTGTACTATCTTTGTATCTTTTCCAAAAATCTAAAATTACGTCCATATAAAGTTTATTAAACAAATCAGGAGGCTTTCCAAATTTTTCTATGATCTGGATTAGTTTCAGTAGCATGGAGATTATCTTTTCTCTGACAGTTAGACAAACTATCATAAAATCATCTCAGTCTGGCATCTTTTTTAGTGGTACAACTCATCCACTTTGGTAACACATATTTGGTAGAAAATCAAACATTTCCTTAGATTTTCAAATGTGCTGGTCTAAATGTATAAAATATTATCTAATAATTCTTCTATTTTCTTCCATATTAGTGGTTCTCTCTCTTTTCCCATTCTGAAAATAGTATACTTTGATTTTCTCTTTTGCCTTAATAAAGCGAGCCAAAATCTTTATTCACAATTTAAAGAACCAGTTTCTGGTTTTATATTTAGTAGTTCTTGTGGGGATTCTTTTTCCATTTTCACTGGTTCCAGCTCAAATGCACATTAATTCCATATCGACATTAATCGCCTTTCTCCCTTCTGTTAAACTTGCATCTGGCAGTCCTCCCAAAGAGACTTTCCACCTCATGATCCACAGGTGCACACTCCCCACAATCCCAGAGGCCCCTGGTTCTGTCCCTTTCTCCAGATTACCGCTTTGCAGAACCTCCACCTTGGCCCTAGGTCTGCTGCTCCTGTAGCCATGGGAAGTGCTATGAGGATAAAGGACTTTCCCTCCCAGACCTCCTCACCAACCCAGGCCTTGGCTATGGCAAGAGACTGCTGGGACTCACCGGGTAGACAAGGATGTGGGGTCCAGAGTCCAGATGAGAATGCAGCTCTGGCAGGCCACAGCCAAGACAGAGGCACTGAGGGGCTTCCAGGCCAGGGCCGCCACATTGCGCTGCAGCCGGTGCTTCAGGGAGGGGACTATAGTGCTGGGGTGAAATGGGAGGGGACAGAGTCAAAGCAGGGACACTAAGGTGCAGGGGACCTGAGTGTAATTGAGGACAGACATCCAGAGAAGAAAGCAAATCATCCAGCGCCTGGGGGTATGCTGGGACAGAGGATAGGATAAAGGCTGGGTTTGGAACGAGGATGCATCCAGCTGTGGGGCCTCCCTGACCTCAGTTCTGAAAAGAGCCATCGGACTGGGCTCAGGAACTGCAGGACTCCCCGGGCACCAGAGCTGGAGAAGGAAGTGAGGACTGAGAGAGGGAGACTAAAGAGTCAGAGCCTACCCAGTGTGCCACACATACCTATTGGCGTTATACACGCGGACTGAGTCATCCAGCAGAGCCACGGCAAACTTGTTCGTGTGGGGGTGCCATGCAAAGACCCGCAAGCAGCAGTTGGACCTGGGGCAGGGGTGAGAGTGAAGAGTCCGAACTGCACCTCACCATACCTGGGCCCAGAGCTCAGGCTGCCTTCCACATGAGACCGTTTACCATTTTTTGCTGTTTCTTTCTTTATTGAGAGGTATAAGGAGCGAGAACATGGGGACAGTCAGGGAAGGGGTGGGAGGAGTCTCTGCCTTATCTTCCCTCTCCCCAAAAGAAGTTTCAAGGTTCAGGACTTCCTTCTAACAAAAGCCCCAGAGCTGGTACACTCACCAATTTGTGACTTGAGCAAATTCAGCAATCAGATCTTCGCTCCTAAGCTGTAATAACAAAGCAGACAGAGGATGCACTGGGACAAAGGGAGCTTATCCCCTCAAAGCTCCCACGGGGAGCTGGACCATTCCCACCCTCTGCCGTCTTCCCATCACAGCCTGACCCTAAGGCACAGAACACGGCAGGAGGAGAGGAGTAGCAGCACGGAGGGCCAGTGGCAGAAGCCAAACTTACAGACAGATGGGGAAACAGGGACCCGTGGAGGGAGGAGGCCCATCGACAGAGTGCCAGGGCCCAGCTGGATGCCGTCTTCACCCACTCAAACACTGTGGGGTTGAGGAAGCAGCCGTGATTAAGCTGTTCACAGGGCACGTGAACCCGTGCACATTAAACCGTTCTCACTGGGCACCCTCCTAGGTAAGGGCTGAGCAAGGGCAAGCACTCTCCAGGCCCTTCCACCCAACAAGTGATCTGGACACCTGCTCTGTGGCATGAGGGGTAGGGAGAGGTGAGAGAAGACAGCACCAGTGGAGACAACTGGGCCAGGAATACAGGGCTGAAGGGAAAGGCGCTGGGCCAACAGGTACTGGGATGAATTACGGAGAATATGGAGGGGAGATGGCAACCACAGAAATAGAGAAGGCTGGAGGTAAACACACTTACCCTCCTCCTCTGAATTTGCAATTTCATTCAGCACCCCAAAAAGGCCTACATCACGCCTGAAGAGGAGAGGGAACTGTGAGTTAGATAGCTCTGATCCCTTCAGTCTCCCCGCTAAGTTCCTCCATTCGCTCATTCATTCAATCAACATGTACTCAGAATACGATCAGGGACTTCGCTGGTGGCTCAGTGGCTAAGACTCCACACTCCCAATGCAGGGGGCCCAGGTTCCATCCCTGCTCAGGGAACTAGATCCCACACGTTGCAACTATAAGATCCTGCGTGCTGCAATGAAGACCTGGTGCAGCCAAGTGAGTAATACATAAATATTTAAAAAATAAATCAGAGCACTTCCATTTAATGAGTGGCAACTATATGTCAAACACTTTATATTGTCCTTTCTTTCTGCCCATTTCCTCAATGAGACAACTAAGGCTCAGAGGTCTGTCAGGGCTTTGTGTGCAGATCAAGGAATCAGGACTTGCCCAAAGACAATGAATGGAAAGCCACTGAAGGAGTTTCAGTTAAGGAATAAACTGATCACACAGGCATTTTAGAAAGATCAGTCTGGTTGCAGATTAGAGGGATACAAAAATGGAGAGAAAGAAATAGGTTAAGAAGCTACTTCAGGAATCTAGAAGAAAGGCCAAAGTGGCCTGAACCACTGGGGGTTGAAAAAAGAGGACAAGTCTGAGAGCTTGATGAAGTAGAATGGACAGGACTGGAGGACTAATTCAACATTAGTAAGGTAAAGAGTAATATCAAGGGAAACACCTAGATGATAATTACAGCATCCAACACTGATTACACTGTGCCAGGGCTGGGCTACAGCTTCACACGCAACATCTAACTTAGCTATTATCACAACCCTACACAACAGAGACTGTTATCATCTGCATTTTTAGATGAGAGAACAGGGAGTGTGAAAGGTTGATTATCAAAGGTGAACTAGGTAGGAAAAAGCAGCGTCAGGATTCAGTCTGCCTGTCTGTCCCAAAGCCTGCATTCAAACCACTTATTCTTATATGACTAGGAAGGGCATTCCTTGAGACAAAAAACACAAGGAAGACACTGGCATAGAGAGGAAAACAAAGAGACTGATTTTGAACGTGCTGAGTGTGTGAGGCCTGTAGAGCATCTGACGGAGGGTGCTGAACAGACAAGTGAACACCACGGTGTGGTGCAAGTCCAGTTCAGGACATCACCATGTAAAAGACATCAGAACTGCTCCCGGGCTGTCAAAGCGGAAACAACGCCCAGCTGTGGATGTGACTGGTGGTGGAGGTAAAGTCCGATGCTGTAAAGAACAATATTGCACAGGAATCTGGAATGTTAGGTCGATGAATCAGGGTAAATTGGAAGTGGTCAAACAGGAGATGGCAAAAGTGAACATTGACATTTTAGGAATTAGTGAACTAAAATGGACTGGAATGGGCGAATTTAATTCAGAAGACCATTATATCTGCTACTGTGAGTAAGAATCCCTTAGAAGAAATGGAGTAGCCCTCATAGTCAACAAAGAGTCTAAAATGCAGTACTTGGGTGAATCTCAAAAATGACAGAATGATCTCTGTTTGTTTCCACGGCAAACCATTCAATATCACAGTAATCCAAGCCTATGCCCCAACCAGTAATACTGAAGAAGCTGAAGTTGAACAGTTCTATGAAGACCTACAAGACCTTCTAGAACTAACACCCAAAAAAGATGTCCTTTTCATCAAAGGGGACTGGAATGCAAAAGTAGGAAGCCAAATGATACCTGATTTGACCTTGGAGTACAAAATGAAGCAGGGCAAAGGCTAACAGAGTTTTGCCAAGAGAATGCACTGGTCATAGCAAACACCCTCTTCCAGCAACACAAGAGAAGACTCTACACATGTACATCACGAGATGATCAATACCCAAATCACACTGATTATATTCTTGGCAGTCGAAGATGAAGAGGCTCTAAACAGTCAGCAGAAACAAGACCAGGAGCTGACTGTGGCTCAGCTCATGAACTCCTTATTGCAAAATTCAAACTTAAATTGAAGAAAGTAGGGAAAACCACTAGACCATTCAGGAATGACCTAAATCAAATCCCTTACGTAGAAGGGATCCCTTATATTGAAGTGACAAATGGATTCAAGGGATTAGATCTGATAGAATGCCTGAAGAACTATGGATGGAGATTTGTGACACTGTACAGGAGGCAGTGGTCAAGACCATCCCTAAAAAATAGAAATGAAAAAAGGCAAAATAGTTGTCTGAGGAGGCCTTACAAATAGTTGAGAAAAGAAGAGAAGCTAAAGGCAAAAGAGAAAAGGAAAGATATATCCATCTGAGTGCAGAGTTCCAAAGAACAGCAAGGAGAGATAAGAAAGCCTTCCTCAGCGATCAATGCAAAGAAATAGAGGAAAACAACAGAATGGGAAAGACTAGAGATCTCTTCTTCAAGAAAATTAGAGACACCAAGAGAACATTTCATGCAAAGATGAGCACAGTAAAGGACAGAAATGGTATGGACCTAACAGAAGCAGAAGATATTAAAAAGAGGTGGCAAGAATACACAGAACTATACAAAAAGGATCTTTGTGACCCAAATAACCACGATGGTGTGATCACTTACTTAGAGCCAGACATCCTGGAATTCAAAGTCAAGTGGGCCTTAGGAAGCATCAATGTGAACAAAGCTAGTGGAGGTGATAAAATTCCAGCCAAACTATTTCAAATCCTAAAAGATGATGCTGTGAAAGTGCTGCACTCAAAATGTCAGCAAATTTGGAAAACTCAGCAGTGAACACAGGACTGGAAAAGGTCAGTTTTCATTCCAATCCCAAAGAAAGGCAATGCCAAAGAATGTTCAAACTACCACACAATCGCATTCATCTCACACGCTAGCAAAGTGATCCTCAAACTTCTCCAAGTCAGGCTTCAACAGTATGTGAACCATGAACTTCCAAATGTTCAAGCTAGATTTAGATTGCCAACATCCATTGGATCATAGAAAAAGCAAGAGTTCCAGAAAAACATCTGCTTTATTGACTATGCCAAAGCCTTTGATTGTGTGGATCACAACAAACTGCGGAAAATTCTTCAAGAGATGGGATACCAGACCACTTTACCTGCCTCCTGAGAAATCTGCATGCAGGTCAAGAAGCAGCAGTTAGAACCGGACATGGAACAACAGACTAGTTCCAAATTGGGAAAGGGGTATGATAAGGCTGTATATTGTAACCCTGTTTATTTAACCTTTATGCAGAATACATGCGAAATGCAGGGCTGGATGGAGCACAAGCTGGAATCAAGACTGCCGGGAAAAATATCAATAACCTCAGACATGCAGGTGACACCACCCTTATGGCAGAAAGTGAAGAACTAAAGAGCCTCTTGATAAAAGTGAAAGAGGAGAGTGAAAAAGCTGGGTTAAAACTCAACATTCAAAAAACTAAAATCAGGGCATCCAATCCCGTCACTTCATGGCAAATAGATGGTGAAACAATGGAAACAGTAACAGACTTTTATTTTGGGGGCTCCAAAATCACTGCAGATGGTGATTGCAGCCATGAAATTAAAAGACACTTGCTCCTTGGAAGAAAAGCTATGACAAACCTAGACAGCATATTAAATAGCAGAGACATTACTTTGCCCACAAAGGTCTGTCTAGTCAAAGCTATGGTTTTCCCAGTAGTCATGTATGGATGTGAGAGTTGGATCATAAAGATGACTGAGCACCGAAGAATTGATGCTTTCGAACTGTGTGTTGGGAGAAGACTCTTGAGAATCCCTTGGACTGCAAGGAGATCCAACCAGTCCATTCTGAAGGAAATCAGTCCTGAATATTCATTGGAAGGACTGATGCTGAAACTGAAACTCCAATACTTTGGCCACCTGATGCGAAGAACTGACTCATTGGAAAAGACCCTGATGCTGGGAAGGATTGAAGGCAAGAGGAGAAAGGGATGACAGAGGATGAGATGGTTGGATGGCAACACCAACATGATGGACATCAGTTTGAGCAAGCTCCGGGAGTTGGTGATGGACAGGGAAGCCTGGCCTGCTGCAGTCCATGTGGTCACAAAGAGTTGGACACAACTGAGTGACTGAACTGAGGGGGCTTCCCTTGTGGTCTAGTGTTAAGAATCCACCTGCCAATGCGGGGGCACAGGTCTGACCCCTGCACTGGGAAGATCCCATATGCCGCAGAGCAACCAAGTCCGTGCACCAGGACTACTGCAGTCTGAATGGCTAGGGCCAATGCTCTGCAAAGAGAGAAACCACTGCAATAAGAATCCCGAGCACCCACAACAAAGAGTAATCCCTGCTTGCCACAACTAGAGATGGCCCCCGCACAGCCCCTGAAGACTCAGTGCAGCCAGAAATAAAATAAATAAACAGAACTTAAAAAAACAAAAAACAGCTATTCACATAAGACAGCAGCAAGCAACTTCCCTGGTGATGCAATGGCTAAGACCCCATACTCCCAATGCTGGGGGCCGGAGTTCAGTCTCTGGTCAGGAAACTAGATCCCGCAGCCCAACTAAAAGATCTCGAATGCCACAACGAAGATGTAAGATCCTGCACAACTAGAACCCAGAGCAGCCAAATAAACATAAAAAAAAAAGACAGCAGGAAGAGAAGCAGCAGCTCGACAGAGGCAGAAAGCATCCAGGACTGAATGGGTTTTCAGACCACAACCTGATGTTTAGCCTCACTCAAGGAGACATGCAAATGAAACTGTTATGCAAAATCAAATATCAAAGTTTGATAAGACAAGTATCAGAAAACAGGCACTCTCAATTTTTTGGCTTTTATTGGAGCATAGTTATCTCACTGCTGGTGGGTCTATGCTGCTGCTGTCTCACTGCTGGTGGGTCTATAAATATGTACAACTTAGAGAACTGTATGGCAACAGCTCATGAAATTACAAATGAACATACCCTTTGAACCCCTACATACAATGAGAAGGATAATACTAATAATGGCTAACTCTTGAAGGGATTAACATGTGTTTTACTCATTTAATCATCACTAGACCCTTGTAAGACAGGTTTCATTTTACAGATGAAGAAATTGAGGGACAAACTGATTAAGTAACTTGCTCAAGGTCACACAGCTAAAAAGCGGCACAGCCAGGAACTGAATCCAGGTTTCACTCCTACACATACAAAATGCATGACCCATGTATGAGATTATTCACTGCAAACTTATACCTATCCTTTCTGAGTTTCAGGTAAAGGCTCTGAAAGTGATAATGACATGAGGGAGCAAGTTTAAATAATTAAACCAGAAAGGAAAGCAAGTCATTGGAGATGAAACGGAACTACCGTTGCACAGCCTTGAGTTCCCACAGAAAGGACTGATAATTTGATGTGTTGAATGACAGACAGCTCTGAGCTAGAGAGAGCCAGGAAGCCCAGGGCAGAGGTGGTGACCTCACTGCCTCCAGGATCTGCAGACCAGTGGCCCAGGAGACCCTCTGCCAAGTCTCACCAAATGTTGATGCATCTCTTCCACACTTGCTCCCGGTAGTGGATGAAGGCAGTTCTTGTGGCGTGGTCCAGCCTTCCAGGGGTCTTCAAGGGATCCTTAGTCAGGTTTAGGACAGGAAGATTGATCCACTATAGCCAGAAATGAGAGGTATGACAGTGAGTGAGTTCTCTTTCCTAGATCTGTACTGAACCCCCGTTTCCCATTTCCACAAAAGAAACACTTGTGGAACTAGGGAAACAAGTCTTATCTCCCTCATCGGTAAAACCAGAATAATATTTCATAGGGATGCTATGACTATTAAATCACATTATTAAAACATTTGTGGAGAACACCTGACTCAGAGCCTCTTTCTTCCACGCCAACGCTCAATAAACGTCCATTTCTCTTCCTTTTCCTTGCCAGGAGAACCTCGGGGGAAATAGCTCCCCAGGTTGGGCCTTCCCAGTTGTCCCAGATACTGTCTCCAACTTTTCAGAAGTCCTCCTGCACAGTCACATCGCCAAGATTCGCCCCCACTCTCTCCATCCCCGCTAGGCCCGCCCCACAGCTCCTCAGCATCCCTCATCCTCCAATCTTAGCTCTAAAATACACTCCATCTCTTCTATTCTTCTCCACCCTGGGAGAGGTTGTTTCCAACCCTCCAGTCTGGGGACCGCGACGCGCAACCCCCTCCAAGTTGCCTCTGCCCCCCGCCCCAGACCCTCCGACACCGCCCCCCAGGCCTAAAGGTCCCTCTCTCCAAGCCCAGACCACCTGGCCCCGGAAGTCGGGAGGCGGACTCTCACAGCTACTGCCAGTCACCAGTTCGTTATTGTGCTCGTAGAGGGTGATCTGTCCCCTAGGCGGCGGAGGAGGGAACAACCCCAGGGAGCACATCTTGCCGGTCCCGAGGACGTCCGGAATCAGCAAACTGCCAGAGACCCGCTCCTCTGACTCTCAGTTCCCGGGCTAGATTCGGATGCGTACGGGTAGCCGCATGGGACAAACGGCAGTACAACGCTCAAAGAAAGTAAACGGAAGAGCAATGGAGAAGAAGGACGCATGCGCAGTTCTGGGAGAGACTTCCGGCGTCCTGGCGCGCCGCCTGTCGGCGGGAGAGGGAGCGGCGCAAGACACGTCCGCAGCGCTGACCCCTCGTTAAGGGTCAGACGGGTTTTTTTGTTTTGTTTTGTTTCCTGTGAGACTGCTGTTTTCCCAGTTCCGAATTCCCCGGCATAGTCTCCCACTCACTCTCAGCACTCGAGAAGCCCAAAATAAGCCACGTTCAGGGAAGTACAGGGAAGTACCTAATTAAACCCTTCCAGAACTGTGAATCGCCCAGAGGAAAATACCGACTCTTTATCACGGGCAGCTGGCTGGAAAGTTGAGGGACGCACACCCGGAGGAGGAAAGTCAGGCGGGAGACCTTGGGAGGGAGAGTACTGCGCCCGCCAGAACCTAAAAGCCACAGGGTTAGGCTTCCTGGAAGGAAAAGTGGGAACACTTAGGAAACTGATATTTCCTGAGCACTTATTATGATAAGTGCTTGACTAATCTTTACAGCTGCATGAGATGGGTACTGTTATGCTACCAAAAGGAAACTGAGGCACAAGGGAGATCAGACCTTAAAAATACCAAAACCGGGAATTCTGCCTTCAGAATAAAAGTGAGATGGAGAGGAGAGGGGCAAAAATAGGTGAAGGGGATTAAGAGGTACAAGCTACAAAGTAAAAAATAAATTACAAGGACGTAACGTCAACACAGGGCTTCCCAGGTGAAGAATGCGATTGCCAAGCAGGAGAGGCGAGAACCTGTGGTTCAGTCCTTGGTCAGGGAAGATCCCCTTGAGAGGGAAATGGCAACCCACTCCAGTATTCTTGCCTGGGAAATCCCATGGACAGAGGAGCCTGGAGGGCTACAGTCCCTGGGGTCGCAAGGAGTCAGGACACGACTTAGCAGGGGAACAACAGCAATACACAAGGAATATAGCCAATATTTTATAATAACTTTGTGTGGAGTATAATCTAAAGAAGTAACAAATCACTATGTTGTACACTTGAAACATAATATTGTAACCAATACAGCACAGGGAAAGTAGTCAATACTTGATAATAACTTTGTATGGAGTATAATCTATAAAAGTATCAAATCACTAAATTGTACACTTGAAACTAATACAGTGTTGTATATCAACTATGTGGCAATTTTTAAATAATATTTATCTTATTCTAATTCATAACAATGGAGTTATTAGTAGAATTGGAGTCTAATGCAGATTGCAGGCTTCTCTTCTTACAACTGTGTAACTTTGGAAAATCATTGAACTCTTTGAGCCTCAGTTCCCTCATTTGCAGAGAGTGCTAACACATGGTTGTTTCCCATACAAAAAAAATGGAAACAAAGCATTTAATAAATTGTAAAGCACTAAACAGGAGAAGGCAATGGCAAGCCACTCCAGTACTCTTGCCTAGAAAATCCCATGGATGGAGGAGCCTGGTAGGCTGCAGTCCGTGGGATCGCTAAGGGTCGGACACGACTGAGCGACTTCACCTTCACTTTTCACTTTCACACATTGGAGAAGGAAATGGCAACCCACTCCAGTGTTCTTGCCTGGAGAATCCCAGGGACGGGGGAGCCTGGTGGGCTTCCGTCTAAGGGGTCACACAGAGTCGGACACAACTGAAGTGACTTAGCAGCAGCAGCAGCAGCAAAGCACTAAACAGATACAGGAGATAAACAGCTCTAACTCTGCCACAAACTAGGTGACCCTGGACGTTGGTTCATTCAACAAATATTAATAAGCAATTCCAGGGCTTCCCAGGTGGCACAGCAATAAAGAAACCCCCTGTAGGAGATGCAGGAGACAAGAGTTTGATCCCTGGGTGGGGAAGATCCCCTGAAGAGGAAAATGGCAACCTACTCTAGTATTCTTGCCTGGAAAATTCCATGGACAGGGGAGCCTGGCAGGCTACAACCCATGGTGTCGAAAAGAGTTGGACACGACAGAGCATTCATGTGCGCACATGCGTGCGCGCACACATACACACACACACTCAGCAATTCCAAGGATCAGGCTCTGGGCACACAGAACTGTATAAGTCATAGTCCCCACTCCCAAGAGCAACCAGCCTCATTGGAGAGACATTCTGCTTTAATATTTTTGTCTGTGTCTGCCCCTTTTTTCTACATGAAAAGTTCCCCTCGAGCATTACACCCCGTCAGAAAACCAGGGGTTCCAGAAGGTTAATAAACACAGGACTCATCTGAGAATCTTGTTAAAATACAAATTCTGGGGTGGAGCTATGAAGCTCTACCTTCAAAAAGTCCCCAAGTGATACAGCACGGACAACACTGTGAGTAACCTCTCTGCCCGTTAGTTGACTGTTGTGTGGGAGGTCACAGAAGGCATAAAAGAGCAGAATATAAAAACTGGGGGTAGTTTGGAGAAATCGGCTGAGAAAGCACTTCCTGAGACAGGAAAGCAGTATAGGATTGAAGGAAAAGTGACTGTGACAGATCTGTGGAGAGCAGTGAGATGCCACTCACAAACTTTTTAAAATTAATTATTTTATTTATTTTTGCCTGCACCAGGTCTTCCTTGCTGTGTGAGGGCTTTTCAAGTTGCTGGCAGTCGCAGTTACTCTTTCCTTGTGTTTGGGATTCTCATTGCCATTGCTTCTACTGTTGGGGAACACAGGCTCTAGAGCACTGGCCTAGAGTTGTGACAACTCCGGGCTTAGTTGCTCTACGGCATGTGGAATCTTCCTGCACCAGGGATGGAACCCGTGTCCCCTGATGGAACCCGTGTCCCCTGGCAGGAGGATTCTTAACCACTGGACCACCAGAGAAGTCCCACCCACAAACATTTTCATTATATTTTAACCTTGGCACCATCCAGCCCCCAAAACTCACTACAGCCTGGGCCTGCAACTTCCACCCCGCTTCAATGAAGCCTGATTTTCACCAACAGATTGGGTTATAATTATCAATTAGGTGCCTGCCTCTTACCAGTAATGTGACCTGGAGAGAAGGAACGGTACTCTGTGTATTCACACACAGTCACCATCCCCCATGTTTGTGCTTAGTTGCTCAGTCATGTCCGACTCTTTCTGACCCTGCAGACCGTAGCCGGTCAGGCTCCTCTGTCCACGGGGATTCTCCTGGCAAGAATACTGGAGTGGACCTTCCCAATGCAGGGATCGAACCCAGGTCTCCCGCATTACAGGCGGATTCTTCACCGTCCGAGCCACCAGGGAAGCCCATACAGCTTATTTAACGTTTGTTGAATGATTTTTCACAATTTGCAGAGTCTTGGGAGGCTAGTCCGGGCCTAGCGCACTCTCCACTAACTTCACCAGGGGGCGCGGTGGCCCCGGCGGCACAGTGGCTGACACCCACAGTCCCGGGGGCGCAGAGCTCTCAGCAGGCGGTCTCCACCCCGGCCCCTCCTACGACCTGGGCGGGAAACCGAGGCAGCGCCCCGACCGCTGCCGAAACTTCTAAAATGGGCCCCCTACTTTGAGAGGCGGGAGGCATCACGGGAGCCTGGGTGCCTGGACCTCGGCCCGCCGCCCCTTCCCCGGGCCCGCCGAAGCCCGGCGCCCCGGCCCGGGACCGGTAACCAGGCGCACATGGCCCGCCCGGCCCTGTTTGTCCTGGCAGCGCGCCGCCGCTATTTGAGGCGGTTTTTATCTCCCAGAAACCAGCAAAACCCCAAGCGGAGTCTAGGGAAGATGAAAGGGGCCGAGGGGCCGGGGAGGGAACGACCGCGAGGCTGCGGCGGGCGGGAGCTGGCACCGGACAGGCGGAGACCGGCAGGCGAGAAGGCCAGGCCCTGGGGGGCCCCGAGGAGCCGGTCCAGCGGGGTAGCGCCGAGCCCGCGGGTCCGCTTCGGGCCGCCCCCGCGCGCCGCCGCGAGCCTAGGCCCCCCGCCCCTTTTCAGCCTCTCTTCCGCCGCGGCCCCCGGCCCGCGGGAGAACCCTCGGAACTCCGATCCTTCTTCAAAGCGCCTTTGAAGCCCCGCGCCCCGCCCGAGGGCAGGAGATTTCGCACCTGGACGGGGGCGGGGTGGGAAGGGGGCGGCAGCTCGAGCTCTGCCGGATCGCCGCCCGGGACCTGCCGACCCCTCCCCGCTGCAGCGCGGCGGGCCTCTCCCGAGCCCCCGAGGGGTACCGGCGGACTGGGGCGCCGCCCGCAGTCGGGCCCAGGCCGGGGGAGCTGCCGGGGAGCCCCTCTGCCTGGCGGGGGAGCCCTAGGGGGCGGGGGCGCACAAAGCCCTATTGTGGCTGGGGGCTGGCCGTCACAGAGTGCCTTTTGTTCCGCCTCTAACTCCGTGGCGGGCACGACTGATTGCAGGCCCCGGCCCGGGGGCGGGTTGCGTGCCAGGCGGGTCCGCCCGCGGGAGCCGCACCGCGACGGGCTCTGGCCGCGCGGTAGTCCGCATGGGGCCGGCGCGCGTCCCGGCTATTGCCCGGCCAGGTCCGCCGGTGCCGAGCCCGAGGAAGAGCCGGGGAAGAAACCTCTTTGCCTTCCCAACTCCGCAGAGAGCTCTGAGCCGTTAAAAACACCTCCTCCGCAAGGCCGGACAGCCGAAGTATTCTACGGGCATAACGTGCAAACAGGCAGGACACAATGCCCCTGGTGACTCCCCAGGTTGCCAAGGAGAAATCTTGTGGCTCACCTTTCTCCCCTCCTCTTCCTCTTTTCTCAGCATGACAAAATTTAAAATCAAACTTTTATTTATTAAATTAAAAAAAAAAAAGACTCCATGAGGGCTTGATCCCTTCCCTTCCACAATATTACCCTCTCCCCAAGCTCCGGCGGCTTTAACCCTTTAACTTGGGGCCTTGAGGGAGCAAGAAATAGAAAAGGAGGATCCAAAGTCACAGGAAAGGCATTCAAAGGCACGAAGCGGCTTTAAAAGTCACTGGAGGTGGAGTTGGGAGCATCGGAAGTCCCAGGTTGCCGGCCTGTGGATGCAACCCCAAGTCAGCTTGGGGACCTCTGTCCTCCTAGGTCTATAAATTCTTCTTTCTCATGACTTCTGGGCACCAGCCTATAACAGTGCCTTGCACAGAATAGGCACTCAATAAATACTCGATTTTCTTCATCTGATCCCAGAGGAAGCCTTCCCCGCCTTTTCTCCAGGAGAGACACCTCCAAACTAATGTCCTCCTTGGGTTAGATGGGCTTCCCCAAAGAGCATGTCTAAGATGGCAGCTGCAAGCTCTGTTAAAGGTGGCAACAAGGGATTAGCCTAATGGGGTCATGGTGTCAGGAGGGGCAGTGGAAGAACCTGTTCTGGGGTCAAGGAATCTGGAGTACATTCCAGTTCTCCCCTCCATAGGGCTTGAGTTTTCACAGCTTCTGGCCAGGGCTGGAAATATTAGGGATCCCCTAGTTTTGAGGTACCCCATCAGCTCATTAACAGAGATCTAGCTAATTCACTCTATTAGCAGAGATTCCGTTGAGAGAAACACCATTAACTGAGACCCTGATGATAGAAGTTCTATTAACAAGATCTCCACTATCACTTTTTCTAGACAGAGATGCATTACTGAGACCCTGATGATAGAAGTTCTATTAACAAGATCTCCACTATCACTTTTTCTAGACAGAGATGCATTTGGCTAAAATTTCCATATCAGAAATGGACCCCCTTCCCTCCCCAGCTCACTGTACCTGACCTGTCATCATAACTTAGATAAATAGAATTATTATTATTACTATTCATTTCTCTTGGAACATAGGGGTTAAATATACATGCCTGGGGGCAGCCTCCCTGACCCTGGGGTCACCCCATCTTTGGGATCAGATCCCCACCAGTCTGCCCCCTCTTGGCACCCTGCTCCCTGCCAGGTCACTTACCCCAATCCCCCAACTCTGGTCCCTAATGAAGAGGCCACCAGGGGGCAATAAATTATTATCATCATCATGACTGTGTTTGTAAAAAACGCTCTGGAGCATAGAAGGCAGTGGACTACAAAGTTGAGAAGATTGGAGCCTGAAAGCTAAGGAATAGTGGTAAATAAGCTTGGGAGGCAGAAAAGATGCACATAAAGGTGTGAGATGGAGAAATGAAGTGTTGGGAGCCCAGATGGAGGGTAAGTGAGTTGGTTTGGTAAGAGCAGAGAGAGAAACTGAGCAGTGGCGAGGAAAGAGCTTCTGAAGCCCTCACCAGGTGACGGCCTGAGATGAGAGTTTGCAGAAGGGTCTCATGGCAAGGGGAGGAAGTAAGCTGAGGAGGCATGCAGGGAGATACCCAGGCCCAGAATGGGTGGGAAGAGGGGGAGATGGATAGAGTTGCAAAGGGCAACATGCATGGGGCAAAGGGGGTGAGGGGCAAGCAGTGGTCCACAGAGCCAGAAGAGGCTGGAAAGGCAGCCTCAGGGGGCTGGAGACCTCCACCCGGCTCAGATCTCCAGCAGGTTGCTCTGCTCCGGGCTGCCTTCAGGGGCTTTTTCTGGGGGTGCCGGTGAGGCGGAAGGTCTGGGCGTCTGACTGGCCTCCTCTTCGCCGGCGCTGCGGCCCTCCCCCAGCTCCTTGGGGCCACTGGCTGGGGGTCCCGGACCTGGCTCGCCGTGGGTGCGTTGATGTTTGCTCAGGTGGTCGCTTCGGGTAAAGCGCTTGGAGCAGAGTAGGCAGGTGAACTTCTTCTCCCGGGTGTGAGTGCGCACGTGGCGCTCCAGCTCGTCCGAACGGGTGAACCTTTTGCCGCAGAAGAGCCAGTTGCAGACGAAAGGCCTCTCGCCCGTGTGCCAGCGCAAGTGGGCCTTCAGATGGGAGGCTTTGCCGTATACCTTGCCACAGCCCGGGATGTGGCAACTGTGGATCGGCTTCTTTCGCAGCCCGGCCGCGGCAGCGCCCAGGCGCTCCAGCTCCTGGCAGTTGGGGCAGTCGCAGGAGGAGCGCCCTGCTCCACTGCTCCCATAGCCAGCACTGCCCCCTGTGCCTGCACCCCGGGGGGGTTTGGCTCCACCGCTCCCCTCCAGCTGCCCACTGTTGCCCACTGCCTTGGGTTTATAGACATCCTGGGGCAAGACATGCTGGGGCCCTGGCTGCAGGAGGTGGGGAGCTGGATAGGGGGCTGGATTAAGGGGGGCAAAGTCGGACGGGTAGGTGGGCAGCTGGGGGTTCAGTGGAGGCTGAGCAGGGCCTGCAGGCAGTGTCCCTTGCAGCCCATCACCCTGGCCCTGCCCGCCACCGAGCCAGTTGCCCCCAGGATGCATGTCCCACCAAGGGGTAGGAGCATTGCCTGGGCCCGGTGAGATGCCTGCATGGATGCCTGCCTTGTACCAGGAGCCATAGGGGTGTGCCATGTCCAGAGAGGTGTAGACGCTGGGCAGGCAGTCAGAAGAGCTGTGCCCCTTGGGCACTAGGAGCCCAGGATCCTGGGTGCCCGTGGGCCCTGGGAACGAGTGGGAAAAGGGAGGGTAGTCATTGGCATAGCCCGAGGTGGGTGCTGGAGGGCTGCCGGGCGGGGAGAGGAGCCCATTGGTGCTTGAGAAGGGGGCTGGGTAAGCATCCCCCATGGTTTTGGAGGCCGACAGGTCACTGGTCACAGAGTATGGCTTCTTTGTGCCTGCTTTGCCCAGTGTCGTGGAGTCCCGCAGAGGGCTGGAGCTGCCAAATTTACTGCACGCTGCTGTCAGCATGGCCAGGGGGCTGGAGCCATAGTGAGCTTCCTCCTGTGGGGAGAGAGAAGCATTGCTTAGGGGGAGAGAAGGAGACGTGCAGAAGGATCGCACACCCTGGAGACCTGGAGGACAGAAGAACAAAGGTGGGGAGGAAGAGGTGAAGAGGATGGGGGTTCAGAAGTGAGGTCAGGGAGGGGGCGGGCAGTGAGGACTAGGACCCAGGGAAGAGCTCCGGCAGGGTCTGGAAAAAGAGCGGAGGACCAAGACGGGGCAGTAACACCCAGCCTAGCAGGCAGGAAGCAGAGCTCCCTGTGATGCTGGGTGTGCAAGGGCCTCTGAGGAACAGGAGATGCTTCTTAGAAAGCCATGAGAAGAGCCAGGGATCAAGGCAGCACCTGGCGGCGGTGAGTATTAGGGATCCTGACCCCCGGAAGTGGGTTGGGAGCAGAGGCCATGGTGGGGGACTTGGAGAGGAAAGATGAGGCTGAAGGAGCAGCGTGGGGAAAAGCCAAAGTCTTAGGGGACCGTAGCTGCCCCCGTTCCAGGTTTTCCCAGCTTGACCCCTTATTCACTTCCTGTCTCTACTGCATCTCCTGACTAAGGCAGTGGCCTAGTCACCCTAAAGCAGTGTCCTCATGTCCCTGGTAAGGAATCTCTTTCTCTTGGCAGGGACCCTGGAAGCGACGGCGGAGACACTGGGACATTGAGAGGGAAGAGGGTTGCCGCCAAGCCAGGGCTGTGGCTGAGGCAAGAATGTCTTTCAAGCGGGCATTAGGCACCTCCTGCTTTGTGGAGCCAGCTGGTACCCCTTTGGGAGGGCTTGGAGAGCTGAAATCCTCACACCCCTCCAGGGCAGGGAATTGGATTGGCTACGATCGTGGCTCACAGCCACACCCCTCCCTCCATGCCTCAGTGTCCCCTAACACATAGAGACCCCTCCAGCACAGTGAATGAGGGAAATGTGTGTAGATGCAGGACACAGGGGTCTTTAGGAATGCCAAATGCCCTTCATGCCCATTGTGCTGCTGCTACCAGGCCAAGCCCCCCGAGATCACCATCCGTCAGGAGCTCACGGTACCCCTCCCTGAGTCAGCTCTGGGACATCCCAGAAGGAAATGGTGCCCTCCTGGATCTCTGGCTGGCATGCATAGGCATCCATTACTGAGAATCCCACCAAAAACAAGTCAGAAGCTGACCCTGTAGAGTCCCTTGATGGGGGCCCTCAACTACAACAGCAAAAATGTACCTGGTACCTTCCCAGTAAAACTAAAAAAGAACCCCAAAATCCAGGGTTCCCAGGCCAGCCTGCTAGCTCCTAGCGCATAGTATGCGCATGTGACACCAATCCCAGAGGTAGATCTGAGGTTTAAAGGCTTGCAGTGAGGGCTATGTGTGCAATCGCCAGCCTTGCACTGCTCCCCAATGGAAACCTGCTGTTCCCCCTGCCCAGTGACCTCTTTCTGAGGTCCTGATGACACCATGGACTCTCAGATTTGACCATCAAAAGTGTCCTCAAATCTGGCCATGGCAGAAGCCCTGCATCCTTCCCAGCCAGGGTGTCCCTGGAGCCTCTCACCTCCCAAGCGGAGGTGGGTAAGGCAGGGCAGCTGCTGGGGCAGGAGGCAAATCCTAGTGGAAAGGAAAGGTCGAAACGTATTGTGCAAAGGAGAGGGGCAGAGACCCATAGAACCAGAGCAGAGGAGCCTGCAGGGTGAGAACCTGACCTTAAAGTCCCTGGTGGTGGTGGGGGTGGGAAGTGAAAACAGTGGGAGCTGGCCCACAGGGGCAGAAATGGGCAGGGACGCAAAAGAGAAGAGAAGGAAAAAGCGACAAAAGGAGGGAGAGAGAGGAAAGCAGAATAAACAAAGAAAGAGAGGTGATGGAAAGAGACTGGGCAAGGAAGGCACAGGAAAGCCGAGGAAAGAAAGCAGGGGGAAGGAAGAAAAGGGGGAGGTGGGGGAGGAAGGCAGATTTCCTACCTAAGAGAAAACCCCCATGGTGCTGGGCTCCAGAAAACCCCCAGACCAGGCCACTCCTCCCTCCTTCTCCCCCCTGACCACCCCCTCCCCCTCTGCCTGCCTGGCCCGGCTCCGTTGGTTTCCCTGCGGTCGGTTTATTTTTAAAAACGCCGACGCCGTCCCCCCCGCCCGGCCCTCACACTGTGGCCACAGGGGCCTCAGCCAAGCCCAAGGACCCCACCCAGCCATGGGGCGGGAAGGAGGGGTGAGAGAAGGCAAGCAGCCCCAGGCCAACAGGAGACCCCCGCCCTGGGGAACAGAGGGCCCCAGGGCCCGGGGGACAGAGAAGGGGGAGCCGGGCACCAGACGGCTCAGAAGGTTCTGGAGGCCAAGAGCTGGGCACTTGGCTAAGGTTCATCGCAGCCTCAGTTTCCTTGTCCTGCTGCTTGGGCTCTCCTGAGAACTAGGGAGAGGGTCCTGATTAAGGATTCTAAATATGTGTGTCTGTGCCCCATATGGGGGAGCCGGGGGCTGGAGCCCACCTTCAAGTTGTTTTTCCTCCTACTTCCGCCCACATCCATTGAAAACAATGACAACCACACCGAAACAGGCTTTTATGTACCGACAGGGGAATCTCTGGAGAAGTAACAAGATAAGGAGCTGTCCCAGCTCTCAGTCTCACGTGGGGAGGGGACCCCGCCCTCTTTCCCCTGACCTCGCACTGGAAGGCTCACTTGGACATCTGAGTGCTGACTGGCCACCTGAGGTCCCAGTTTCCAGCTCTCCACTTTCAGCCTCCTCCTAAATTGTTTAGTTCTTCCAGTTTCCAAGTCTCCGTCCCCATTAGCCCCCATCCCCATTTCTCCCTCCTCCCTGGTCCTCTGCATCTCACTCAGCCCAGGTGAGCCTCCTGTCAAGCTTCCATCTCTGAATCCCCAAGTTCTTCCCACTGTCCAAGCGGACTTCCTGGTGGGGGTATAAGAAGAAGTTTGAGGGCCCAGGCACCCCTCCAAATAGATGAAGGAGGCAGAGACTGGAAGCCTCGGTGTTAGGGGCATCTCCAGCTTACAGAGAGTGAGGGGCAAGAAAGCCCAGTCTCCAGGACACGCTCCTCTTGCCAAATGCTACCCCAATCTCATGTCTTTCCAGCAGACCTCTGGCCCAGCCACTCCCGCAGGCACCAGTGCCACGCTGGCAACTCTGGCATGAAGCCCACGCCCATCGACACGGCCCCTGCCTCGGGTGGACCCAGGATTTCCATGCACCTTAGCCCTCCAGCTCCCTCAAGACCAAGCACAGCATTTCAGTGATGGCTCAGTCAAGAGTCTTTTGGGGAGCTGGGGGGTGAGCAGTCTGCCTCCGTGCAGCCGAGGGTAGACATAGCCCCTGAGCACCCCAGCGAGGTCCTGGTGTCTGGCCGCTGCCTCACCTGCCATTCCCTCACACTCAGTCACAGGCTCCCCACCCGCCAGTCTCACACACACCATTCCCCACTGGGACTAACAGATACTCGGGTGGCCCAGCTTGCACGCACACCTGTGCTCCCACAGAGCCAGCCACACGTGCAGGTGTGCTGCGTTACATTCTGACACTTACATGCAACCAGTGAACACAGGCGTTAACAGACTCCTGGTCCATCTCACACACACACACCTCTCCTGCAGGGCTGAGTGAGTCAGCTTGGACCTAAGCTAGCATCCTGGGAGCAGACATGGGGCCTTCAGAGGGGCCCAAGAATACAGAAGGTCAAGGCCACTGATGGGAGTTGATCTTTGGGGAGGGCTCTCTGGTCCCAGATTCCTATGGAGGGAGCCAGAAAGCAGAGGTGGTAGCAGAGACACAGAGTCAGAGATCCAGAAGCAAGGAGAACTCAGGACATTCAGACAGCCTCTGAGTGACTGTGAGTCCGCCGTTCCGACTATGATGTGCCATGAGTCCCTCAGAAGCCCTGGCAGAGTCAGCAGTTTCTCAAGCCCCCAAGCCCTGACCCCCATGGTACCCTAGTTCCCTTCATCCTCAGTGCCAGAGGCAAGGGATGCTGGGGTCCCAGCCTGGAGGGGAAGTGGCCCGGTCCGCCCTGGAGCCTCCCACTCCCAAAATAGAGCTGAGTTTGTCTTTGGCTGAAAGCTAAATATTTGTGAGCCGGGCAGGCGGCCTCAGACCCTGGCCCTCCTCCTTGGTTGCCTCTCAGACCTGGGCCCAGTTCCTCTGGTCAGCTCCCCCACATACATGGACTGCCCTCTCCTTTCTCTCATTGCCCACCTCCTCTGCTACCAGCCCAGAAGCCCAGCCCCCTCCCCACCTACAAACCAGACAAGACACTGCTTAGGGTGAGTCCCGAGAGCCAGGACTCCCAAGGAACCATGCACTCGCTGCTACCCAGTGCCCACTCAGCCAGTCCTCTGGCCTATTTCTCTCCCCCTGTCCGCTGCCAGCTTATCTCTCTCCCACTCCTCTCTATTCACTCCTGTCCCCTTCCTTTCTCGATCCCTCGTCCACTCCTCAGAGTTGGTGTGCTTGGCGGACCTCAGGGGTCCATGCCTCCTTCTAACCTCACCCCCTCTGTCCTCCTCTGACTGCTCCATGACCCCTTGCCCTGCTCTCTCTCCTCCCCTTTCTCCTGCCCCCTGCCCCCCACCCCTCCTCTGACCCCTGGAAGTGACAAGCGCCACAGCAAGTGTCTGCATGAGTTAGAAGGTGGGAGTGGACAGGGGTTAGGACCGTGAAGATCGAGGCTGGTGTCCTGGGGGGAAGAGGGGGCAGTTACCTCAAGCAGGGAGGACGCCATCCTGAGGCTGGGGAACGGGTCCCAGGGAGCCAGGCAGATGGAGAGAGCTGAGCCGGAGAGAGGGAGAGGGAGGGAGAATGGGAGAATGGGAGAGAAGAGATCTAAAGTTAGAAGGGACTAGGGGGTGGGGGTGGGGGGGCTGCTCTCTGTCTGTAGGGATCCACCCTCTAATTACAGCTTTCCCAGCGGAGAAGGCTCCGGATCCAATGAGCAGGGCGAGAGAGGGAGGCAGAGGGTCCAAATTTCCTGCTCCATTTGCTGAGCTCCCCCAAAGAAGGGATCTGGGCGGGAGAGGAGAAACGGGGCTCCCAGGGAAGCAGGAGAGGGTAGGGACAGGGCAAGTTGTCAGGGCATGCCGGGGGGCGCTGAGGGTCTGGGCGGATGCAGGGTGGGCCCAGGTGCCCCACACCCTGCCCCCAGCCATCCCATAGGCAGCTGTGGGAACCCCACCCAGACAGAGCTCCCGAGTGTCCTGTACCTGGGGGATAAGGGACTGGGTGTCTCGAGTCTTTCCTCTCTGGAGGTCTGGCACTGGGAGTGCTGGCAAGGGGTCACCTGACGGTCCGGGGAGGGCTCCGCTCCTCTCCTAGGCCAGCTGCACTCCTGTTCCCACTCAGGCTCTGATCCTAGAATCCTACTCTGACTCCGGAGTCCTGGCTGCGGGTCCGCGGGTGGCGGCGGCGGCGGCTGCCGCTCCTGCTGCTGCTGTTGCTGCTGCTCCTGCCGCCGCCGCTGCTGCTGCTGAGGGAAGGAACAGGAGGGAAAAGGAACAAACCCCAAACCACTAATTAGAGATCCAGGGGGGGGATGGGGGATTGGGGACGACACTCACACAGAGAGACTGGAACACACTGACATACACACTCATGGACAAACACAGGACGATACATGGGCCCGTCCACGGGCGCAGGGCTCCCCACCGGGGCACGGCCACTGTCATGAATGAACAGAGACAAACTCACACACAGTGACATGGCTGGAGGCGCGCACGCACCACACACACATCCGAGCTGACCACAGAGATGCCTGCTTCCCCAGTCACCCACCCCGAGAGCAGGAGAGCCGTGTGGACCGTGTGTTGTAAAAGTCAGGAGGGAGCGTGTGCTCTGGGGCTGAGGCTTTCTGCTGCCCAAGCATTTGAGGGTCACGGAGGTAGGATCCAGAGCAAGGCCTGACGGGAGGGACAGGGTGGGGCGGGCTTGGCACAGGCTTGGGGCTCCCCAGTCTTCCTCCCAGTACCTCAGTTTCAGTCTTGAGAAGTGACACCTAGGCCTACCTCCCTGTGTGGGGCAGAAGCTAGATCTTGCATATCTGAGAAAATTTAAGGCAGGCAGGATTGAGGGTAGGGGGAAGGAAGTCACTGGGTCAACGCATCTGTGCCCGAGCTGGCCTCTTTGGGTCAATTCCCTTTCCCCCAAAGACAGACCCCAGACACCATCATTCCTTGCCAGTTACCAGCCTTAGGCCCTTCTTGGCCACACACTCATCCAGTCTCCAACCTTTGATGGGTAGCTCTCTGAGCGCTCATGCTCTCCTGGCAGTGGGTGCCTGGTTCCCTTTCTCACTGTCATGCATCGAGTCACTGCAGCAGGAAGAATTGAAGTTAGAGCTTAGGCAGGACTTCCCAACTTTGACTTCTCATCAAAATGGGGAAGAAAAGAAAGTCAACCAGTTGGAAGAGGGGAATGCAAAAAAGTCTATGAATTGAAACCTGGACCCTGAGGTAAGTTTATGGGAGAGAGAGGACTGGGCAGCCAAGTGGAAGAACCAGCATCTCTCCCACTGAGGGGCCCAGCCAGCTGAGGTTGTTTTGCAAGTTATTCCCCAACACACCCCTCTCCCCGGGCCAGCCCTGCCCAACAGAGGAATGGAGCCTGATCCTTCCCCGCTCTCCTTATTCCCCAGTCAGTCCCCTCACTTGCTCTTCCTGGGTGCCCACCTCCAGGCTCCTCATACTCTCCCAGCTCAGCTTCTCAAGGCAAAGTTGGGGAGGGGGCAGGAGCAGCTGGAAGTCCTGGGAGAGTTATCTCCAGTTTAACCCTCAGGCAGGGTCAATGTTCAGGGAAGGATGGTGGGGGAGTTAGGGTTTCCAGCCCCAGGATTTGACTTCTCCAACAGAACCCTGTAGACCCAACTTTTGAGGAGAGAGTTGGGGAAGCAAGGTGACTGGCAGACAAAGGAAAAGAAGCAAAAGAAGAAACACAGAAAGACTGAGAGGCATACAGAGCAAATGAAACAATCCAATAAAATCAAAAGAGAAACTAGCGAAATAATAGGGAGAGAAGAGAGGAAAACACAAGACCAGTATGTGGCTTAAAACACACACACACACAGAGAGAGCAGAAAAGAGGAAAAGAAATAGCCCCGGAGAAACAAAGATGAGGAGACAATGGCTTCAGAAGAACAGGACAGGGAGAACTGCAAGAGGCCTGGCCAGGTCCAGCGGAGGCAGAGGGTTAAAGCGGCCAGGCAGGTGGGGGGCGGGAATGAAGTATAAATAGTCCATAATTGTGTCCGATGATTACACGGGCCACCCCACCCGTCTGCCCAAGAGGAAGTGCCCGTGGTGGGGTGTCCCATGACCTCGAAGTCTCCCCCTGGTGGGGGGTGTTTCTGAGCCTGAGGTGCCAGAAGGATTTCTGGGCCCCCCTCCCCAAACCCAGCTCAGAAGTTGATGAGGAAAAGAGGAAGCTTTGGGCAAGTTACTGCATCACCAGCAGAAAGCCATCCCACTTTTAGACCAGGCAGGCAACTGAGGCAGAGGAGAAAAGTCTAGACTCCAGAGAAGAGATGGTAGGTGAGTGAGGGGTTGGGGCTCCAACTCGACTGGGGAGGAAAGGAAGCAACTGAAAAGGAAAATGAGACAGGAGGAGAGGAGGTGTGGGATTGAGGAGGGTAAGGGGAGACAGGTATGGTCAGCCTTCTCCACTTCCTTTGGGGATCTGGATCCCTAATCCTACCAGGGAGGAGCAGGAGTGCTAGGGAAGGGCAAGGAGCAGGATCCCCAGAAGATGTGAGCCAGGGCCCCTGACATGTCAACCCCAGTAGGATAGTGCCTGGACACAGAGCCCCCTCCCAAACGTCTGTGCTGAAACCAGGGCAGAGGGGCTGCCTGAAGCTCCCAGCTCCCTCCCTCAGGACCCTGGGCTCTGACTTTTTCCACACCCTTTTTAAGATAGTCCTGCAGTCCAGACCCTGCTATTCCTGGGCCCAGACACACAC
The DNA here is from genome assembly GCF_049115385.1 of Moschus berezovskii. Lineage (NCBI taxonomy): Eukaryota > Metazoa > Chordata > Mammalia > Artiodactyla > Moschidae > Moschus > Moschus berezovskii. Next base: position 30,935,249 of record NC_142465.1, on the reverse strand, counting down.
GCCCTTCCCAGTGCCCCCAGGGGCTGGGGTCAGCAACTGGGAGCCCTGACCAAGGACCTGCCTCCACTCTCTCAGGCCTCCCTCAGCCCGGCCTCCCAGGGGGTGGGGCAGCCCAGGCAGAGGCGCCATGTGGCAGGGGCGGGTAGAGGCTGCGGCTCTGGTCCTTCCAGTATAAACCCCCTAGGCATCTGGTTTCTATCCACCACCCCCCACCACCCTGGGGGCCCCTCAGCCTCCGCCCATGGCCACCCAGACACTGAGCTCCAGAGATGGACGCCCCTGAAGGAAGGGGTGGGATGGTGCCTTTCTGATCTTTTCAACCCCAGGACCAAGCTGAACCACAGGGAGGCTCCCTTCCCTCCCTGCCTCCCTTCCCTAGAAGAAGCAGGGTGGGATTTCTAGGTTAGAAGGGGTTGAATCTGGAACCTGCTTCAGTTTTCTTTAGCTCTTTTTTGGAAAGGTCGGTGGGGGTGGGGAGAGTGAACCCTTGGGAGAGTGGGAGACTTATATCTCCCTCTCCACAGGGAAGTGCTTCCTCCCACCCCACTACCTTCTGCCCACCCTGGGCTTCCTCTGAGAGCCCCATTCCAAAGGGACTCCTAACTCTTCCTTTGTTGTTGTCATGGGTTTGGCTACCCTAGAGAGAGTCACCAGCAAACAGGGAACAGAGTCCTGAGATATAGATCAACATGTTCTCCAATACAGACTTAATGAGTCTGTGTCACTTTCAGATACGCTCTTGCACACGCGATGAATTACGCACATACATACAGTCTGCAGGCATCCGCAATGACACGTACTGATATATATACATACCTTGTACAGATGATGCTCACACCAAGACACTGAGCCTAACCTCCAATCACAAAAATGCACACACCAGCACCTATACATGCTTATAGACCCATAGTCACCTACAGAGACTTACACAGACTCTCAATACACATTTTTACATATGTGGCAAATATCACACATATATACACACACAGGTCTATCATCACAACCTTACAGCTCTGGAAATCTAGGGGATTTAGGAACTCTTCTTCGTATAAGAATCTGGATATAAGGGTGATGTGGCAGGCACTGCCAGTCCTACAAATTATTGCCTGCAATTCCTGCTAGTGTAGGAAACCCGCGGTCAACTTTGGGGACTTGCTGATCCTTTATCCTCCATATCCACCAGAAGTCAGAGACCCACATGGTCCCAGTAAACTCCCTGGCCCTGGGGAACCCCGGCATCCCCACCCCCACCCAGACCCCCCCCTGCTCTGCGGCCCGCTGACTCATCTCTCCCTCTCTGGAGCTCCCCAACCACAGGGGCCTGGAAGAGAAGCTTGGAAAGTTGCGCTCATGTCCCGGGCCCCTAGTCTGGCCACCACCCACCCCCATGCACCCAGGCCCAATCCTTGTCTCCAGTGGATACACTAGTGACAAAGAACACAGAGGGGACAGGAAAGAAGGCACCCAGAGTCAGAAAAACAGAAAGACAAAGGGAAAGAGGAAGAACAGAGATGGGATACAGATCAGAGACCTTGAAGGACAGCTGCTAATCTGAGAGGGTCCTCCAAAAGTAACAGGGCTGATGACCCTGGAAATGTGCTCCTTGGGTGAGGGGAAGGTCCACTCATGACTCTGGGACATGGACACTGCCCAGTGCCTTGACATTCTGAGCTTAGACTCAGGAAGCTTGGACAAGAGAATCCCATTGTGGGAGGCAAAGCTGAGGATACAGGGAAGAAGGGAAACTTTTAGGAAGCCAGCAACCTCCGTATGTGTGTGCGTGAGTGCTCAGCTGCTCAGTTGTGTCTGGCTCTTTGTGACCCCATGGGCCGCAGCCTGCCAGGTTCCTCTGTCCGTGGGATTTTCCAGGCAAGAATACTAGTGGATTGCCATGCCATCCTCCAGGGGATCTTCCCAACCCAGGGATTGAACCCACATCTTCTGGGGCTCCTCCATTGGCAGGTGGATTCTTTGCCACTGAACCACCTGGGATGCCCCAACCTCTCTATAGAAGGTTGCTTGAAAAAGGAGCTCCCCACCCTAAGGTTCACACAAGCATATTCACACATCTGTGTTAGCTCAGCTCGCTCCCTCTCCACTGGATCTCCCCATCCCCTCTTCCAGTGCCTGGGTTACAGGGCAGGACTCCTCTTGCTGGCCCTGGTTCCACTCTGCTCTGAGCCTCAATCTCTTTAGTTGACATTTGAGTCCCAGGATAGGAGATAATACAGCAGTTCCAGGGGAGGCAGATCTAGAATCAGAAGAAATGCGCTGGTAAGCCTAGGAAGGAGCAAGGATGAGAGGAGACAGTGGGAGGGGTAACACTGAGAGGAGGAACCTGCACTGGGTAGGCATTTTGAAAGGCTCAGCGTAAAATTAAGACGCTGGCTAGGGACTTCTTTGGTGGTCCAGTAGTTAAGAATCTGCTTCCCAATGCAGGGTACTTGAGTTCGACCCTTGGTTAGGAAATTAAGATCCTGCATGCTGCAATGAAAGACTCCGCAGGCTGCAACTAAGATCTGATGCAGTCAAATAAATATTTTTAAAAATTTAAAAAGACTCTGGTTATCACCAGCAAGTGTTTCTGTGTAAGAATGATACCCTGGAATCTGATACACAAAATATATTACTGTCTTTTAAAAAAAAATTTCTTTATTTGGCTGAGCCAGGCCTTAGTTGGTGCACATGGAATCTTTGATCTCCGTTGTGGCATGCAAGATATCTTTAGTTGTGGCATGCAAAATCATAGTTGAGGCATGTGGGATCTAGTTCCCTGACCAGGGATCGAACCCAGGCCCCCTGAATTGGGAGCACCAAGTCTTAGCCACTGGACCACCAGGGAAGTCCCATATATTACTGTCTTTAAACAAAGAGAACTTGAGGTTATAGAGTCCTGATCACATTTTCTATCCTTAGTGATGAGGCTGAACAACTCAAGGCAAATGTTCTTCAAAATCTTAGACATACTCCATCCCACTCCCCCTGATTTCTCTGACCTGCTTAAATTCTTCTTGGGAGAACAGGTTTTTTTTTTTTTTACTGCAGACTAGATCCAGGAACATTCATTCATTCAACAAATGCTCAGCAAGCACCTACTTTGTGCCAGGCATAGCAGGACTAGACTTGGGCTTGCAATCACAAATAAGACAGACCCAGTCTTTTGCCACACAAACCTACAACCAACCTAAAGAGTGGGAAGTATCTTAAGAAAGTAAGTACCGGATGTTATTGGAGAACAACAAAAAAAAAGAATCTAAGCCAGTATTGGGAGAATCAAGGAAGGTTTCCTGGAAGCAGGGATGCACAGATAAAGAAACTGAAACCAAAAAAAAAAAAAAAAGAAGAAACTGAAGGATGAAAAGGAGTCAATCAGATGAAGAGAGGAAAAGTGTTATATGCAAGGGGAAGAGTATATGCAAAGGCCAAGAAATCTGAGGGATTAATGACATTTTGAGGAGCAGAAAGTTGAGTGCAACTAGAGTATGAAGAGTAGGGGCTGATGGAAAAGGTCTCATCAACTGTGCAAGGGATCTGAACCAGGCTCAGAGCAACATATGGGAATATTTGTATTTTCGAAAGATGACCCTGGCTGCAGAGGAGAGAATGGAATAGGGACTTAAGAGCCAGGCAGTTCTGGGCAGATCAACCGCTTACTATGGTGTAAGGTTGGGCACACTGTTTAACCTTTGATGCCTTGGATTCTTCTTCTTTAGAATGGGGAAACTTAATACAGCAACCTCCCAGGGTTGTTATAAGGATTAGGAATAATACGTGTGGAACTCTTACCACAGGGCTTGGCACTTAGTAGTTGTTCCATAAATGGTGCCTAATAGTATTGTCAGAGTTTGGAGGAGGGCAAAATCAGAGGCAAGACCAGTTGACCACAGCAGTCCAGGCAAGAGGTGAGAAGGTGAGGCCCGCACCAGCAGAGGGCATGAGGAAAAGTCAATGGAAAGGTGATATTTAAGGAGCTGGTATAGAGAGAACATGGTGAATGATCAGATATGAGAAGGAGACCAAGCAATGAGGGAGACCAAGCAATCAAGGATGACTTCTCTTGCTAAGTGTGTTGGTGTGGGCTCGCGCACACAGGACATGCGAGCATGTGAGGGGTATTCAGTTCTAAGGGTGGCCCTTGATAACCAGCCGCTGTGCCTGGTCCACAGAGTGAAGGGCCATGCTGCATCTGAGGACCTGCTTCCAGCCTCCCAGGAGGATCCCCAATACACACTCAGCTCTGGCCTCTCTTTATTTTCTTTTTTACCCATCCCTGTCCCCCGCCCCCCCCAACAACGCCCTTCAACCCGCACCCACCGCAGTTCTCTCCTACGAAGGACCTCTCTGTAAGTTTAGAGTCTGCACAGGCCACCCTTCATCCTTCTTTTCTCCACTGCCCGGGTTAATGAGAGTCCTTGAGGCTCAGCCATTCCTTCCCATGCACCCTCAGTCGGACGCCCCCCGCTGGATCCCCAAGCAAGCACCGCTTGACTTTCTCGGCGGGGAGGTTTGAGGACGGGCGAGCAGTATAACCGAGGCAAGTCTCCAGATGATGCGCGTTTGGGTGCCTCTGGACTGGCAGATCGCGAGGCCTGGGGCCTCCGGGCCGTGCCTCAGTGTCCACGCGTGCGGCTGGGAGACGGAGGGGCGGGCCCGCCGGGGGGGCGAGGGGCGGGGCGCGGGCGGGGCCGGCCGGGCCGGGCGCCCGGGCAGGAGGCAGCTGCATATCTGCGGTCCCGACCACAATTGCTGGGAGTCGCGTCCCGGAGACTGGCGGCGCTGACTCTGCCCGCTGCGGCCGCCGCGCCGATTAGAGCCCGAGAGGGAGCGCCAACCGGGGGAAGGGGGGAGGAGGCGGCGGCGGGGAGCTCTGTGTGCCCCTTTCCCCTCCGCCCCAGCCTGCGCCCCCCAGCAGCCCCGCCCAGACCTCTCTCCGTGGCCTGAACCTGGGACCGGAGTCCAGCCTTCCCAGCCCAGGCGTCCTCCTGCGGACCCTGCAGGGCCGGAGATCCTGAAGACGCTAACATCCCGTTGACCCCAGGCTGCCAGCCTCTCGTGTCCTTTCTCTTTCCCATCCACCCACACAAAGAGTAGTCTGAATCTCAGGACTTCTACCCCCCAGCCCCTTTCCCCGCTTCCCACAAGCACTCTCTAGGCAAAAGTAGTTCCAAGCGAAGAATGGGTCAGAGACTCGAAAGGACCCACATTCAGGGGCCAGAGCACCCCCTGCTGGCTGGCCCGAAGCCCCTGCCCCTCCCCCTCCAGCTGTGACCTCCAGCTGTGGTGGTTGGGAAGAGCTGGCCTCTTTGATCTAGGAGCGTGGCCACCCCCTCCAGGCGCCCCATTAACCTCCATTATCCCAATTAGGCAGCCCTCCCAGTCCTGGATCCAAGCTTCAAAGCCCCTTCAGTGAGGAGAAGGGGCTGAAGCTTACGCCCCCCCCCATCCCATCAAGCTACACCACTTTCAGACAAGACCCAGGTGTTCTGGTCCCCAGCTTTGGGTACAGGCTAGCAGGGCCCGAAAAAGGGTCTCCGTCTTCGAGGCACCAACCAGATCTCAATCCTTAAACTTCTCTATAAAGAGATAAAGGAACCCTCTCGCAGACTCTCAGTTTTCTTACACATTTAGGTGACAGCATCCAGGTTCCTGGCTGACCTGAGCTTCCCATCAATTTATCCTGCTTTATCCAATGGAGAGGGAAGCCAAGAGGCACCCCCTCCTCCCTTAATCCTATCTCAACACTCTCCCCCTCCCTCCTGGAACAATTTCCGCTGGGGGAGCCGGAGCAGGGCCCAGCACAGTGGCCGCTTCCTGGAACATTTTCCTGTATCCGAAACCGCGGCTCCCTCCCCAGGGACCCACTGATCAAGGCCAGATGGGAGCAAGGATGGGGGAGGAGGAGAGGGAGCCAGGCTCTCACCATCACCCCCTCCCAACACACATGCACACCACAGGGAGCCCTTGCCCCAACACACAAAGGCACACACCATGTGCCACCATCACACACCCATGGGCATTCATGGCAACACTGACAATCACAAGGGCCAGGTCTTAGAAGGAGATGTACATAGAAGTCAAATAAGTATATTCAACACACACATGGATGATCACACACACTCCCTCTCTCCTTCCACTCCCTCACTCCTCTGAAGTCTCCTTGGCCCTGGGCCTTCCCTGCCATCTAAGAGACCTTAGGAATCCAAGAATACTGGATAGGAGAGCAGGAAGGCCTTACTTAACAGAGATTAGGGCACAGACTGCGACATCCAACCCTACTAGACAGCACCCACCACCTCACTCCATTTCTGGATGGTTCTCAGGCCTGACCCCTCTTCCCAGGGTCTCAAGAACTGGGATAAAGGAAGACTGCGATGCTCCCCCTCAGTGCTACCCTCCAAGCATCTGCTGCTGCTGCTGCTAAGTTGCTTCAGTCGTGTCCGACTCTGTGCGACCCCATAGACGGCAGCCCACCAGGCTCCCCCATCCCTGGGATTCTCCAGGCAAGAACACTAGAGTGGGTTGCCATTTCCTTCTCCAATGCGTGAAAATGAAAATTGAAAGTGAAGTCGCTCAGTCGTGTCTGACTCTTCGAGACCCCGTGGACTGTAGCCTACCAGGCTCCTCGTACTTCCAAATCCTTGCAGAAGAAGCATATGATATCCAGTGGACTCAGTCATGGCAGCCAAGATATAAAGAGAGGGCAAGAAGGTGCAGCTCTAGGAGCTTCAGGAGCCTGGGGACCTGGGCACCTGTGGCTAGAGAAGGAGAGCCATTCCCTTCTTCAGGGGACCTTCCCCACCCAGGGATCAAACCCAGGTCTCTTGCATTGCAGGCAGATTCTTTACCATCTGAGCCACCAGGGAAGCCCCAGGTTGAGATGTGTCCCTGCATGGGCACAAACTGCCAATCTTTCAGTTAACAGCCAAATGTGCTAACTGATTGTGCATACAGTATAGTGATTCACAGTTTTTAAAGGTTATACTACACTTACAATCATTATGACATATTGGCTATATTCCCAATATATCCTAGTAGCTTACTTCATAAGTAACTAAACTACCTAATGGACTGCCCAGGTGGTGCTAGTGGTGAAGAACCCGCCTGCCAATGCAGATTAGAAGATTAGACATCAGAGACATGGGTTCGATCCCTGGGTTGGGAAGATCCCCTGGAGGAGGGCATGGCAACCCACTTCAGTATTCATGCCTGGAGAATCCCATGGACAAAGGAGCCTGGTGGGCTGCAGTCCCTAGGATCGCACAGAGTTGACAGGTCTGAAGCAACTTAGCACACACACACAAACTACATAACAGTTTACACTTCTTAATCCCCTATCCCTTATTGCCACTGCCTGCTTCCCTCTCCCCATTGGTGTCCACTAGCTTGTTCTCTACATCTGTAAGTCTGTTTCTTTTTTGTTATATTCAACTCAGCCCATTCTTTTAGCCTTCCTCTTCTGCCGACTGCCTTTCCAGTTCAAGAGCCTAATTGTTACATCCTATGTGTTCCTCTTTTGTTAAGAAGGGTACAGATTTGGGCATGGATACAATATGGGGCAGAGGAAAAGCTGAGGATGGAGATACATTATCTGCTGTTTCTGGAACATCTCGTTGGTAAGGAAAATATCTGAAGCTGCAAAATTCCAGAAATTCTAGAGTATGGTGGAAGAAGATGAGGGAATGTGATAATTGTAGGAAGAATTAAAGCTCATCAGCCTGGCCAAAACTCATTAAGTTCTTTCCTCAGTCTTGTGGCCTAGTTGGAAGGCATATCCTCAGGCTCACCTGAGGAGGGTATGCTTCAAGCCATCTTTATTCACTTGTTTGCCGTCTATGGGGTCGCACAGAGTCAGACACGACTGAAGTGACTTAGCAGCAGCAGCAGCAGCAGCAGGATTTATCGAGTGGACCCTTGGGTGAAATATTACAGAGAAAATGCTACATAGAACCCTTAGTGCTTGCATTTTAGGATCTTAACAACCTAGGTAGGGCAAAAGAAAAAAAAAATGAAAAAAAGGTGAAAAAACATGGGACCATGTTTGAAAGCATAGATGACCCACTTGCCTCATTTTTCTCATTTGAAAATAAACAAATTTGGCTACATCTAACTGAGAAACACTTACTTCAGTGAGCACCAAGTTTCCTTTCTGATTCATCTCGGGAATGCTAAAATAGGCCTTTAATAATACGAGGCATTAATAGAGAGGGGGGTTCAGGATGGGGGGACACATGTATACCCATGGCCAATTTATGATGATGTACGGCAAAAAGCCATCACAATATTATAAAGTAATTATCCTCCAATTTAACTAAATAAATAAACAATTTAAAAGTCATTAATAAAGAGCATGTTAATATGTTGAGTAAGAAAAGTCATATCATCAATTTAATAGATGCTAAGAAGAACTGAACTGAATTGAAGAAGACATTTGACAAAATTTAAAATGGCTATTGTTAAAAACGTTTTTTAAAAGAAAAAATAAAAATTCTTCCCCCAATTTTTTTTTTTTTAAAGAAAAATGACAGTTTTTTTAAAAAAATCTTTTTGGCCACACTGTGCAGAATGTGGGATCTTAGGTCCCTGACCAGGGATCAAACCCGCACCCCTTACACTAGAAAATTTGGAGTCTGAACCACTGGACCACCAGGAAAAGTCCCCCAAAATGACAATTCTTTCTTTTTTTTTTTCCCCACCCCATGACTATTATTTTTTTAAAAAAAACTTTATCTGGCTGCACTGGGTGTTAGCTACAGCCCTTAGACTCTCTAGTTGTGGGACGCTGCTTCCAGAATGCTCAGGCTCAGTAGTTGGGGTACCCAGGCTTAGTTGCTCGTTGGCACATGGAATCTTCCCAGGCCAGGGATCGAACCGGTGTCCCCTGCATTTCAAGGCAGATTCTTAACCACTGGACCACCAGGGAAGTCCCTGAAAAATGACTATTCTTAATAAAATCCACTTGAAAAAAAATCGTATTCAACAAATGGTGGGGATTATTAATATCTTGGGTCCTTCCAGCTCTAAAGTTCTAGGGTTTTGAAATCCTTTCTTGGAACTGAGATCAGGTTTCTTGGAGTGGGAGGGTTCTGACTTGCAAAGAGAAAAACTAAAGATGCAGAGAGATAGGCAAGTAGGTATTAAACACCCGGATAGACTGTGACCAACTAGAGATGGTCTCCCAAGTGTCCTGACAACAGGCCAGCCAAGGTTGCATTTCAGTTAAAGATAAAAAAAAAATTCATTAGTTAGTATCTTTTATTATATCCTGGGGCTTCCCGGGTGGTGCAGTGGTAGAGAATCTGCCTGTCAATGTAGGAGACACGAGAGATTTGGGTTTCGATTCCTGGGTCCAGAAGACTCCTTGGAGTAGGAAATGGGAACCTGCTCCAATATTCTTGCCAGGAAAATTCCATGGACAGAGGATCCTGCTGGGCTACAGTTCATGGGGTCACAAAGAGACATGACTGAGCAACAGCACACACACACTTATCACCTCCCAGGGGCTATGGGGTCCCAGGAAAGACAAATATGTATAAAACACAAAAACCCTCACCCTTGAGTAGCTCACAGGCTTAAATTAGGAAGATTCTCTTTTCTGAAGCAAGGTCTGTGGTGTGCTACCTTAGTACCTAGCAGTACCCAGTAGTGCTTAGTACACAGGGCAGTGAAGCAGGGACACTAAAATAAATGGAAATTTTGAGATAACTTGTCATTTTAAAAATAAAAGCATTAAAGTAGTCATCAAAAGAGGAGTCAGAATTTTGTGTCACATCCTTATTTGTACTTAGTATTTTCTTGTATCTTGAAGCCATTTTGCTAGAGATGTACACCATACCGTAATCTCTTTGGATCTTAGGATCTTTAAAAGTCCTAACTCCATCCAACTCAGTGCAATGTGTTCTGCAAATAGGAAGGGATTCCAAAGAAAGAAAGACCCTTGGTGATAAGCTGCTGCCAAGTCACTTCAGTCGTGTCCAACTCTGTGTGACCCCATAGATGGAAGCCCACCAGGCTCCCCCGTCCCTGGGATTCTCCAGGCAAGAACACTGGAGTGGGTTGCCATTTCCTTCTCCAATGTGTGAAAGTGAAAAGTGAAGGTGAAGTCGCTCAGTCGTGTCCGACCCCCAGTGACACCACGGACCGCAGCCCACCAGGCTCCTCCATCCATGGGATTTTCTAGGCAAGAGTACTGGAGTGGCTTGCCATTGCCTTCTCCGCTTGGTGATAAGGGCAGTGTGCAAATAGCTTCTAGACTTTTTCAGACAAGACTTGTAGATCTTGTAGGTCTGAAAGAAGAGGGATCAAGTTTGCTCGGTACCACCAGGTGGCAGGAGTGAGCTGCCCAATCGATCTAGCACCCACTCTCCAGGGCTTGCTCACACCACCAGAGCATTGGCACTTTTTGCAGGTGACAACAGCCGAGTCGCCAGTGCCAAGGTAAGGGCTGGGGTGAGAAGAATCCTCAGAGGGTTATGGTACTGGTTCTGCACCTTCTCCCCCAGCCTTGACTCAGAGAAGGCAAGACTCTTGTCAAAGGTCTAAAAGCATCCAGATTCTTAGGCCAGAATTCAGCAAGGAGAGGTCTATTTTTTGCCCCACCCACCAGCCTACCAGCCTTTCACAGACATTCCCTGAACATCTACTATGTGCCAGATATGTGTTAGAAGTGTCCACAATAGCATTTTACAGGAAATGTGCAATCAAGTAGAAGAAAACCTGGTAAACATCCATGCTCCTGTGATATGGAGGCAGTCTAGGGTAGTAAAGGTGTGTTGTCTTAAAAGTCAGACAGACTTAGGTGTGAATTCAAGTTTCACCACTTGCTAGTTGTGCAAATTCTGCGAGCCTCAGTCTGCCTGTCTGTAAAATGGGAGTACATGACTCTCATAGAAGACCCAAAAGATGTTATATAAAAATTCACCGCCTAAATTTTTTTAAATAAAAGAAATAAAATTCACTGTCTGCCACATAGCTGATGGGGCTTTCCAGGCGGTGCTAGTGGTAAAGAATCGGGCTGCCAAGGCAGGAGACACAAGAGACATGGGTTCGATCCCTGGGTCAGATCCCCTTGAGAAGGAAATGGCAACCCACTCCAGCATTCTTGCCTGGGAAATCCCATGGACAGAGGAGCCTGGAGGGCTACAGTCCATGGGGTCACAAAGAATCGGACATGACTAAGCACTCACTACTCACATAACTGTTATTATCAGTGCTAAACACTAGGGAAACAGTACCTAGCTTACTCTTGAGGAGACTTTCTACTCAGAGGTCACCACCCAGAGAAGGTGACCTCTGGGTAGAAAGTTGAAGGATAAGTGGAAGATTTAGAGAGTAAGGTGGGAGAAGAGGTATGAGTGGGTGGGGACAGAGGGAGATTCCCAGAGAAGGAGTAGATGGGCAAACTGGGAGGATGAATGCACACTCTAGTTTACCAGCAACTGGGACATGGAAAAGGGTTACTGTCTAGAGTTCGGGCTGATATAATCTGGATTCTCTCCAGGAATCAAAATGCATTTAGTGAGTACCTACTCTGAGCCTCCTTCAAACATTGCTCAGCTCAGTTCAGTTGTTGCTCAGTTGTGGCCGACTCTTTTCGACCCCATGGATGGCAGCATGCCAGGCTTCCCTGTTCATCACCAACTCCCAGAGTTTGCTCAGACTCATGTCCATTGAGATGGCGATGCCATCCAACCATGTCATCTTCTGTTGTCCCCAAATATTTCAAACACTGTAAGAGATAACAAAGATAAGTGAAAAATAAATAAATAAAGACCTGACCCCTTATCTCATGAAGCCTACAGAGGTTGAGAAGATAAAAGGGCAGGGCCCCATACTTCCTGCTCTAAACCTTGCTAGTCTGACCCTCCTTACCTCCGGCCTTCTCATTCACGATACCCAATCAACACCGAGTCCATCTGTGATGGACTGCCCACTCTTTACTACACACATTTTTCCCCCAACGCCATGAGGCATGTGGAATGTCAGTTCCCCAACCAGGGAGGGAACCTGCACTCCCCGCAATGGAAGTATGGAGTCTTAACCACTGGGCCGCTGGGGAAGTCCCTAACGCCCACATTTTCACACCACTCCTCTCAAGTCTCAGACAGTAAAGAGTCTCCCTGCAGTGTGGGAGACCCTGATCCCTGTGTTGGGAAGATCCCCTGGAGAAGGAAATGGCAACCCACTCCAGTATTCTGGAGAATCCTATGCATGGAGGAGCCTAGCAGGCTACAGTCCATGGGGTCACAAAGAGTCTGTCACTACTGAATGACTTCACTTTCACTTTCTCAAGTCTAGCTAAAATAAACAGTAATGCTTACTGTGAGGAGAAAAAAAAACATTAAAAGACAGTCTATCAATAAAATTGTCTTCACAGTTCTTTCCAGGCTACAGTGGCACTTCCCCTGCAGCAACTCATTTGATATTTACAAATACCTTATCAATTAGGTAAGTATTGTTCCGTTTCTCCTCGCGCCCCATACTTTTCTCTTTTTTTGGTGGCGCCACAAGTAAGGATCTTAGTTCTCTAACAGGGATTGAACCGTGCCTCGGGCCATGGATGTGCATAATCTTAACCACTGGACCTCCATGGAAGTTTCAACCACATTTTTATTTTAGAACTATCACCATGAGAAAATATTGCCAGGAACAAAAGGGAACAGGTGTGAGGATATTCATGAAAGCCTTTTGGTATTGGGAAGCTGTTTTCTCTATCCCTAAGAGAAGCCTGTGCAACAGAAGTGATGAACTAGACATATCCATTGTAACATGGATAAATACTAAAGTGTTGTGTGATAAAAGTAAAACAATTACACTTAGAGCACAATTAAATTCTACATGCAAATTAAACACATCCACAAAACAAACATGTATATATATTCAGGGACAATAAAACACATTAGAGTGATGCTTATAAGGAGGAGGGAGAGGGCTTAGGAATGAAGACAGAAAAAAATAAAATGGAGAGGGGTCTTGTATGAACTCAAATGATGACAGTGTTAACCTAAAACAATAAAATAGCTATTTTACCATTAAAATAGTTTTGCTCTGAAACAGCAAAGAATTGCAATTCAGGACAAGCAATCTACAGTGGCCTGCAATCTATGATGACCCACAGATAAGTACAGAGAAGGAGAGGACCCCTACTTCATATAAAGGGCCTGTTACAAAGAGTCTATTGAGGGACCCTGGGAGTTGAGTGCTGTGGCTTGTCATTGGCTGAGCTGTTGCTGGGCAAAGAGAAACTCTTCCTCCTGCTGGTAATAGTAAGTGATAGGGTGTGAGAGCTCCCTCTTCTCACTTCCAGACTCCATTTTGAATGAGGTTTCTCTTTATTAACTGTCACCATAGCGTACTACTGAAAAACCATGCACCTCAAATGGGACTTGAACCAGGGGCCAGAACTCAGACCCAGCCAGAACACAGGCTGAGTGGGAGGATTATTCTAGTTAGTTAAGGGATGGGGCGGAGACTTCTAGGAATTGGGCCACCACCCACTTTTGGCCTTTTATGGTTGACCTCAGAGCTGTCATGCCACTGGTGGGTGTGTCATTATATGCTAAAAGTTATTACATATGGGAAAAACCCTGATGCTGGCAAAAATTGAGGGCAGGAGGAGAACGGTTCAACAGAAGGTGAGATGGTTGGATGGCATCACTGACTCAATGGATATGAGTCTGAGCAAACTCCAGGAGATAGTGAAGGACCAGGAAGCCTGGCGTGCTGCAGTTCATGGGACTGCAAATAGTCCAACATTACTAAACGACAACAACAACAAAGGTATTGCAATGAGCATATAATGAGGCCTAAGGTCTACTTGATGTTAAATTTTCTGTTATCTTGAACCTCTTTGGTTCTAATTGATCTTGAAGAAACTACAGTGAGCAGTCCTGAAGAGAGATCTTAGTTCCCTGCCCAGGAATTGAACCTGGGTACCCTCAATGACTGAAACTCCAATACTTTGGCCACCTCATGTGACGAGTTGACTCACTGGAAAAGATTCTGATGCTGGGAGGGATTGGGGGCAGGAGGATATGGGGACGACAGAGAATGAGATGGCTGGATGGCATCACTGACTCAATGGACATGAGTTTGCGTGAACTCCAGGAGTTGGTGATGGACAGGGAGGCCTGGCGTGCTGTGATTCATGGGGTCGCAAAGAGTCGGACACGACTGAGCGACTGAACTGAACTGAGCCTCAATGAAAACCAGGAATCCTAGCTACTAAACCACCAAGGGCTAGAGGCTAGAAGCAAAGTGGCCCTGGCTCTTTCTCCGGTTTGAAAGCAAAAATGTTTCAAGGAGGCAAAAATTGTAAAAACTTCATCATTAGAGACACATTACAAGTGTGAGAGCATTCTGAGAAGATTGTTTTATTTAAGTAAAAGTTCATGGGGTCGCAAAGAGTCGGACAGGACTGAGTGACTGAACTAAACTGAACTGAACTGAAGACATCCAGAGAGAAATATATGGGCATCCTCTCTGATGAGGTTGAGTGCCATAAAGAGGTGATTTATTTAAAAAATTTTTTAATTTATTTGGCTGCACTGAGTCTTAGTTACAGCACGTGAGATCTTCCATCTTCAGGTGCAGCCTGTGGAAACTTAGTTGTGGTATGCCAGACCTAGTTCCCTTAACAGGGATTGAATATGGGCCCTCTGCATTGGGAGTGCAGAGTCTTAGCCACTGCACCATCAGGAGAGCCCAAGAGGTGATTTAAATCTCTTTTATAGGGATTTACCTGAGTGGTCCAGTGGCTAGAACTCTGCGTTCCCAATGAAGGGTTCCCATGTTCAGTCCCTGGCCAGGGAACAAGGTTCCATGTGCCACAGCTAAAGGATCTGGCCTGCTGAAACTGAGACCTGATGCAGTCAAATAAAGAAAAATATTCAAAAAAATCCTTTATATAAGATAGTCCTTCCAGGTTTTTGTTTACCTTTGGTCAATTATCTTGTTTCTTTTTTCACACCTAATCTGTTCTAGGATTTCTTTGTTAAAATGGATCCCACTGCAGAGGCCTGTGGGTATTTCCACACTTATTATGGGGTTGCACTGCCTCCCTTTCTGACCCCTCAAGGAGCCTTCCTGAGTATGTGTAGACGGGGAAGTTTTCCTTGATCTCAGGAGTGCTCATCTTATCTATTCATTCCAGCAGAGCTCAGCTTCCACCACTAGCTTTGTCCTTGAAGTGTCTGGGTGAGAACAAGGCTTCAGTTTTACTTCACTTGACAAACATCAGCTGGCCAGCCAGGGGCCCATCCAGCAGTTAGGGGAAGCCCACTGACTGAGACCGCCAAACCTGGCCAGGCACCATAGTAACCATTTGTGTGAGTTATTTTATGACAGGTGGTCCTGGTAAGGAACATGGAACTAACAAGCCACCACCAATCGGAAGAGTTTGGGAAAGGTCAAAAGGAGATGCCATGTGTCCGATCACCTCCTACAATCCTTCTCTCAGGCATCCATCTTGGCTGAGCAATGAATGCACCGCCTGGAAGGACCCTGCATCAGAATGATAGGCCAAAGACAATCCAGAAACTAATCCTAACACCATAAAACCTGAGGCTGCTAGCCACGAGGCAGAGCAGTTCTCCTGGGCTCCCTTACCCTACGGCTCTCCACCCAGAGGGCCCTTTCCAATAAAGTCTCTTGCTTTGTCAGCAAGCCTGTCTCTTTGGACAATTCTTTTCCGAGTGTTAGGCAAGAGCCCACTCTTGGGGCCCTGGGAGGGGTCCAGGTCCCCCTTCCTACAACATATCTCTAACCTCATAGCCATAATATGTCATTCTTTTAAACATTGTGCCCTACCGTCTTCCCTCCTATTTCACTATGAACCAAAAAATATGATTAACTTATTGACTCTTTGCACCTAGATTGAAAAAGTTAATAATTATACATTCTGGACTCTCATTTTCAATACTTAAAAATTCTCCATAATCTAGAAGATAAAGTCCAAGTCTCTCTATGTCTAGAACTTAAGTGTCTAGCAATACTTAGCTATTTTGCCTTTGCTCTCTGTCTGAAATATCCTTATAACTGGCTTCCAACTCTGGCTTCACATTGAAATGACTTTATAAGCCTTAAAAATGTATAGACACAGAGAAAGACCAATACTGTCTGTTTTCACTTATACGTGGAATCTAAAAAAAACAAAACAAGTAAATAAAACAGAAAGAGACTCACAGGTACAGAGAAAAAAACTAGTGGTTACCAGCGGTGAAGGATACTTAGAGGTACAAACTATCAGTTATAAAATAAATAACTCACAGGATTGTAACACACAGCACAGGGAATATAATCAATATTTTATAATAACTTCGAAAAAAATGTATAGATATCTGAGCCTCAACCAACCACAGAGGTACTTGATTTAATTGGAATGCAGTGGGGTCATGTATGAGTGGTTTTTAAAAGATCCACAGGTAAGTTAAGAATCATCAACTCCAACTCAGTTCAGGGTTTCCAGGCTAGATTAGGGTCCCCTTATGTGTTTATCTCTGTGCAATTTCTATTGTCCAATTATCTGAAAGAAAAGAAAAAGAAAGTGAAAAGTGGTTCAGCAAAGAATCTGTCTGCATTTCGGGGAACCTGAGTTGGATCCTTGGGTCAGGAAGATCCCCTGGAGAAAAGAATGGCTATCCACTCAAGTATTCTTGCTTGAAGAAGCCCATGGACAGAGGAGTCTGGCAAGCTATAGTCCATGGGGTCACAAAGAATCGAACTAACACTTTAACACTGAGTGACTATCACTGTGCAATTTCTATTGTTCAATTACCTGAATATTTCATCTCAGTGGGACTGATTGAGCCTTTTATGTTTTACTCTTCTGCTTCAAATCTTTTAATGACTTCCATTACCCCCAAGATAAAATCCAGACTTCTTAATGAATCCTACAACTCCTCCTACTCCCAGCTCACCTTTAATGCATTTATCCATTCAACCTTCATCAAGCATCTATTATGAGTCAGGCACTCTAGAAGACAATGGAGACAAAGAAGCAAGTGAGAGCAGCACAATCTTCTCTCTGGTGGAGCTCACAATTTGGGAGGAAGACAAAAGATGAATGAATAATTACAGGGTTATAGAAACTCCTGTTTCAGGAGTTGGAGAAGGAAGGTTTCCCCAGGAGTTAAGAGTTAAGCTGAGTGCAGAAAGAACACTAGAAGTTAGTTGGGGGCGGAGGGAGAGAGGAGTGCTCCAGGCAGAAGGAGTAGCATAAGTAGGACAATGGCTGGGGGAAGATCATGGTATGTTGGAAGAACTGAAAACATGTACGGATGGGAAGGGGGAAATGGAGGCCAAACTTGAAGCCTAGTTGACTCAGAGACTTAGAGGCCAAGTTAAAGTTGGGAGACTTTATCCCAAGGGTGCCGAAAAGGTTTAAGTAGGGGAGTGTCGTGTAATCACATGAACTTTTTAAGGAACACTCTTAGTGGATATACAGTGGAGCCAAGATTAGATTTGGGTATTCCCAAATCTTATCAGCCTCTCCTTTGCAGATGATATCTTGGAGTCTTTTCATACTGATGATCTGCAGCAGGGCAACAACTGGCAAGGTCTTGTGTGCTCAGTCCTGTTGGACTTTTTTCCACCCCATGGACTGTAGCCCACCAGGCTCTTCTGTCCTTGGAATTTTCCAAGCAAGAATACTGGAGTGGGTTACCCTTCCCTATTTCAGGGACTCTTCCTCTTGGAGTCTTTTACTGACGGTTAAATCCGTCCTCTGTGACTAGTCTGCCTTAGCTAAAGGATTGGAATTGAACTGTATTTACTAACTCCTGCAGAATGGCAGTATAACTACTCACTGTTGTTGGGTCATCCAGTAAACACTAACTGAGGGTCTATTTTGTGCCAGCACGTCCAGGTGCTGGTGATACTAACGTAAATATGACCCAAGGATTTCCCAGGTTCAGTTCAGTTCAATTCAGTCGCTCAGTCGTGTCCGACTCTTTGCGACTCCATGGACTGCAGCACGCCAGGCCTCGCTGTCCATCACCAACTCCTGGAGTTTACTCAAACTCATGCCCATTGAGTCGGTGATGCCATCCAACCATCTCATCCTCTTTCGTCCCCTTCTCCTCCCGCCTTCAATCTTTCCCAGCATCAGGGTCTTTTCAAATGAGTCAGTTCTTCACATCAGGTGGCCAAAGTATTGGAGTTTCAGCTTCAGCATCAGTCCTAGTAGTGAATATTCAGTACTGATTTCCTTTAGGATGGACTGGTTTGATCTCCTTTCTGTCCAAGGGACTCTCAAGAGTCTTCTCCAACACCACAGTTCAAAAGCATCAATTCTTCGGTGCTCAGTTTTCTTTATAGTCCAACTCTCACATCCATACATGACTACTGTAAAAACCATAGCTTTGACTAGATGGACCTTTAGAATTCACCTGTCAATGCAGGACACATAAGAGATGTGGGTTCAATTCTTGGATTGGGAACATCCCCTGGTATAGGAAATGGCAACCCACTCCACTATTCTTGCCTGGAAAATTTCATGGACAGAGGAGCCTGGTAGGCTATAGTTCATAAGGTAGAAAGAGTTGGACATGACTGAGTGATTAAATACACACATACGAAGTACAAAAAGAAAGATGGATTTGATCTGCTAAAAAATAGGTCCTATTGCATAGATAACAATAACAAAATTAAAAGGCAACTGATAGAAGAAAATATGTCTAATACTTTTTCTAAAGCGTTAGTAGATAGTATTTATGTATATTTAAAAATGAGAAATAGAACTTCCCCAGTGGCCCAGTGACTAAGAATCCGCCTGCCAATGCAGGGGACATGAGTTTGATCCCTGGTCTATGAAGATTCCAGAAGCCAAGGGGCATACCAAGTCTGTGTACCACACCACTGAATCCCATGCTCTAGGACCTGTGCTCTACAACAACAGAAGCCACAGCAATGAAAACCCATGAGCCGCAACTAGAGAGAAGCCACCACTCACAGCAACCAGAAAAAGCCCCAGTGTAGCAACATGGACCCACTGTAGCCAAAAATAAATATAAATATATGAATAAAATTTTAAAAAATAAAAGACAGCAATTTTAGAAAACAATTTGGCAGTTTCTTATAAAGCATGATTATATTCTGGGGAAACCCTAAACAAGACAAATATAATTTTTTCTGAAATCAATTTTAGAAGTACGAAAGCAAGTCAGTGGCTGCCCAGGGACTGAGGCGAGAAGGGAGATGGCATGGATTGTTCAAAGGGAAGCGGCAGGGGGAACTATTTAGGGTAATGTTCTATATCTTGACTGTGATGGTTACATGGATAGATGCATATTTAAAATGAATGCATTTTATTGTATAAAAATTATACCTCACTGAAGTTGATTGGCTTCAGCAATATGTGAACCGTGAACCTACAGATGTTCAAGCAGGTTTTAGAAAAGGCAGATGAACCAGAGATCAAATTGCCAACATCCGCTGGATCATGGAGAAAGCAAGAGAGTTCCAGAAAAACATCTATTTCTGCTTCATTGACTATGTCAAAGCCTTTTACTGTGTGGATCACAATAAACTGTGGAACATTCTGAAAGAGATGGGAATCCCAGACCACCTGACCTGCCTCTTGAGAAACCTGTATGCAGGTCAAGAAGCAACAGTTAGAACTGGACATGGAACAACAGACTGGTTCCAAATAGGAAAAGGAGTACATCAAGGTTGTACATTGTCACCCTGCTTATTTAACTTCTATGCGGAGTACATCATGAGGAACGCTGGGCTGGAAAAAGCACAAGCTGGAATCAAGATTGCTGGGAGAAATATCAATAACCTCAGATATGCAGATGACACCACCCTTATGGCAGAAAGTGAAGAGGAACTCAAAAACCTCTTGATGAAAGTGAAAGAGGAAAGTGAAAAGTTTGGCTTGAAACTCAACATTCAGAAAACGAAGATTATGGCATCTGGTCCCATCACTTCATGGGAAATAGACGGGGAAACAGTGGAAACAGTGTCAGACCTTACTTTTTGGGCTCCAAAATCACTGCAGATGCTGATTGCAGTCATGAAATTAAAAGACGCTTACTCCTTGGAAGGAAAGTTATGACCAACCTGCTGCTGCTGCTGCTGCATCACTTCAGTCGTGTCCGACTCTGTGTGACCCCATAGACAGAAGCCCACCAGGGTCCCCCGTCCCTGGGATTCTCCAGGCAAGAACACTGGAGTGGGTTGCCATTTCCTTCTCCAATGTGTGAAAGTGAAAAGTGAAAGTGAAGTCACTCAGTCGTGTCCGACCCTTAGCG